>NC_086447.1:420825300-421175300 GCF_028390025.1 Pseudophryne corroboree | reverse complement strand
GTTTGTTTATGTTTGGGACTGTGTTCCCTTTGTTTATCTATTTTTGGTGCTGGCTGGTCATGTTTCTTTATGCCTGTATTTATATCTGATCTATTACAATAATAACCAATGTTTATAATTGGACACATAGTAGCTCAATAGACAGGAACTGTATGCTACAGTACATTGTGTAGAAAAAAATAATAATCTAATGACTAATTAGTTATAATAAAAAAATTTAAATAAAAGAAAAACACAGATTACATTATAAGAAAGGCAGACATAAAATGTCCTTACTTTAAGTAGAAATCAATAATAACATCATTCAAAAATTCTCCTTCATTTAAACAATGGAGATCCTCATTTGTGACAGAGATCCCACCTTTAGCAGGAGGTGGAGGGTAAACAATCAATCTAAAAGAAACAAACAAAAAAAACCATGTCAACTCATATCTTCAATTAAAAATAATCAATTACTGTTTTTAACATACCAAACTGATGGCAAAAAACAACAGAATGACCAGACCCATACAAATAAAATGTAAGCCTTTTCCACCTCTTTTTCTGATCGATAAACATATTTCTTTGAACTAGAGGCACACTGATATATTGTACAGTTTGTAATTTTGAGGTGAATAGGAATTTATTATTATTATTATTACATTTTATTTATAGGGCGCCACAAGTGTTTCACAGCGCCGTACAAAGGACAGTACAGGGAGACAAAACTTAGCATAACAGTAAATAAATAACAAAAATGGAGTGCAGGTAACAAAGAGCACCACAATTCTCATACACAATACAGCTTAGATATAAGTAGTGAGGGAGTGATCATTGTACTACTTGGGGCTGGCGGCCATAGATAGAGAGGGGCCATTTATCAGCAGGAGAAAAAGCAGGTAAAGATGGTCGCTGAGTGAAATGTGTCAATAAGAGGGCTTAGACAAGAGGAAAGAGGGCCCTGCTCTGAAGAGCTAACAATCTAGTGGGGAGGGGCAACAGACAGATGACATGAGGTGCAAGCAAGCAGGTAGAAGCCTGATGGTGGTATGCGAGCAAAGCAGAGATGTCCAAGGCATGGGGCAGGGGGATGGAGGAGCAGCCTAAGGACTAGGTTATGCATTGGAGGGGTACGCTTTGATAAATAGGTGGGTTTTCAGTGCCCGTTAGAAGCTTTGCAAGGTCGGGGAGAGTCTAATGGAGCAGGGGAGCGCATTCCACTGAAGGGGTGCAGCACGGGCAAAATCCTGAACTCGTGCATGGGAAGCAGTGACCAAGGCAGAGGAGAGGCGACGGTCATCAGCCGACCGTAGTGGGCGGGAGGGAGTATGAAGGGAGAGGAGGTTGGAGATGTAGGGAGCAGTGGAATTAGAGATGGCCTTGTATGTGAAGGTGAAGAGTTTGAAGAGGATTCTGTAGGGGAATGGGAGCCAGTGTAGATTTTCTCGAAGGGGAGTGGCAGAAGTGGAGCGGAAGATGAGCCTAGCTGCGGAGTTGAGGACAGATTGGAGGGTAGCGATGTGGGAGCAAGTGAGGCCAGTGAGGAGCACATTGCAGTAGTCGAGACGTGAGATGACCAGTGAGTGGATGATAAGTTTAGTTGCACTCTGGGAGAGAAATGGCCTGATGCGAGCAATGTTGCGTAGCTGGAACCGACAAGATTGCGCCAGAGCTTGGATGTAGGGTGCAAAGGAGAGGGAGGAGTCAAGAGTGACGCCCAGGCAGCGGAGTTGGGGAACGGGGGAGATGACAGTGTTTTCAACAGTGATAGAGATATTTGTAGGGGGTGTTGCTCTGGCTGGGGGAAAGATAATAAGTTCAGTTTTATCCATGTTGAGCTTCAGAGAGCGCTCAGACATCCAGGAGGAGATGGCAGAGAGGCAGCTGGAGACCTGAGAGAGGACAGAGGGGTTACACAAAGGGGGCGACCCGGCACCGGTCTAAAAATAGTTTTTGATTACAGAAAAACCAAATTTGGACAATTTTCAAGTAAAATCTTTAATATAATCTCCAGTTTGGGGGTGCGCCCAGAGCCAGTGACATATGCATAAACAAAAGGGAGAAAGAAGAAGGCTCTTGTGTGGGCGCACTCATTAATGGTAGTTAAATAACTAGAATGAATAACACTAGGTTGATTAGTCAGCAGATAAAACAAAATTTATTTGGAAATATTAAGAATATAATTGCCCCTGGTTGAGGAGATGTGAATGATCCCAGATAAAAGATAAAAATGTTCTGGTCCTGCCTCAGGAAATGAGATGGAGAGGGGTAGAGACACTGCAAGTCATAAACCCTTTCTCACCCGGCCAGTACAGATGATCTGTGTTAATGAGATCAATTAAGTCAATTGATTTTAGATTCTGTCATAATCCTAATGAAGGAATAACAGCTATTATGGCAATGAGTAATAATAGAAACAAATCAAAGGATATACCAGGGTAAAGAAAGAAAAGGATAGGAACAAATGGTGATGCTGCTGTTGGAGTCACATACCACACATCATATGCAATGATTGATGTTCTACAACACTGAGTATTCCCTGTGAGTCTCCACCTCAGGTACTAACTCAGCCCACACTGTTTCGCTTCCAAGATCGGACGAGATCGGGCATTAGCAGTGTGGTTTGATAGTAGAAGGATTTGGTCAGACGTCCAATGAGAGTGCACCTATATAGGGGGGGATAATTAGCTGGGTCTTATAGATACAGTGTGGATCTGCTTTTTGTGTTAGGCAGGAGACATCAAGTCCCACACCGGTGGTATTGTGTCCCTGGATCACAAATGAGAGTCCACGAAAAAGGAAGATATATAGATTTATGAAAAAAACGAAGATATATAGATTTATGAAAAAAACCCTAAAAAGGAAAATGGAGATCAATTAGGCTGTAGTTATTAGGAACGGGTGATAAAAATTACTCGTCCGTATAGATACAAATGGATAAGGAAACACGGATCAAGAAATTTTTTTATATATATGTGTACATTGGTACTGGTGTAAGGAACAGAAAATATGTCAAAGATAATTGTAGATACAAATAAATAGTACTGGTATATGCAATGAAATAATCACTAGTGACATGGGTGTCATTAGAAACACTTTGTGTGAATTGGAGCTGTTATAATCATTAGGATATAGGGAAATAGACATGAAATTCTCATATAACCCATGCAGCAATATGACAACAGGATCTGCAGGAGGAAAGTCAAAGAAGAATGCAGTATTACTTTCCTATAAAATGCAGTTTTTAATCCTGATGCAATAAACTAAGATGCATAAGCCTGGAAAAAGGCATAAATGAAGCTGCACGGATATAGATACAATTTCTATGACAGCTGGGCAAAAATTAGCCCAAAATGGCAGGATGGAATGATCTGACCTGAGGCTAGGAGTGAATCACTTGCAGTTGGACAAAACAGGACCCATTGGAATGGAAAACATGTTTCACCCCTGTGGGGCTTGCTCACTTCCTAATTATCCCCCCCTATATAGGTGCACTCTCATTGGACGTCTGACCAAATCCTTCTACTATCAAACCACACTGCTAATGCCCGATCTCGTCCGATCTTGGAAGCGAAACAGTGTGGGCTGAGTTAGTACCTGAGGTGGAGACTCACAGGGAATACTCAGTGTTGTAGAACATCAATCATTGCATATGATGTGTGGTATGTGACTCCAACAGCAGCATCACCATTTGTTCCTATCCTTTTCTTTCTTTACCCTGGTATATCCTTTGATTTGTTTCTATTATTACTCATTGCCATAATAGCTGTTATTCCTTCATTAGGATTATGACAGAATCTAAAATCAATTGACTTAATTGATCTCATTAACACAGATCATCTGTACTGGCCGGGTGAGAAAGGGTTTATGACTTGCAGTGTCTCTACCCCTCTCCATCTCATTTCCTGAGGCAGGACCAGAACATTTTTATCTGGGATCATTCACATCTCCTCAACCAGGGGCAATTATATTCTTAATATTTCCAAATAAATTTTGTTTTATCTGCTGACTAATCAACCTAGTGTTATTCATTCTAGTTATTTAACTACCATTAATGAGTGCGCCCACACAAGAGCCTTCTTCTTTCTCCCTTTTGTTTATAGAGGACAGAGGGGGACAGATCAGGAGAGGAGAGGTAGAGTTGTGTGTCATCAGCATAGAGGTGGTATTGAAGGCCAAAGGAGTTAATGAGCGCACCCAGGGAAGAGGTGTACAGGGAGAACAGAAGGGGGCCTAGGACAGAACCCTGAGGGACACCAACAGGAAGGATGGAAGGGTGTGAGGTGGTTCCGGAGGCAGACACAGAGAAGGAGCGGTTAGTGAGGTATGAGGTAAACCAGTCAAGGACGGTGCTAGAGAGGCCAACATTTTGGAGTGTGCGGAGGAGGAGAGGGTGATCCACGGTGTCAAAGGCAGCAGAGAGGTCCAGAAGGATGAGCAAAGAGAAGTGGCCCTTGGATTTGGCTGAAAGCAGGTCACTGGTGACTTTCACTAGGGCAGTCTCGGTGGAGTGGAGTGGGCGAAAGCCAGATTGTAGTGGATCAAGGATGGAGTGGTCAGAGAGGTAGCTTGTGAGACGGCTGTAGACCAGTCGTTCAAGTAGTTTGGAGGCGAAAGGGAGAAGAGAGATGGGGCGGTAGCTAGTGAGTGATGAAGGGTCGAGGTTGGCTTTTTTGAGTATAGGGGACACCAGAGCATGTTTGAATGGTGAGGGAAAGATGCCAGTAGAGAGCGATAGGTTAAAGAGGTGAGCAAGGTGGGAGCAGGCAGTGGGGGGGAGAGAGTGGAGAAGACGGGAGGGGAGAGGGTCCAAGTGGCAGGTTGTGGGGGGAGAGGATAAGATGAGGGAGTGGACTTCCTTGTCTGAGGTGGGACAGAAGCAGGACAGGGTGGGATAGATGGATGGGAGGGATGGTGAGAGCAGGGGGGCAGCAGAGGGGTGACGGGAGGAGATGTAATTTTGAATATCCTCAATTTTGGAGATGAAGAAGGAGGCAAAGTCAGTGGGAGTGAGGGGAGGGGAGGAGGAGAGGGGCGAAGGAGAGTGTTGAAAGTTTCAAAGAGTCGGCGTGGACTGGAGGACTGAGAAGAGATGAGTGTTTGGAAAAAGGATTGCTTGGCGAGAGAAAAAGCAGAGCTATAGGAGGAGAGGATAAACTTGAAATGGAGAAAGTCCGCCAGAGAGTGGGATCTCCTCCAGGAGCGTTCTGCGGACCGTGAACATTTTTGTAGGAATTGTGTAAGTTTGGTGTGCCAGGGTTGGGGTTTGGAGCGGCGGAGGGGGACAGATGAGAGGGGGGCCACAGAGTCAAGAGCAGCAGTAAGGGAAGAGTTATAGAAGGAGGCTGCCTGGTTGGGACAAGTCATAGTGGAAAGAGGAGAGAGGAAGGTCTCGAGGGAGAACATGATAGCGGGGTTGAGGGACCCGAGATTACGTCTGGTGATGGTGTGTCTGGGTGTGGAGCAGAGAGGGGAAGATGAGAGGGTGAAAGAAAGCAGATGGTGGTCAGAGAGAGGGAAGGAAGAGTTAGAGAAATCAGAGAGATCACATCGGTGGGTGAAGACAAGGTCGAGGGAGTGGCCGAGATTGTGAGTAGGGGTGGAGGACCATTGAGAAAGTCCAAAGGAGGTGGAAAGAGCAAGAAGGTTAGAGGAAGCTGCATTAGTGATGTCGATAGGGATGTTAAAGTCACCGAGGATGATAGATGGGAGGTCGGAGGAGAGAAAGTGGGGAAGCCAGGCAGCAAAGTTGTCAAGGAAAGGTGAACAGCGGCCAGGGGGGCGGTAGATCACTGCCACATGGAGGTGAATGGGGTAGAAGAGGCGGATAGTGTGGACCTCAAAGGTGGAGAAGGTGAGGACGGGCTCAGGTGGGATGACACGAAAGGTGCAGTTAGGAGAGAGAAGGATGCCCACGCCTCCACCCTGGCGGCCATCAGTTCTGACCGTGTGGGTGAAGGAGAGGCCTCCGTAGTAGAGGGCAGCAGGGGAGGTGGTGTCAGAGGAGGAGAGCCAGGTTTCAGTATAGTCTAATGTTTATGCACAATTGTGCGTTCACGTGCATCGTTCATTGCATCTTCTGTGCTGCATGTCAGGCGGCAAGATGTCGTGAACGATGTGGTGCATAACGTTAAGTGTTTATGGCAAACCGGACAACTGATATACCATTTGTACAGCCACTGTACAGACCATTATTTACATTTCCCAGGGAAATCGTAAAAATTGTTGCATACAGGAGCAACGATAAATCTCATGCTATTCAACTATACGATATATTGTGTCCTTGCTTGTAGAACTGCACAGTGTATATGCGCTATTTCGTTTGATCTGGGATAAAGGGAAATCGGAACGACCATCATGCCAATTGCCCGTCGTTCTGATGTGTACCCAGCATTAATCTTTAGTCTGTTCTGATGGAACACATTTTGCTGTAATTTCCTCTGTATTTCTAAAATGTAAAGTTAATTTCACTCTCTCTACCCCAACTACTCAAGTTTCACAAAATAAGCTTCTGTTACTGAGCCAGTGTAAATGTTCAGCTAGTTTAAAGAGAGGGATCAGATAATATAACATAACTCGGGATCAGTACGAAATCCCGCTGGACGGGATCCCGGCGGTCGAAATACCGACACCGGAATCCCGACCAGCACAATCCCGACATGGGTGGCGAGCGGAACGCAGCCCCTTGCGGGCTCGCTGCGCGCGGCACACTAATTTATTCTCCCTCTATGGGTGTCGTGGACACCCACGGAGGAAGAATATGTCGGGATTGTGTCATTCGGGATTCCGGTGTCGGTATTTCGACCGCCGGGATCCCGTCCAGCGGGATCTTGACCGCATCCCCATAACTCAAACCAAAAGATTCAATAATGAGGGCGGAGCTTTAAGGATGCAAACCATAGGGCAAACTATCGCAAATTATTGCCATGACTCCGCAAGTAATGGAATTACTTTTCTATCAAAAATACTCAAAGTGCACTCCTCTATATCATATTTTAAAAGGTTAACAAAAGCGAAAAACCCTCTAACAGCTAGTAAAATAGAATACAAGTACTAATAAAAATAAGAATTTACTTACCGATAATTCTATTTCTCGGAGTCCGTAGTGGATGCTGGGGTTCCTGAAAGGACCATGGGGAATAGCGGCTCCGCAGGAGACAGGGCACAAAAAGTAAAGCTTTACGATCAGGTGGTGTGTACTGGCTCCTCCCCCTATGACCCTCCTCCAAGCCTCAGTTAGGTACTGTGCCCGGACGAGCGTACACAATAAGGAAGGATTTATGAATCCCGGGTAAGACTCATACCAGCCACACCAATCACACCGTACAACCTGTGATCTAAACCCAGTTAACAGTATGATAACAGCGGAGCCTCTGAAAAGATGGCTCACAACAATAATAACCCCATTTTTGTAACTATGTACAAGTAATGCAGATAATCCGCACTTGGGATGGGCGCCCAGCATCCACTACGGACTCCGAGAAATAGAATTATCGGTAAGTAAATTCTTATTTTCTCTATCGTCCTAGTGGATGCTGGGGTTCCTGAAAGGACCATGGGGATTATACCAAAGCTCCCAAACGGGCGGGAGAGTGCGGATGACTCTGCAGCACCGAATGAGAGAACTCCAGGTCCTCCTTAGCCAGGGTATCAAATTTGTAGAATTTTACAAACGTGTTCTCCCCCGACCACGTAGCCGCTCGGCAGAGTTGTAATGCCGAGACCCCTCGGGCAGCCGCCCAAGAAGAACCCACCTTCCTTGTGGAGTGGGCTTTTACCGATTTTGGCTGTGGCAGGCCTGCCACAGAATGTGCAAGCTGAATCGTACTACAAATCTAGCGAGCAATAGTCTGCTTAGACGCAGGAGCGCCCAACTTGTTGGGAGCATATAGTATAAACAGCGAGTCAGATTTCCTGACTCCAGCTGTCCTTGAAATGTATATTTTTAAAGCTCTGACAACGTCCAACAACTTGGAGTCCTCCAAGTCGCTTGTAGCCGCAGGCACTACAATAGGTTGGTTCAGATGAAATGCTGACACCACCTTAGGGAGAAAATGCGGACGAGTCCGCAGTTCTGCCCTGTCCGAATGGAAAATCAGATATGGGCTTTTGTAAGATAAAGCTGCCAGTTCTGACACTCTCCTGGCCGAAGCCAGGGCTAGTAGCATGGTCACTTTCCATGTGAGATATTTCAAATCCACAGTTTTTAGTGGTTCAAACCAATGAGATTTGAGAAAGTCCAAAACAACATTGAGATCCCACGGTGCCACTGGAGGCACCACAGGGGGCTGTATATGCAGCACTCCCTTAACAAAAGTCTGGACTTCAGGAACTGAAGCCAATTCTTTTTGGAAGAAAATCGACAGGGCCGAAATTTGAACCTTAATAGATCCCAATTTGAGACCCATAGACAATCCTGATTGCAGGAAATGTAGGAATCGACCCAGTTGAAATTCCTCTGTCGGAGCACTCCGATCCTCGCACCACGCAACATATTTTCGCCAAATGCGGTGATAATGTTGCGCGGTTACTTCCTTCCTTGCTTTAATCAAAGTAGGAAAGACTTCTTCCGGCATGCCTTTTTCCTTTAGGATCCGGCGTTCAACCGCCATGCCGTCAAACGCAGCCGCGGTAAGTCTTGAAACAGACAGGGACCCTGCTGAAGCAAGTCCCTTCTCAGAGGTAGAGGCCACGGATCTTCCGTGATCATCTCTTGAAGTTCCGGGTACCAAGTCCTTCTTGGCCAATCCGGAACCACTAGTATCGTTCTTACGCCTCTTTGCCGTATAATTCTCAATACTTTTGGTATGAGAGGCAGAGGAGGAAACACATACACCGACTGGTACACCCAAGGCGTTACCAGCGCGTCCACAGCTATTGCCTGCGGATCTCTTGACCTGGCGCAATACCTGTCCAGTTTTTTGTTGAGGCGAGACGCCATCATGTCCACCATTGGTCTTTCCCAACGGGTTTCCACTCCCGGGATGAACACTGCTGACAGTGCTATCACATGATTCTCTGCCCAGCGAAGAATCCTTGCAGCTTCTGCCATTGCACTCCTGCTTCTTGTGCCGCCCTGTCTGTTCACATGGGCGACTGCCGTGATGTTGTCCGACTGGATCAACACCGGTTTTCCTTGAAGCAGAGGTTCTGCCTGGCTTAGAGCATTGTAGATTGCTCTTAGTTCCAGAATGTTTATGTGAAGAGACGTTTCCAGGCTCGACCACACGCCCTGGAAGTTTCTTCCTTGTGTGACTGCTCCCCAGCCCCTCCGGCTGGCGTCCGTGGTCACCAGGATCCAATCCTGTATGCCGAATCTGCGGCCCTCCAATAGATGAGCACTCTGCAACCACCACAGAAGAGATACCCTTGTCCTTGGAGACAGGGTTATCCGCTGGTGCATCTGAAGATGCGACCCTGACCATTTGTCCAACAGATCCCTCTGGAAAATTCTTGCGTGGAATCTGCCGAATGGAATTGCTTCGTAAGAAGCCACCATTTTTCCCAGGACTCTTGTGCATTGATGTACAGACACCTTTCCTGGTTTTAGGAGGTTCCTGACAAGCTCGGATAACTCCTTGGCTTTTTCCTCCGGGAGAAAAACCTTTTTCTGAACCGTGTCCAGAATCATCCCTAGGAACAGCAGACGTGTTGTCGGAATTAACTGGGATTTTGGAATATTCAGAATCCACCCGTGCTGTTTTAGCACTTCTTGAGACAGTGCTAATCCTATCTCTAGCTGTTCTCTGGACCTTGCCCTTATTAGGAGATCGTCCAAGTATGGGATAATTAATACGCCTTTTCTTCGAAGAAGAATCATCATCTCGGCCATTACCTTGGTAAAGACCCAAGGTGCCGTGGACAATCCGAACGGCAGCGTCTGAAACTGATAGTGACAGTTCTGTACGACGAACCTGAGGTACCCCTGGTGTGAGGGGTAAATTGGAACGTGGAGATACGCATCCTTGATGTCCAAGGATACCATAAAGTCCCCTTCTTCCAGGTTCGCTATCACTGCTCTGAGTGACTCCATCTTGAACTTGAACTTCTTTATGTACAGGTTCAAGGATTTCAGATTTAGAATAGGTCTTACCGAGCCATCCGGCTTCGGTACCACAAATAGAGTGGAATAATACCCCTTTCCTTGTTGTAAAAGGGGTACCTTGACTATCACCTGCTGAGAGTACAGCTTGTGAATGGCTTCCAAGACCGTCACCCTGTCGGAGGGGGACGTTGGTAAAGCAGACTTCAGGAAACGGCGAGGTGGATCCGTCTCTAGTTCCAACCTGTACCCCTGAGATATTATCTGCAGGATCCAGGGATCTACCTGCGAGTGAGCCCACTGCGCGCTGAAATTCTTGAGACGACCCCCCACCGCCCCCGAGTCCGCTTGAGAAGCCCCAGCGTCATGCTGAGGCTTTTGTAGAAGCGGGGGAGGGCTTCTGTTCCTGGGAAGGAGCTGCCTGTTGCTGTCTCTTCCCCCTTCCTCTGCCTCGTGGCAGATATGAATATCCCTTTGCTCTCTTGTTTTTAAAGGAACGAAAGGGCTGCGGTTGAAAAGTCGGTGTCTTTTTCTGTTGGGGAGTGACTTGAGGTAAAAAGGTGGATTTCCCGGCTGTAGCCGTGGCCACCAAATCCGATAGACCGACACCAAATAACTCCTCCCCTTTATACGGCAAAACTTCCATATGCCGTTTTGAGTCCGCATCGCCTGACCACTGTCGCGTCCATAAACTTCTTCTAGCCGAAATGGACATAGCACTTACCCGTGATGCCAGTGTGCAGATATCCCTCTGTGCATCACGCATATAAAGAAATGCATCCTTTATTTGCTCTAAAGACAGTAAAACATTGTCCCTATCCAGGGTATCAATATTTTCAATCATGGACTCTGACCAAGCTACCCCAGCACTGCACATCCAGGCTGTCGCTATAGCTGGTCGTAGTATAACACCTGTATGTGTGTATATACTTTTTTGGATATTTTCCATCCTCCTATCTGCTGGATCTTTAAGTGCGGCCGTCTCAGGAGAGGGTAACGCCACTTGTTTTGATAAGCGTGTGAGCGCCTTGTCCACCCTAGGAGGTGTTTCCCAGCGCGCCCTAACCTCTGGCGGGAAAGGGTATAAAGCCAATAACTTCTTTGAAATTAGCATTTTTTTATCGGGGGCAACCCACGCTTCATCACACACCTCATTTAATTCTTCTGATTCAGGAAAAACTATAGGTAGTTTTTTCACACCCCACATAATACCCTGTTTAGTGGTACCTGTAGTATCAGCTATATGTAACGCCTCCTTCATTGCCAAAATCATATAACGTGTGGCCCTACTGGAAAATACGGTTGATTCGTCACCGTCACCACTAGAATCAGTGCCTGTGTCTGGGTCTGTGTCGACCGACTGAGGCAAAGGGCGTTTTACAGCCCCTGACGGTGTTTGAGGCGCCTGGACAGGCACTAATTGATTGTCCGGCCGTCTCATGTCGTCAAACGACTGCTTTAGCGTGTTGACACTATCCCGTAATTCCATAAATAAAGGCATCCATTCTGGTGTCGACCCCCTAGGAGGTGACATCCCCATATTTGGCAATTGCTCCGCCTCCACACCAATATCGTCCTCATACATGTCGACACACACGTACCGACACACAGCAGACACACAGGGAATGCTCTTAACGAAGACAGAACCCCACTAGCCCTTTGGGGAGACAGAGGGAGAGTTTGCCAGCACACACCAAAAGCGCTATATATGACAGGGATAGCCTTATAATAAGTGCTCCCTGTATAGCTGCTTTAAAATATATTTTTGCCACAATTTTGCCCCCCCCTCTCTTTTTTACCCTGTTTCTGTAGTGCAGTGCAGGGGAGAGCCTGGGAGCCGTCCTGACCAGCGGAGCTGTGTAAGGAAAATGGCGCTGTGTGCTGAGGAGATAGGCCCCGCCCCTTTTCCGGCGGGCTCGTCTCCCGCTCTTTAGTGGATTCTGGCAGGGGTTAAATATCTCCATATAGCCCCCGGAGGCTATATGTGAGGTATTTTTAGCCAAATTAGGTTTTCATTTGCCTCCCAGGGCGCCCCTCTCCCAGCGCCCTGCACCCTCAGTGACTGCCGTGTGAAGTGTGCTGAGAGGAAAATGGCGCACAGCTGCAGTGCTGTGCGCTACCTTTAGAAGACTGAGGAGTCTTCTGCCGCCGATTCTGGACCTCTTCTCGTTTCAGCATCTGCAAGGGGGCCGGCGGCGAGGCTCCGGTGACCATCCAGGCTGTACCTGTGATCGTCCCTCTGGAGCTAATGTCCAGTAGCCAAGAAGCCAATCCATCCTGCACGCAGGTGAGTTCACTTCTTCTCCCCTAAGTCCCTCGTTGCAGTGATCCTGTTGCCAGCAGGACTCACTGTAAAATAAAAAACCTAAGCTAAACTTTTCTAAGCAGCTCTTTAGGAGAGCCACCTAGATTGCACCCTTCTCGGCCGGGCACAAAAATCTAACTGAGGCTTGGAGGAGGGTCATAGGGGGAGGAGCCAGTACACACCACCTGATCGTAAAGCTTTACTTTTTGTGCCCTGTAGCGGAGCCGCTATTCCCCATGGTCCTTTCAGGAACCCCAGCATCCACTAGGACGATAGAGAAAAAATAATAATAATAATACTCAGAGTACGTAACAAAAAACACAATATATCATCACTACCATGTGCACTAGCTGAAGAAGGCTTTAGCATGAACTTGAAATAACATGGATTTGCATGTACACAGGACCATGCTGATACCCTGCCCTGTTTGACAAAGATGCAAGAACATTGGAGATTGCACAGAGATCTAGAAGAGTGGAGTTCAATGTAGAACAGAATTTGACCAATAAGTATACAAACTACACAGCATTAATCAACACAATTATGTAGGGCCCAGACACCCATCATTTAAAAAAATTGGGCTATTATTTCACTGTTTCTGGATCCCTTTGTAATTCACAGTTTTATATTAAGAATAGGGGGAGGAGGAGGGGGGGGGGAAGGATGGGGAATTTTGTTGCTACTTACATGTCAACCTGACCAGCCCCATGCCTCTTGCAGTAGGCCAAGCGTCCTACCTACCTCAGAGATCAACATCTTCAAGGTCAGCCTGGTCACTAATGACCATGTGCTGTAAAAAAAAAAAAGTGCATGCGGCTGCACTGCTATGGGGCAAGTGGTGGACAAATGATAGCTAGGTGATTGCAGCAACACTGATTGCTCCCCCTCTGGATCCCACACAAAACAGTGATATGACGGTGCTACCTGACCAGCAAGAATGCCCACCGCCAGTGTTCTGGTTTGTTTCCGGAGACCTCTGCTGAACTTTTTTAGTACGTAATTGTAAAACCTGAGAAAGCTACAATAACCTTGGACACTGTTCTCACAAATTTGATGACACGTCACCTCCAGTGATTCAGATGGAGCTGAAGTGAAGGAACAATTAATAATCTGATGTTACAAGAGAGCCTTCAGTAGGAAGACCAGAATAGAGTGATGCTTCACCTAATGCTGATTAGACACAAGGAGGGAGATTCAAATACTTGAAAAGTCAGTTGGGAGTCTGTTTTTTCCTATCTAATAGGAAAAAACAGACACCCAACTGACTTTTCAAACATTTCAATCTTCCACCAAGGATGAAGAGACACTCACATGCCATGGAGCTAATAAATGAATGTTCTCACATGCAACAGATGGAAAATCCCAAACTATGGTAATATTCAAATCTTACGTATAAAACAATTGTATTCTGTTGGCCTAGATTTGACTTGATGTTGTGTATCTGTTATGCGGAGTCTTGAATGTGACCTGGGGGGATTTGGATAGTGTATGCTCTTCTTTAGCTTCAGGGAATGGGAGTCATAAAGGTTTTGTATGAAAGCTTCATGCTTCACTCCCCAAATAACCAAATCTTTCAGACCAGGTCAAGAAGTACAAATTCTGAGGAGGTTATGAGAACATCACTTCTAAAAGGACTTTTGTATTTACGTGGGCTGTCCCATCCCCTCTATCTACTGGGAGATAGTTACTTGGAAGAGAGTTAAATCCCAAGAGTGGGTGTTTGGAGTAACTACCAGCTGGAATAAGCATGAAATGCACTAAACACACAATGGGGGTCATTCCGAGTTGTTCGCTCTGTATTTTTTTCTCGCAACGGAGCAATTAGTCGCTAATGCGCATGCGCAATGGCCGCAGTGCGACTGCGCCAAGTAAATTTGCTATGCAGTTAGGTATTTTACTCACGGCATTACGAGGTTTTTTCTTCGTTCTGGTGATCGTAATGTGATTGACAGGAAGTGGGTGTTTCTGGGCGGAAACTGGCCGTTTTATGGGTGTGTGCGGAAAAACGCTACCGTTTCTGGGAAAAACGCGGGAGTGGCTGGAGAAACGGAGGAGTGTCTGGGCGGACGCTGGGTGTGTTTGTGACGTCAAACCAGGAACGACAAGCACTGAACTGATCGCAGATGCCGAGTAAGTGTGGAGCTACTCAGAAACTGCTAAGAAGTGTCTATTCGCAATTTTGCTAATCTTTCGTTCGCAATTTTGATAAGCTAAGATTCACTCCCAGTAGGCGGCGGCTTAGCATGTGCAAAGCTGCTAAAAGCAGCTTGCGAGCTAACAACTCGGAATGAGGGCCAATGTTCACAACCGGGAGCAAAGTCAAATATGACTTATTTACTGTGATCTTTCCCACAGCAAGAAACCAAGGGAGTAATTCAGAGTTGATCGCAGCAGCAAATTTGTTAGCACTTAGGCAAAACCATGTGTGCTGCAGGTGGGGCAGATATAACATTTGCAGGGAGAGTTAGATTTGGGTGGGTTATTTTGTTTCTGTGCAGGGTAAATACTGGCTGCTTTATTTTTACACTGCAATTTAGATTTCAGTTTGAACACACCCCACCCAAATCCAACTCCATCTGCACATGTTATATCTGCCCCACCTGCAGTGCACAAGGTTTTGCCCAACTGCTAGCAAATTTGCTGCTGCGATCAACTCTGAACTAGGCTCCAGGTCTCTTATGCTGGTTTCAGATCGCATATGCCGGATCCCACCCGGTAAGAGAAACGTGTCCTTACCGGGTGGGATCCGGCATTTGCGCTCCTTTGCTGGCTTTCTGACCCGGCAATATACCGGGTCGGTTGCCATAGCAGCGGGGGGAGCAGCAGCAGCAGGGGCGGGGGTGGAGGCGGCGCTGGGAGATGAGCTCATCTCCTGCGCCGCCTCTCCCTATGCTGTGAATGGGAGCCGTGTCGCATCGGAACGGCTCCCATTCACACTGCACCTGAAAAAGTGCATGCGGCTAATAACCCTTCTTTTTTACCAGGTTGAATTACCGGGTCAGGCGACCCGCTAATTCAGCAAAGGACCTTTCACATCGCACACTGACCCGTTTCGACACGGCAATATGCCGTGTCGATACCGGGTTATTTGTGCGATGTGAAAGGGGCATTACTTATGCAACCTTGAACCTTGTTTCCTTGATTTTTCCTTTTATTTCTGAAGCCAATGCATTATAATCTGTTTTCCAGAGTTTTCTGCTTTAATTTAGCAAATTCTTCATGTCTTTTTTCAAACTCTTGAGCCTGTGATGTCAAAAGCTACACACTTGTATGTAAGTGAGTGTGGAATATTAATATTGATATTAATATTTGTGTGGAGAATTAAAAGATTCACATAACTTCTTTGGTGGTGGCAAAGTAACTTTGTATTTATCCCGAGTAACTAAATTGCACACCCAGCAGTCTTAGATTGCAGTATCTGAGGACAAGCTGGATATCGTGACAACACCTAAAAGACAAAGATGCTCCAGAGAACCAAGATGAAGGCTCTGAACAAGACCAAAGTGAAGGTATGCCAACCATAAAACCTTGAGCCAAAGAAAATGTGATATGTTTGAGAGAATTATTTGTTTACATAGTACTTTGGGAAGTAAAAAATAAATATGTTCTAGTAGTTCCCTCACTAGAAAACAAGGACAAGCTGTGCGCAAAAGCAAACACTGTGGTAGAAAAAGCCCACAGAATTTTCTTTGCATATGATGCACAAGGCAAATATTACAGAGAAATGATATCAGAGTAGATTGTGGTATGTGTTTAAGTCC
This sequence comes from Pseudophryne corroboree, assembly GCF_028390025.1. Classification (NCBI taxonomy): domain Eukaryota; kingdom Metazoa; phylum Chordata; class Amphibia; order Anura; family Myobatrachidae; genus Pseudophryne; species Pseudophryne corroboree. The sequence goes on along the minus strand of NC_086447.1, from coordinate 421,159,213 downwards.
ACCTAAGTAACGGTATTAAACACAGACCTGCTTGTTTCTTACATATATTTTAAGTCAACTGTTTTTCACTAACTGGTTAGAGGCACAGGGTTGCCAGGCCTAGGACCCATGCAGGTCTCAAACATTCGGGTTTTAACTGTAGCCCTGCACAGGTTATGCACGGTTATCAGTCAATAGACAGAGTGCTCTCTATAAGTGCAAGAGAAACAACATAGGTGCAATCACTACAAGATTAGACTACACTACTGAACAGTTAGTGGATTTCTTAAAAACAACGATCTTTATGAATTGTATGTATAAAACTTACTTTTCAATGGGACCAACAAAGACACTGTGTGCGTCTCCAACCCCGTCTTCATTAAAAAACTGCAACTGAGCTGCAGAATTCCGCAACGTCATTCGGTTTTCTGATGCAACCTGCATTACAAGTACAGTAGTGTTACTGTCCTGTTGCTGAAAACAAAAAGTTATCCAGATAATAATACAAGTATTAATTGAAAACAAACTATTTATATGTGGGGGTGACAGGACAATAAACACATACAGAAGCTTTCTATGTCAATATAAAATTACCCCAGGAAAGCTGCATTTAACTTCTGCTTATATGTAATCAAAGGCTCCCTGTCATTACAGAAGATATTATTATGTTACAGGAGCCAGTTTATTTGGCTATAAGCTAGTGCAGATGGCGCAAATCTAATAGTGGGTACACACTAGGTGATATGCTCCGTAAGCGACATCGCCTAGTGTGTCCCCTCCCGGCCCGTTCGACGGCAAGAACACACACAGCGCAATATTACACAGTGACGTCATGCCGTGGCCGGGCTGTACATACAGCTGTGGACGATGAGTCCAAAGTGAGCTGTATGTACGGCCAAAACAGAGGGTCGTTAATGACCCGCAGGGCCGCGCATCGGCCATCGTCAGCTGCATACAAACTGGGCAATATAGTAAACGATATCGCTAAGCGTGTATGCACCTTTACACTGATGAATCAAGAACTTTTACTGTGTGTTAAGAGAAACATTTTTGTGAAATGTTACCAATTTATAAAACAAGATCATTGCAAAACATTTTCTATATAATAACAGCACATCAAAATCCTTCTGTATCTCTTTAAACTGGGACACTCATGGATAACACAGGTGATGTGGCTTTCGGACTTCAAGCCCTCATTTTATATGGTTCAGGGATAGTATGGTAAACTTGCTTCTGGGGGATGTTTCATAAAATGTAGTTTGTAAAGCAAAACATACCATAAGCCAATGTAATTATTCAGCCACTAGAGGCACTCTTCCATTGAGTGTTGATGCAGAATTATGTCCAAATTCCTTATTTTACATGATTTAAGAACAAACATTTAACTGATTTTACTCATTTCCTCTGCTTTTCAGTAGTCCTAATTTTCACCATGGGGTTTATTTTTGTTCTGTAATGGTGTTGTTCAGTAACGTTTTTGTTGTCGTTGTCCTTCACTGTACAGTTATTGCTTCTGTGATGCAACATTCCTAAATACTCTGCATATAGGAGTTCATATAAGGATCTATTAGATTGTTTTTTTTGTTTTTTTTCTTATTACAAGTTTAAACCCACTGATGTTTTACTTGCCGAAACAAGCTACAAGCTACTTGAAACAAACTACCAAATAAAACAAAAATGGTGCATTTGCATTCTGAATGTTACATAAGCTATATTTAAAAACTCTGGAATCTTAAAGGAAACCCCAATTACAAAATAACAGTTATGGTAGATTTACCGTTTAGAACTATTTCTCCTACGTCCACAGGATAACATTGGGATATGTGGTAGCGACAGCAGATTGGCACTCAACGATCACAGCTTTCAGCTTCCTAGGATGCAACGGGCTTGTCCCTATATCCCCGCCTCCTGGCTCAGGCAAATCAGTTGTTTTCCAAAGCGTAAGGCAGGAACATCATAGAGAGCCCTAATCAGGCAAGAAAAACACACATGCACACCCTTCCTTACAAGGAAGAGTTTAGTAAGTGAAAGGATCCTCAAAATCAAGTGCGTCAGGATAGGATCCCTGTGGACTTAGGAGAAATAGAGTTATCAACGGTAAGTCTACCATAGCGATTATTTCTCCGGCAGGGTCCACAGGTTATCATTGGGATGTCCCAAAGCAATTTAGTGGTGGGGACACTCCTGATTGGACAAGATAATTCTTAGCCCGAATTCAGCGTCCTGACAGGCAAAGGTATCCACGGCATAATGTCTAATGAATGTGTTAATGGAAGACCATGTGGCTGCCTTACATATATGTTCTGCTGAAGCACCACGTTGTGCTGCCCATGACGGACCTACCTTATGAGTAGAGAGAGCAGAGACATTAGCCGGAACAGGGAGATCAGCTTGAGAATATGCTTCTGAAATTGTCATCCGAAGCCACCTCGCCAGTGTCTGCTTGTCAGCATGTCATCCTCTCTTGTGAAATCCATAGAGAACGTAGAGTGTGTCTGTTTTTCTGAAGGCACTGGTATGATCCACGTAGATCCTTAAAGCACGGACTACGTCCAACGATGCATCTACCACAGAAAGGTCCAGCCCTTGGAAGACCAGGACTACAATTTCTTAATTAAGGTGGTATTTAGACACCACCTTAGTTAGATACCCAGATTTGGTTCTGAGAACTGGTCTATCTGGATTTAAAAAAAAAAAAAAAAAAAAAATCAGAAAAGGAGGGTGACATAACAATGCCCCTAAATCTGAAACTCTTCTAGCTGAAGCAATAGCCAGTAGAAAGAGAACTTTAGCGGTCAACCATTTAAGATTCACTTGTTTTAGTGATTCAAATGGGGCAACTTGAAGGGCCTTTAGAACTAAACTTAAGTCCCAAGGCACTGCAGGAGGAACAAAAGTAGGTTGAATGTGCAGCATTCCCTGGAAAAAAATGTGCACATCCTATAGCTTAGCAATTTACTTTTGGAACCATACGAGTGCCGACACCTGCACTCTCAAGGAAGCCACCCTTAGACCTTTGTCCATTCCTGCCTGAAGGAATGCTAAGACTATGGAAACTGTGAAAGACCTAGGGTCAAATTTCCGGTCACTGCACCATTGAATATAGGATTGCCATATTCGGTGATAAATGCGAGCTGGGGAAGTTTTCCTTGCTCTGAGCATTGTTTGAATTACCTGTTGTGAGAATCCTCTTGCTTTCAGGATGGAAGTCTCAAGAGCCACGCCTTCAACGACAATCGATCCAGGTGCTTGTGATAGCAAGGACCCTGAGACAGTATATCTGGACGTTGAAGGAGGAGTGGGAATGGAGCATCCATCGACATCCTCTGCAGATCTGTGTACCAATGTTTTCTGGGCCAAGCCAGAGCTACTAGTATCACGGCGCCCCTTCCTTGTTTTACCTTTCGCATCACCCTCGGTAACAGGGCAATTGGTGGAAAAACACAGGCCAGACGAAAGTCCCATCTCAATGACAGGGCATCTACAAAGGTCGCTCTGGAATCCTTTGTTCTTGACCCGTACATGGGAACTTTGTTGTTCTGATGGGACGCCATGAGTTCTATCTCCGGTAACCACCACTTGTCTACGAGAGTTTGGAAGACCTCGGGGTGTAAACCCATTCGTTAGGATGAATGGCATGTCGACTGAGAAAATCCACTTCCCAGTTTAGGACTCCCGGAATGAACACTGCGGACAAAGATGATAAAGTTCTGCCCACTTTGACGTGTGACTTACCTCCTTCATTGCGTTTTGGCTGCGAGTTCCTCCCTGATGGTTGAGGTACACTACTGCAATTGCATTGTCAGAGCGGATTTGGACTGGTTTCCCCTGAAGGATGTCCTTTGCCTGCATAAGTGCCATATATATATGGCCCGAAGTTCCAACATATTTATTGGCAGGCAACTTTCTTTCTTGGTCCACTGCCCCTGGAAGCAACTCCTTCTTGACACCGCTCCCCAGCCCTGAAGACTGGCATCAGTTGTCAGAATTTTCCAATCAGATATCCAAAAGGGTCTCCCTTTGTCCAGATGGGATGTCTGTAGCCACCAGGCTATTGATCTCTTTACTTCCAGAGGAAGGACCTTAGTCTGCGTTTTTATTGTCGGATGAAAACCATTCCATTTGGAAAGGATCAAACGTTGCAGAGGCCTTGAGTGGAATGGAGCATACTCCACCATGTACAATGTCGACACCATCAATCCCATCACACACATTGCTGCGTGAATGGATACCCTTTGATTGGGTAGCAGCTACTGAATCTTTGACTGAATTTTGGATATTTTGTTCAGAGGTAAAATTACTCTCTGAAGACCCGAATCTAACTCACACGAAACCTTACTCTCTGAAGACCTGAATCACCCAAGTGAATCATCCGTTGTGACTGAACCAGGGACGACTTTGCCCAATTTATGAGCCAACCGTGTCTCTGCAAAGAAGCTATACTGTCTGTTGCAGATGACACAAGAAATTCCTGAGACTGTGCCAGGATTAATAAATCGTCGAGGTATGGAAAAATCCTTATCCCCTGCTGACAGAGATAAGACGCCATTACCACCATAATTTTGGTGAATACTCTGGGAGCTGTGGCCAGTCCAAATGGTAGGGCCTGAATCTGAAAATGTTGCTGGAGGATAGTAAACTTGAGACAGTGCTGATGGGACAGTGCTACAGGAACATGTAGGTAAGCATCCTGGATATCCAGGGATAACATAAAATACTCCGGCTCCATGGCCAAAATAATGGAGCATAAAGTCTTCATATGAAACAGAGGCACCCAAATGTACTTGTTCAGCACTTTGAGATTGAGTATGGGCCAGAACGATCCATTTGGCTTCTGGACTAGAAAAAGGTTGGAATAAAAACCGTGTCCTTGAATTATCACTCCTGACTGAAGCAACTTCTGAACTGCCTCTTGCAAAGCCCTGGCCTTCGCTTCCACTGAAGACGGGCTGGTACAAAAAAAACCTTTGAGGAGGGTGTTTCTTGAAAGCAAACGCATAACAATGAGATACTGCTTCTTGCACCAAAGCATCTGTGGTGGACTGCTGCCAGATCTGTGCAAACTGAAGAAGTCGGCCTTCCACCCTGGGTGGAGGCCGCACCATCAGGCTGATGGCTTATTTTCTGATTTGGAAGTCGGCCCTCTGGTAGCCAAATGCTTTTTAGCCTTACCAGACTTGTCAGATTGAGACTGTTTCCCATAACCCTTTCCTTTTGCTTTTCCTAGAGTCCGAAAGGGCCGAAAAGCTGGAAATCTAGGCTTGGATTTGTGTGTGGAAGGAAACGTCACTTTCTTGGAGTCTGCTTCGGACTCCAAAATACTGTATAATTATTTACCAAAAAGAATATATCCAGCAAAAGGCAGAGACTCCAGAACCTTCTCGGATTCTGAGTCAGCTTTCCATGTACATAGTCAAACCACTCTGCGAGCTGCTGCTGCTGAGGCTGATGCCTGAGAGGCAATTGTACCCATATTCAAGGCTGCTTGTTCCATAAAAATAGCCGCCTGTTTTATATGTGCAATATGGGATTTTTGCTCTTTAGATGCCATTGAAAAATCATCATCCAAAGCATCAGCCCAGGCTGCCACTGCTTTTGCCATCCAGGCTGAAGCCATGGCTGGTCTTATTGCCCCCGACAAGAAGAAAATGTTTTTTACAAAACCATTTATTTTTCTATCCGTGACATCACTTAATGATGTTGAAGGCAGAGGTAATGTAGATTTTCGCAAACAATCGGATGACATGCGTATCTACTTTGGGAGCCACCTCCCTTTTTAAACAGTCCCCACCCGAAGAAGAGAATGGGAATTCCATTTCTTTGGAATTCTAAACTTTTTACTGGGTGTAACCCAAGCATCTTGCATAATTTCCATCAGCTGTTCTGACCCAGGAAACTCAGTCCTAACTGTTTTGGGTCGTTTAAACACAGGTGCCTTAGATTTTAACAAAGGCTCTGCTGCCTCCAAGGACAGAATGGCTTTCATAGCACTAATTAGCTCAGGAATGTCCAGTGAGCTGAGGCCTTCCTCCTCGTCTCTGTATGCAGGCCCGGAGTGCGATGAGTCCTCATCTGAAACATGTGTAACTGTGAAGATGTTGTTTCATATCTATGTGATTTACTTACCACTGGCCTTTTAGTCTGTTTCTGTTGAGAGGCTACCGATTCCTGTATTTAATGTGATAAACCCAAGGTGGAATGTTCCATGTAAGGGTTAATAGGGTAACTGGTATAGGAGCAGGCATTATCCGCTCAGCTATACTGGATAATGTCTGTGCAAAAGTAGTCCACTAAGGTTCAACTTGAATAATCCAAGGCAGGCACAGGTTCAAGAGGCTTTGGTGAAAGCTAAAACAATTTGCACATAATCCATTTTGAACCCAGCTTTGCAAGACAAACATGAAATGAGTGTTGGTGCTGCTGTGGAGAGTATATCCTCAGCCTTGCCTCTCAGACATGATAAATAAACCACACACCTGTACAGTGTTAACTACACAATAAGTGACTGCAATCACTTTAAAATTTGTTAAAGTGACATACAATCTGATCCTTCCCTGCTTTGCACCAGCATTGAGAATCAGAATACACAGAAACTGACAGGAAATAGTAAAGTCAGCAATCACACTAGCAATCCATCACAGGCTATACATTAGTATAATAAGCAACATGAGCACATAATCAAATGTCGGTCAATGCTTTTAAGAATGGGCTAGATAAATTCCTAATGGATAAGGATATACAGGGTTATGGTGCATAGATAGGGCACTATAGTTATAATAAAATGAGGGGGGAAAAACACAACACAACGACCGACTTAATCAACAGTTAAAATTAGTCCTGAAAATAATACAGTGTAGGAGAACACAAACAAGTTGAACTCGTTGGACAAATTGTCTTTTTTCAACCTCAAACTATGTAACTACTGTATGTAACTATAGATAGGTTTCAAGTGTGTAGGAGAAACATATTACTTTATATAGGTGTTTAAACGTATTCAGTCGCACAGCGAAAGAAAACAGCAGCAATAGTATACAAACTCATATGCCTCAGGCATTTATCCAACTATTCGTACTCAAAGGTAGATAGAGACTTTGGGGGTCATTCCGAGTTGATCGTAGCTGTGCTAAATTTAGCACAGCTATGATCATTCACACTGACATGCGGGGGGATGCCCAAGCACAGGGCTAGTCCGCCCCGCATGTCAGTGCCGCCCCCCCCCCCCCCCCCCCCGCAGAAGTGCGAAGGCATCGCACAGCGGCGATGCCTTTGCCCTTCAAGAGTAGCTCCCGACCAGCGCAGCTTTAACGTCACGCAGCCGCCGCGGCCCGCCCCCCCCCCCAACGGTCCGGCCACGCCTGCGTCGGCCGGACCGTGCCCCCTAAACGGCGGCCCTCCCGCCTCTGCCTCAGAGGCGATCGCTAGGCAACAACGGATGGCATGCGCCGGCGCACTGCGGCACTGGCGCATACGCAGTTCCGATCCGATCACTGCACTGCGAGAAACTGCAGCGATCGGGTCGGAATGACCCCCTTAGTGCTGTATCACCTGGCTCAGGAGAGTGGGATACAGGGAGACTTCACCCCGCTTCCAAGATCGACCAATAAGTTAGTGAACGCTGAGTGGATCGAGACACTATTAGTGTACACAATTGCCCCGTGAACCTACAGTGAACACAGACGCACAAGTCATACAGTCGCCTATACTGCGACTGGGTCCTTTTGGATACACTGCATCTCAGACATAAGAGGGAACTCAGTTCATCACGGGAAACTCGGAGGACACTGGTCATGAACCGGGTGGAGGGGTGACCAAGGTAGCGTCTTACTCCCCACTGCTGACATCCGTCTTACTCCCCACTGCTGACATCAACCCTAGGGATTGCAGCCTCATACTACCCCTGGAGCCTATAATCCCAGCATACGAGGTGGCAGCCACAACAGCGACTGTTCGGTAGTCTCCATCCCGAAACAGTGCGGCTGTGTCTCGCTTTTCCCCTACTAAACGGAACCTATGCCTTACCTTCTCCCCGTGCTCCGGCCACAGCCTGGTAACTTCTGCTGGACTTGCTAGTACATCCTACACAGACGCCCGCCGAAACAGCATTGTACACGTGGGTAAGCGTTATCGCGACCCGGCAGGGAGTTGTTGGAGCGACTCTTTCTAAGGTACGTATAAGACGCTTTTTCACTCAAAAAAATAGTAAGACTATAAAAATAGAATAAAAAAAAAGCTTATGGCTGCTAAAAACCAGAAGCTCATTGACCATGGTCCGGCTCCTGCCGCACCAAACAGAAAACTGATTTGCTGGAGCAGGAGGCAGGGATATAAGGACGGGCCCGTTGCATTCCAGGAGACCAAAAGCTTTGATCGTTTGGTGCCTGTCCGCTGTCGCTACCACATATCCCAATGTTATCCCTGTGGATAACCTTTGGACCCTGCAGGAGACACGTTCAATAAAACCCGACAACAGCCTAATTTTCTCCATGGACCTCAAGGTGTTGAATGAATGCTGGTGTGCCTTGGTGGATCTATATCTCTCATGGAGGCTTACACACATCTCGGTGACCATTTTAAAATGTTTAGCAAGAACTGGGAGTGCAGCTTTAAAGATGATAAAGCAACATGATTATTAGTCAATTTTTCCAGAAACAGGTGTGTCAGATTGGACAAGATTACTTCCAGCTCCATTACAGCCTGTTGTGTGGTCAGAAGACAACATTTTCTGTCATGAGCAATAAAAAAATGCTGTTGAATTGGACAGGATCATCACTGTCAATTTCAGAGAACATACTATTCGTTCCAATATAATAATATCTAATTGGCAAATAATATTTGAGAATTGCAGTAAAATATGGGCATCTTTACTTACCAGATACCTTAAAATGGGCATACACTAAACAATTATTTTACAGATAATCTGCCAGATCGGGCTGGTTGCAATGAAAATCTGGCAATGGATGAGAGCAAATGACAATCGGCCATTTGCGCCAAAACACTGGAAAATGGACAAAACCTGTCATTCAGACAAATTGGTTAAATCGCGAATGTGACCAATTTGTATTAATGACATCTTTAGTCCTTTTTCCAATGTTTGGGATTGTCATTTACTCTCATCCTATGCCAGGTTTTCATTCAAACCAGCCAGATCTGTCAGATAATTGTATAGTGTATGCCAAGCTTTAGTCAGATAGATTTAAAAATACAAACACAAAACAAAATAGAAAAACAATAACATTTACAGGTCTTGCTATGTGGTCTTGTGGGGATGAGCCGTGTGCTGGAGATTCTTCAATGTGTTTGGTAAAGGCAACAAGTCTTCTGTTAGCTTCGTCAAATACAATTTTCGAGAAAAAGTCTGGGTTTGAGTATTTGACACCAGCTGCAATTAGTATCTTTTCAAAAATTGCGTTGTCATGCACAAGCAAATGACTTTCAAAGATTAAGACAATGAACTGCTCTTCTAGATCTACAACAGAAAAGAAAGAAACAATTAGGGATATTTAAAAAAAAATGAAAAATAAATACTTTACAAATATTAAAAAAAAAGTACTGTATATAATACAATTAAATTCAACCATGCATATGCAGTATCCTATAAAACGACACAGGTGTTTCTGTAAAAAGTAAACCTCCTCGTAGGTAACCGTGTCTCATTAGGATGACGCTGTAGAGGTTGATATGTACGGTGTCTTACGTAGTTATAGACATATGAAGATGACTACTTCATATACAGTGTTCTAAGTCAATTCTCTCTTTTGAATGGCGTATTTAGACCATGGAGTAGATTTACTAAAGCTTCTAAAAACAGACAAGTAAAAGGTGTTGCCCATAGCAACCAAGAAAATTTTGTCTAGAAATCAATAACTAGCTAAAATCTTATTAGGTGCTATGGCCAACACTTCCACTTCAGTATATGTACCCCCATATTTCAGTATGGGTGAAAAGAGAATTGTCCATTCCTGTGGAATATAAAATATCGTCAGGCAGAGATTACTAGATTGGCACATATGGTGCTCACTAAACTGAAGGAACGATCTGGGTATATCCCCAAAACCCTTCACATAGACTGAAGCTATATTTTATAACTTTCTCTCCAATATATACTTATTTTCAGGCAAACAATCAATTATCTATATCAGGAGAGAGAAAATACTATGTGCTGTGTAGGAAAACCAGATAATTATTGCTTACAAGGATCTAATTTGATATATCAATATTACATTTATATTGTGAATCCGTGAGTTTTTATACTTAGATTTTAGAGATGCCAACCACATGTAGGACGACAAGTGAAATGCTTAATTCCAGTATTGTGAAAAAAAATGTATTCTATACTTCTGCCTCCAGACATTTTAAATCTCCTTCCCGCTGTAGATAAAAACAAACCACATACAGCAGTTCTGTATCTGTGGAATGCACCCTTACAACCTTTCCTCATCTGTGGAACACATCCCCATAACTTCCGGCCTAATGATAAATGCATAAACCTCCAAAGTTGTATTCATTATTATTATTATTACCAGTTATTTATATAGCGCACACATATTCCGCAGCGCTTTACAGATAATATTTTGCCCATTCACATCAGTCCCTGCCCCAGTGGAGCTTACAATCTATATTCCCTTTCACATGTACACACAGACACATTCACGCTAGGGTTAATTTTGTTGGGAGCCAATTAAACTACCAGTATATTTTTGGATTGTGGGAGGAAACCGAAGTACCCGGAGGAAACCCACGCAAGTACAGGGAGAATATACAAACTCCACACAGTTAGAGCCATGGTGGGAATTGAACCCATGACCTCAGTGCTGTGAAGCAGTAATACTAACCATTACACCATCCACACTGCCCCATTTTCAACTATAACCTAATATTTGTTATTTTAAACACTCCTATTGCGTTACTGTGTTACACTATTGTGTTCCCTTTTTTCTTTCTCTATACTATAACCAATGTTCCAGAGAATAAGGATGATATCCACTCTTCCTCTCTGTAAAAGCAGTAACTTATTTCAGCCTTCTTTGATGATTTTCATACAAAGCGTCTAGTATTTTATCTCTCCTGATTTCAATTACCATTTTTACAGAGGAAGTATTAGATAATATATTTTCTGAAGTGTTTTTGAAGCACTTAATCTTATTCGGTTTTCTCAATGCATTATCTACAAACTGGTCTTTGTGAGTTGGAGCAGGGTGATACAGTCTAATCTCACAAAGAATGGCTTTGTCGCTCTCTCAGCCGCGTGTACAGTAATTAAAGCAAAAGATGAGGCAGCCAAATCGGAATATGTAGGTAGGCATCCTTGATATCCAGTAGAAAACAAATGGTTTTGAATACACCTTAGGCGCTACCACCTTATAAACAAAAGTCACGTGATAGTCCTGATCAAATGTCCCAATAAAACTTTTATCTCACTGGTAATATTTCTTCTTATGGGTTTTTGTTCTTTTCCAATTTCAGTGTACTTCAAGATCTCCTTATATGAGGATGTTGATCATATAAAAAAAGAAGATAACGTATATAGTGTAGTACTTCAAAAATTAACAAATTTATTCAAAATAAAGCACATTAAGAATCTTTTTATCCAGTTAAAAGCGACAGCTTCACTTTAAAGTAAAAATTGGAACCGTACCGTGCCAAGCTCCCAACAAGGAGCAGAGAAAAGAGCATAAATAGAAGGTTCCGGAATTCCTCCCTCCACGCAATCTGCAGGCCACTGGACCCGGTAGGGTTCTCCTGTTATTGTAGATGCAGGTAGATAGATCACCATAGGCGGGATATGGTGATCTATCTAACCTGCATCTACAATAACAGGAGAATCCTACCGGGTCCAGTGGCCTGCAGATTGCGTGGAGGGAGGAATTCCGGAACCTTCCATTTATGCTCTTTTCACTGCTCCTTGCTGGGAGCTTGCCACGATACGGTTCCAATTTTTACTTTAAAGTGAAGCTGTCACTTTTAACTGGATAAAAATATTCTTAATGTGCTTTATTTTGAATAAATTTGTTAATTTTTAAAGTACTACACTATGGCCCTCATTCCGAGTTGTTCGCTCGCAAGCTGCTTTTAGCAGCATTGCACACGCTAAACCGCCGCCTACTGGGAGTGAATCTTAGCTTAGCAAAATTGCGAACGAAAGATTCGCAATATTGCGAAAAGACTTCTCTGTGCAGTTTCTGAGTAGCTCGAGACTTACTCTTCCAGTGCGATCAGTTCAGTGCTTGTCGTTCCTGGTTTGACGTCACAAACACACCCAGCGTTCGCCCAGACACTCCTCCGTTTCTCCAGCCACTCCCGCGTTTTTCCCAGCAACGGTAGCGTTTTTTTCACACACACCCATAAAACGGCCAGTTTCCGCCCAGAAACACCCACTTCCTGTCAATCACACTCCGATCTCCAGAACGAAGAAAAAAACCTCGTAATGCCGTGAGTAAAATACCAAACTTCATAGCAAATTTACTTGGCGCAGTCGCAGTGCGAACATTGCACATGCGCAATTAGCGGAAAATCGCTGCGATGCGAAGAAAATTACTGAGCGAACAACTCGGAATGACCACCTATATAAGTTATCTTCTTTTTTTATATGATCAACATCCTCATATAAGGAGATCTTGAAGTACACTGAAATTGGAAAAGAACAAAAACCCAGAAGAAGAAATATTACCAGTGAGGTAAAAGTTTTATTGGGACATTTGATCAGGACTATCACGTGACTTTTGTTTATAAGGTGGTAGCGCCTAAGGTGTATTCAAAACCATTTGTTTGCTACTAGTCTTTCCGGTGATTGGGAATCACCAGAATACATCTGGGCTGCTCTTCTTCCACCAAGCACTATTTTCTGTTCCGCATATACACTTTCTGCATTTTGATCCTTGATATTCAAGGAGACCATGAATTTCTGTTCTTCAAGGCACGCAATCACTGCTCGCAGGGATTCCATTATTAATTTGAACACCTTCAAGTGAGGATTCAAGGATTTTAGATACAAAATGGGTCTTACCGAACTGTCCGGTTTCGGCACCACAAACAGGTTGGAGTAAAACCAATTGCCGCGTTGCGGTATTGGTACTGGAACAATGACGTGGGACTGGACCAACTTTAGGATGACTGATTGCAACGTAACCGTCATATCCTCCAATGCTGGTAAGTTTGATTTGAAAAAATCGTTGGGGAGGAGTACTGCCGAACTCCAGCTTGTAGCACTGAGAAACGATATCTCTGACCCAGGTATCCTGGCAGGAAGTCTCCCAGATGCGGCTGAAGTGAGGCAGTCGAGCTCCCACCTCGAGATCCCCTCAGGGTGGGTGGGCACAGTCATGCTGAGGCCTTAGTGGACTGTTCCTGACAGGTTTTCTGGACTTACCTCTGGTGCCTCTACTCACATTGGAGGCACCTCTGGCCTTAGATAGAAATCTGTGAAACCAAAAAGGACTGGACAGACTGTCCCGGATAAAAGCGTCTCGCTGGCGGGGGCCCCGGAGGGGAGAAACGTGGATTTCCCAGCCGTAACATTGGAAATCCATGTATCCAATTCAACCCCAAAGAGCCATTCCCTAGAAAAGGGGAGGGAATCCACACTACGTTTGGATTCTGCGTCCGCAATCCACTGACGCAACCACAAGGCGCACAGACACTTCCATAGCAGCAGTCCTAGCATTAATGTTCCCCATCGCCTTGAGCGAATCAGAGGACATGTGTAGTGTCCTGAATGTATTTTAGGAGGGTCACCATAGTGACCAAGGGCATATCCCCCAAGAGGCCCCCCTGAATTTGAGTGGCCCAAGAATAAATGGCATACATGCGATACACCTGCTGCCATGCAAATAGATTTGAGTGTAGTCTCTATTTTCCAATCCCCAGGATCCTTTATGGTAAAGGAGCCCGGGGCAGGCAGCACCGGCTTTTTGGACTGCCGAGAGACTGATACATCAACCCCTGGAGGTTCCTCCCCCAAATTTCCTACCTTCAGGAGCAAATGGGAAAGTGCACAAAAACTTTTTGGACACTTGGAACTTTTTGTCTGGATTTCTCCAGGCCAGCTTGAATAAGTCAACTAATGCTGCAGTATCAGGGAAAGTGACATTAGGCTTGTTTTTGTTCAAAGAAAAACGACTGCTGTGACGCAGCGTCCTCTAGAGGGAGCTTTAACACGTCCCGAATAACTAGAATTAGGTGTTCAATACCCTGAGCAGAATCGGGATCCCCACTAACGGGGTTTAAGTCCTCCCCATCCTCCTGTATTATCCTCATCTGTATCAGAGAGTAGTGCAGGTAAACCACGCTTTTGTGGTCCTGCATGAGAGGAGGGTGTCTGTGTAACATCTGCCCTAGCAGCTAAATCTGCAGCAGCTTGTTGTAGTAGCTGAGTTTTCTGTACATTAGCAGTGAGCTGGGATGACATATCTGACATCATAGTTTTAAGAGATCCTAGACAGTGGGGCTCTGGACCCTCTCCCCCCAGCCCCATCACTGATTTGTGATGATTGGCTGCATTGTTCACGTGAAACAGAATCAGATGATAATGGAGAGAATCTGGTGTGGCATACACTGCACAGCTTGTGTTTACCCATGTTTCACAGTAAGTACAATAACATACACATACACCCAGACAGTTATATTGCAAGCCTGCCCTACTGTATGTGAGAGGAGACACACAAAGAGAAGGACACCAGCACACCCTTAGCTGTACATCCCCAGTGAGGCTGTCCGCTCCCTATGATACAGTAAACACTAACACATTTTTGTCGTAAATGGGATCCAGATAGTGTACACAAGCAGCTATCCCCTTTTGCTACACCCTGTACCAGATATCCAGCGTGGCTGAGAAGTCAGGAAGCGCTGTGTGTGCTGTATATGGCTGCAGTAAGCAGAGGAAGGCGCCAAAACGCCTCAGGTCCCGCTCTGATGTAGCTCCACCCCTCCAATGGCGCCGGAGTTACACTAATATATTATACTGGCAAAGTGTCCTTTTCAGATCAAAACATCACATTAAGTGCTAGTCAAGCCTTTTGTGCCAGTTCCACACGGGGGAATCTTAGGGGAATCTTAGAGGGACCCTCCCTTACGCCACGCCCGTGGTCAGCCGCACTTTGAAGCGGGGCCCCCGGTTTGTACTCACCACCGATGTCACCTTCAGGCAGCGTTAGGGGTGTGCGGCGTGCTGCGACAGCCAAGGCGCAGTGCCCTGCTTAACAACAACCCCTCAGGACGGTGGTCCTGCAGCAGGGAAGCGGCTCTGCACCTTGTAAGGCCGATGACCATCCCATCCCTAACTCCCACGGTGCAGGTATGCTGCTGCCCAGACAGCATACCGAAAATAACAAACAGAAAACAGGAAATTGAAGAAAACTCTCTGGAGCTCAGAGATGTGCATCCTCTCATGAGGGCACTTTTTTTCTAAACTGCCTGTGGGAGGGGGCATAGAGGGGAGTAGCCAGCACACCCAGTTAAAGAAATTTAAAGTGCACTGACTCTTTTGGACCGCGTCTATACTCCATCGTACTAGATTCCCCAATATCCCTTATGGATGCTAGAAAAAGTATTTTATATTTAACACGGTAGAATACCGATAACCAATGGAGGGACTGACAGAGCGGATGAAAAATATACATTATGGTAAGAACTTATTTCTCCTATGTCCACAGGTTTCACAGGATAACAATGGGATATGATGGAGCGATAGTGGATTGGCACCAAACGATCACAAGCTTTCAGTCCTCCCAGGATGCAACGGGCCCGTCCATATATCCCCACCCACTGGCTCAGGCAAATCAGTTGGATTCCAAAGCATTTAGGCAGGAGCATTATACAGAGCCCTAATCAGGCGAGAAGAACACACATGCACACCCTTCCGTACAAGAAGGAAGAGGTTAGTGAGTAGAAGATCCTCAAATCAGGTACGTCATGGTGGGATCCCTGTGGAACCTGTGGTCATAGGAGAAATACCGTTATCAATGGTATGTTCTTACCATAAACGTATATTTCTCTGGCTGGGTCCACAGGTTATCCACAGGATAACAATGGGATTTCCCAAAGCTATTTTTTAGTGGTGGGGATGCTTCTGATTGGACAGGAGAACCCTTCGCCCGAATTCAGCGTCACGAGAGGCAATAGTATCCAAGGCCTAATAAGTGTGTTAATGGAAGACCATGTGGCTGCCTTACCTGTCTGTTCTGCTGAAGCACCATGCTGTGCTGCCCATGAAGGACCTACCTAACGAGTAGAGTGAACAGGGAGATCAGCTCGAGAATATTCTTCTGAAACAGTCATTCAAAGCCATCTTTCCAGCGTCTGTTTAGTAGCAGGCCATCCTCTCTTGTGAAATCCGTAGAGAATGCAGAGAGAATCTGTTTTTCTGATGGCACTGGTACGATCCACATAGAGCCTTAATGCCCGGACTACGTCCAGTGACGCATCTCCCGCAGAAAGTCCCGACACCTGAAAAACCGGGACTACAATTTCTTCACTAAGGTGGAATCTAGACCCCACCTTAGGAAGTTAACCAGACCTAGTTCTGAGAACTACGTTATCTGGATAAAACATCAGATAAGGAGATTAAATGACAGTGCTCCTAAAGCTGATGCCATAGTCAGTAGAAAGATAACTTTAGCTGTCAACCATCTAAGATACACTTTATTTAGTGGTTCAAACGGAGCAACTTGAAGGGCTCTGAGGACCAGACTTAAGTCCCAAGGCACTGTAGGAGGAACAAAAGGAGGTTAAATGCGCAACAGTCCCTGGAAAAAGTGCGTACATCCTGCAATTTGGCAATTTTCTTTCGGAACCATACAGCCAATGCTGACCCTTGCATTCTCAAGGAAGCCATCCTTGAACCTTTATCCATTCCTGCCTGAAGGAATGCTAGAACCCTGGAAACGCTGAAAGATTTCGGGTCCATACCTCTTCCATTGCACCAATGAATATAGGCTTGCTATATTTGGTGATAAATACGAGCCAAGGAAGTTTTCCTTGCTCTGAGCATTGTTTTATTTACCTGTGAGAATCCGCTTGACTTCAGGATATAGATTTTAAGAGCCACGCCATCAAGACAGTCGATCCAGATATCTGTGATAACAAGGACCCTGCATTAGTAGATCTGGGCGTAGAGGAAGCAGAAATGGCATTCAACATTTTCTGCAAATCTTTGTACCAACGCCTTCTGGGCCAAGCTGGAGCTATTAGAATCCCGGATCTTTTGGTGTCTCTTCCTCAATATCCTGGGTAGAAGGATGATTTGAGAAAACACATAAGTGAAAAGAAATTCCCATTGAAGAGACGTTCACAAAGATCACTCCCTGATCCTTTGTTCCTTACCAGATTATGGGCTCTTTGTTGTTCAGATGGGACTCCATGAGATCTATCTCTGGCCAACCCCACTTGTCTACCCGAGTCTGAAATGACTCTTGGGTGCAAAGCCCATTCGCCTACCTGAATGGCGTGTCGACTGAAAAAGTCTGTTACCCAGTTTAGGACTCCCGGAATGAACACTGCGGACAATGCTGGAAGATGGAGTTCTGCACACTTTAGTATGTGACTTACCTCCTTCCTTGCTGTTTAGCTGCGTGTTCATCTCTGAAGGTTGAGGTACACTACTGCCGTTGCCTTGTCCCTGCGGATCTGGACTGGTTTTTCCTGTAGGAGTGTCCCGTGCCTGAATCAGGACCATGTATATGCCCCGAAATGCTAACAGGTTTATTAGCAGGCAACTTTCTTCTGTGGTCCATAGTCCCAAGAATCATAATCTTCCGGACAATGGCCCCCCCAGCCCCAAAGACTGGCATTTGTTATCAGGATCTCCCAACCTGATATCCAAAAGGGTGTCCCCTGGTCTAGATGGAAAGTCTGTAGCCACCAGGCTACGGACTTTCTTACCTTTTCTGACAGTACCACGTACTTGTTTATCGTCCATCTGGCCCACCAACACCACCTGGTATTCACAGGTGGTCTCCTATAAGAGAACTTAACCAGGCACAACACTGCTTAACTTCCAACATCAGTTGAGTTTGAACATATCCAGTGTGATGCGGCTGTAGATAGAAACAGATGCTGCATAGGTCTTGAGTGGAATTGTGCACACTCCACCATGTCTATTGTTGACACCATCAAACCCATCATTCGCATTGCTGCGTGAACTGATATTGTTTGACTGTGTAACAACTCCCCTGACTGTACCTTGGATATCCTGTTCAGAGGTAATAATTTATGCAGACTTAAATTCAGTACAGCCCTACCGTGAGTCATCCGTTGTGACGGAACCAGAGATGACTTTGCCAATTTATGAACCACCCGTGCCTCTGCAGACAAGTTATTGTGTGTTGGAGATGGCACAGAAACCATTCCTGTCATTGTGCCAGGATAAAAAAGGTGGTTAAGGTATGGCAATTTTCTTATCCCCTGCTAGCGGAGATAAACTGCCATAATCATTTTGGTAAATATTCTGGGGCTGTGGCTAACCCTAGAACTGAAATGTTGCTGAAGGTTGGTAACCTTGAGGTAACACTGACGGACAGTGCTATAGGAGCCTGTAGGTAAGCATCATGACTTATCCAGGAATACCATGTAATCTACTGGCTCACCACCAAAACTATAGAGCGCAATGTATCCATGTGAACCGTGGTACCCAAACTTATCAGTTTAGACTTTTTGAGATTGAGAATGAAGCGAAGGATCCTTCTGACTCAAACCCAGGTTGGAGTAGAAACCCCTCATTGTGCATGGGTTACCGGAATTACTATTCCTGACAAAAGCAATTTCTGAACTGCTTCATGCAAATCCCTTGCGTTCGCCTCTACCCGAGACGGGCTGGAACAGAAGAACCTTCTAGGAGGATGCTCCCTGAAAGGAAAGCATAAACTAGAGATACCGCATCTTGCACCCATCTGTGCAAACTGAAGAAGTCGGCCCGCTACCTGGGATCCCCCAGAAGGAGACCTGTACCATCATGCTGATGGCTTATCCTCTTGTTTAGAAGCCGACCCTCTGGTCGCTGTTACAATCCTTTTGCTTTTCCTTTACGACCGATAGGGCCGAAAATCAGACCCCTAACCAGGGGCTATATGTGGAAGGAAACGTGACCTTCTTGGAGTCTGCTTCTGACTCCCGAATATCTGTTAATTCTTTACTCAACAGAGAGTTCCAGCCAAAGTTAAGTTCCCAGAACCTTCTTTGATTCTGAATCAGCTTTCCATGTATGTAAGCAAACTGCTCTGCGAACAGCTATTGGTAAGGGTGACGCCTCAATGCAGCATTACCCATATCTATTTCTGCCTGTTATAAGCCCAGGCAGATATCTTGCTTCTTTCCATGCAAGTTGAAGTCATGGCTGGACTTATGACAGACTCAGACAGAGAAATTATGGTTTTTTTGAAAACCATTCCTCTTTTGACGTTGACGGCAGAGGCCATATAGATTTTTGCACTATCAAATGACATGTGTATCTATTTTGGGAGGCACTTCCCTATTTTAAACAGTACGCAGCTGGAAAAGGATATTGGAATCCCATTTACCGGGAATTCTATTTTATTGGGTGTAGCCCAAACCTTTTCCATGCATTCTGCCCTCGTGAGTAGGGCCAATTATTGTTTTGGGACGTTTAAACACAGGTACCTTATTTCTAACCCAGACTCTGCTGCCTCTAATGACAGACTAGCCTTTTCTGCTCTCATTAATTCAGCTTATTCATTAAGCTGATACCTTTTTACCTGTTCTTCGTATGCTGAAGTAGAGTATATAGTGCTTTCATCGTCTGATGATCATCATGTGTAGCCTGTGAAGTCGATGATTTATTTACATTCGGTTCATCAGCTTGTCTTATTGGAGAAGTTGTTGGGGATATACCGTAGGTAGGGAGCTGCATATATGGGTTAATATTGAACCCTATTCCTGGTATTGAAGCTGTAAGAATTAACTTTTCAGCTAAACTGGACAAGGTCTGTGCAAACATCGCCCCAATGGATCTATCTATCCATACCTGATGTAGAACAGGGATGTGTTATGCTGAACAGCAAACCATTTTACACCTAAACCATCCTGTACCAGATCACAGAGGATAATACAGTTTTTACAAAACAACATGATATGAGTGTTGGTGTTACTGTAAGTGTACCCTCATCACTTTTGCCGCTCTTCGACATGATAAATAATCAGCACTTTCACAGTGTACTACACAATTTGTGACTGCAACCACTTTATCTTTCTAAAGTGATATCAATCTGACCCTACCCATGCACTCGCAATGAGGATCAGAAGATCAACTGACAAACATATAAAGTCAGCAATCACACTAGCAGTCAGTCACATGTTATAAATTAGTCATATGAGCATAATATCAACTACAAACACATTTTAAAGTATGTAGGAGTATATATTACTGAATTCTGTTCTATACAGATCTTAACGTATTCAGACGCAATGCAAAGAAAACCACAGTAATGTACACAGACTCATATGCAATAGGCACTAAACGTAACTATTCATACTAACAAAAGTAGATAGAAATTTAGTGCTGCATAACCCGTACTCAGTAGAGTGGGATACAGGGAGACTCACCTCACTTCCAAGATTGAGCAATACGTTAGCGAACGCTGAGTGGATCCAGACGCTACTAGTGTACACTGCCTCTCCCGGAACTTTAAGTGAACACAGACGCACTGTGCATACAGACGCACCGGTCATACAGACGCCTGTACTGCGATCGGGTCTCCTCGTGGTAGCGTTTAGTAAACACAGACGCAGCGGCCTATGCTGCGACCGAGACCCTCATGGTAGCGTCTGAGATGGAAGTGAGGCAACAGTTCATGGCGGGAGACCGACGGAAACTGGTCATGAACTGGGGGGAGGGGCGACCGGGAGAGCGTCCGACTCCCCACCGCTTATATCAAAACAAGGGATCGCGGCCTCATGCTATTCCTGGTGCCTTATGATCCCTAAGGTCTTGCGCTGGAGCACCCGTGGTGGCGGCGCGCCAGTTACTGTTTGGTAGTCTCCTCCCAATACAGTGCGGCTGTGTCCGTATTCCTCTTCTAAGTGGAAATGATGCCTTACCTTCTCCCCGTGCTCCAGTCACAGCCTGGTAACGTCTGCTGGACCTGCTAGTATATCCGACACAGACGCCCGCCGAGACAGCACTGTACCGTGGGTAAGCGTTGTTGCGACCCGGCGGAGAGTTGTTGGAGCGACTCTTTCCAATATGCGTATAAAACACTGTTAGGAAAGATCAATCAAAACCATAGTAAGACTATAAAAATAAAATAAGAAAGCTTAGGGCTGCCAAGAAATAGCAGACCTCTGACCATGGTCCGGCTCCTGCCGCACCAAACTAAAAACTGATTTGCTGAGCCAGTGGGCGGGGATATATGGATGGGTCCGTTGCATCCTGGGAGGACTGAAAGCGTGTGATCGTTTGGTGCCCATCCGCTATCGCTCCATCATATCCCATTGTTATCCTGTGGATAACCTGTGGACCCAGCCGGAGAAATACTTACTACAGCTACCAGTATTCATCAAGAGGAAGCTCCATAATCACTATTTGCACTAAAAAGCCTCTTATGTGAGCCATAACCTCTCTAATAGCCATTAACTCTAATAAATCATGATACTGAACTAAGTGGTTAGGAAACATGTAATTCTAATGATTTTCACACACACTTTTCCACACTTAACTAGCAATTCAATGAGCAATAACTGCTGCATGGTGAATGCACTTGCTCTTGTGTACTTGTTGTGAAGAAAGTACATATAAACAACGTAGTGGTCATATAATATAAAAGTGCATGTATACAAATATCTTAGCACTGCTGAACTTAAAAGTATTTCTGAATACCAAGAGCAAGTTTCACACTTACTTGTAGCACTGCAGTCATACCATCCAATGCCATTTTGCCTGCTCATTTTAAATTGAGTGCGCAGCTTCTGACACAGAGAAGGAATACTTTGGAAAAATGCCACTGTAAGTTTCCTTGCGCAGCACCACTCACACCTTGTAAGCTCTGACATTTTCAATATTACTTCTTGGTAAGAGTCTTCTTTATCATCAGGAAGGGCTGTGAGCAAGTAAAATGGATTATTAGAAAGCTGTACTTATTGATATATAAATATCATTTAGTAGCACTTTAGAGAGCAATCAGAACAGGGATTAAGAATTCAGACACGCTTATTAAAAAAAAAAAAAACCACATGCTCTGTCCATAGTACCCATTTTTACAAAATGCAATGCTTGTACTCCCAAGAGAAACCATAACTGGCAGATGATTCTCAACTGATAATGAATTCAGACATTAATGGGCAATTATAAATAAGAATTTACTTACCGATAATTCTATTTCTCGTAGTCCGTAGTGGATGCTGGGGACTCCGTCAGGACCATGGGGTTTAGCGGCTCCGCAGGAGACAGGGCACAATAATAAAAGCTTTAGGATCAGGTGGTGTGCACTGGCTCCTCCCCCTATGACCCTCCTCCAAGCCTCAGTTAGGATACTGTGCCCGGACGAGCGTGCATAATAAGGAAGGATATTGAATCCCGGGTAAGACTCATACCAGCCACACCAATCACACCGTACAACCTGTGATCTGAACCCAGTTAACAGTATGATAACAACGAAGGAGCCTCTGAAAAGATGGCTCACAACAAGAATAACCCGATTTTTGTAACAATAACTATGTACAAGTATTGCAGACAATCCGCACTTGGGATGGGCGCCCAGCATCCACTACGGACTACGAGAAATAGAATTATCGGTAAGTACATTCTTATTTTCTCTAACGTCCTAAGTGGATGCTGGGGACTCCGTCAGGACCATGGGGATTATACCAAAGCTCCCAAACGGGCGGGAGAGTGCGGATGACTCTGCAGCACCGAATGAGAGAACTCCAGGTCCTCCTCAGTCAGGGTGTGCCCCTGACCAAGTAGCAGCTCGGCAAAGTTGTAAAGCCGAGACCCCTCGGGCAGCCGCCCAAGATGAGCCCACTTCCTTGTGGAATGGGCTTTTACTGATTTTGGCTGTGGCAAGCCTGCCACAGAATGTGCAAGCTGAATTGTACTACAAATCCAGCGAGCAATCGTCTGCTTAGAAGCAGGAACACCCATCTTGTTGGGTGCATACAGGCTAAACAGCGAGTCAGATTTTCTGACTCCAGTCGTCCTGGAAACATATATTTTCAGGGCCCTGACAACGTCAAGTAACTTGGAGTCCTCCAAGTCCCTAGTAGCCGCAGGTACCACAATAGGTTGGTTCATGTGAAAAACAGAAAACACCTTAAGGAGAAATTGAGGACGAGTCCTCAATTCTGCCCTGTCAGAATGAAAAATTAAGTAAGGGCTTTTATATGATAAAGCCGCCCATTCTGACACACGCCTGGCTGAAGCCAGGGCTAATAGAATCTTCACCTTCCATGTGAAATATTTTAATTCCACAGTGGTGAGTGGATCAAACCAATGTGACTTTAGGAAACTCAAAACAACATTGAGATCCCAAGGTGCCACTGGGGGCACAAAAGGAGGCTGTATATGCAGTACCCCTTTTACAAACGTCTGAACTTCAGGCACTGAAGCCAGTTCTTTCTGGAAGAAATTCGACAGGGTCGAAATTTGAACCTTAATGGACCCTAATTTTAGGCCCATAGACAGTCCTGTTTTCAGGAAATGTAGGAAACGACCCAGTTGGAATTCCTCTGTAGGGACCTTCTTGGCCTCACACCACGCAACATATTTTCGCCAAATGCGGTGAAAATGTTTTGCGGTTACATCCTTCCTGGCTTCGACCAGGGTAGGGATGACTTCATCTGGAATGCCCTTTCAGGATCCGGCGTTCAACTGCCATGCCGTCAAACGCAGCCGCGGTAAGTCTTGGAACAGACAAGGCCCCTGCTGGAGCAGGTCCTCTCTTAAAGGTAGAGGCCACGGTTCTTCCGTGAGCATCTCTTGAAGTTCCGGGTACCAAGTCCTTCTTGACCCATCCGGAATCACGAGTATCGTTCTTACTCATCTCCTTCTTATGATTCTCAGTACTTTTGGTATGAGATGCATAGGAGGGAACACATACCCTGACTGGTACACCCACAGTGTTACCAGAGCGTCCACCGCTATTGCCTGAAGGTCCCTTGACCTGGCGCAATATCTGTCTAGTTTTTTGTTCAGGCGGGACGCCATCATGTCCACCTTTGGTTTTTCCCAACGGTTTACAATCATGTGGAAGACTTCCCGCTGAAGTCCCCACTCTCCCGGGTGGAGGTTATGCCTGCTGAGGAAGTCTGCTTCCCAGTTTTCCACTCCCGGAATTAACACTGCTGAGAGTGTTATCACATGATTTTTCGCCCAGCGAAGAATCCTTGCAGTTTCTGCCATTTCCCTCCTGCTTCATGTGCCGCCCTGTCTGTTTACGTGGGCGACTGCCGTGATGTTGTCCCACTGGATCAATACCGGCTGACCTTGAAGCAGAGGTCTTGCTAAGCTTAGAGCCTTGTAAATTGCCCTTAGCTCCAGTATATTTATGTGGAGAGAAGTCTCCAGACTTGATCACACTCCCTGGAAATTTTTTTTTTTTTTTTTCCTTGTGTGACTGCTCCCCAGCCACTCAGGCTGGCATCCGTGGTCACCAGGACCCAGTCCTGAATGTCGAATCTGCGGCCCTTTCATAGATGAGCACTCTGCAGCCACCGCAGAAGAAAACACCCTTGTCCTTGGAGACAGGGTTATCCGCTGATGCATCTGAAGATGCGATCCGGACCATTTTCCCAGCAGATTCCACTGAAAGGTTCTTGCGTGAAATCTACCGAATGGGATCGCTTTGTAAGAAACCACCATTTTTCACAGGACCCTTGTGCAATGATGCACTGATACTTTTCCTGGTTTTAGGAGGTTCCTGACTAGCTCGGATAACTCCCTGGCCTTCTTCTCCGGGAGAAAACATCCTTTTCTGGACTGTGTCCAGAATCATTCCTAGGAACATTAGACGTGTCGTCGGAAAAAGCTGCGATTTTGGAATATTTAGAATCCACTCGTGCTGTCGTAGAACTACTTGAGATAGTGCTACTCCGACCGCCAACTGTTCTCTGGACCTTGCCCTTATCAGGAAAGCGTCCATATTTCTTTTAGGAAGAATCATCATTTCGGCCATTACCATGGTAAAGACCCGGGGTGCCGTGGACAATCCAAACGGCAGCGTCTGAACTGATAGTGACAGTTCTGTACCACGAACCTGAGATACCCTTGGTGAGAAGGGCAAAATTTGGACATGTAGGTAAGCGTCCCTGATATCCAGTGACACCATATCGTCCTGGTTCGCCATCACTGCTCTGAGTGACTCCATCTTGATTTGAACCCTTGTATGTAATTGTTCAAATCTTTTAGATCTCACCGAGCCGTTTGGCTTCAGTACCACAATATAGTGTGGAATAATACCCCTTCCCTTGTTGTAGGAGGGGTACTTTGATTATCACCTGCTGGGAATCCAGCCTGTGAATTTTTTCCCAATACTGCCTCCCTGTCGGAGGGAGACGTTGGTAAAGCAGACTTCAGGAACTTGTGAGGGGAAGACGTCTCGAATTTCCAATGTACACCTGGGATACTACGTGTAGGATCCAGGAGTCCACTTGCGAGTGAGCCCACTGCGTGCTGAAACTCTTGAGATGACCCCCCACCGCACCTGAGTCCGCTTGTATGGCCCCAGCGTCATGCTGCGGACTTGGCAGAAGCTGTGGAGGACTTCTGTTCCTGGGAATGGGCTGCCTGCTGCAGTCTTCTTCCCTTTCCTCTAACCCTGGGCAGATATGACTGGCCTTTTGCCCGCCTGCCTTTATGGGTACGAAAGGACTGAGACTGAAAAGACTGTGTCCTTTTCTGCTGAGATGTGACTTGGGGTAACAAAAGTGGATTTTCCAGCTGTTGCCATGGCCACCAGGTCCGATGGACCGCCCCTTTATACGGCAATACTTCCATGTGCCGTCTGGAATCTGCATCACCTGACCACTGTCGTGTCTATAAACATCGTCTGGCAGATATGGACATCACATCTACTCTTGATGCCAGAATGCAAATATCCCTCTGCGCATCTCGCATATATAGAAATGCATCCTTAAAATGCTCTATAGTCAATAAAATATTGTTCCTGTCAAGGGTATCAATATTTTCAGTCAGGAAATCCGACCAAGCCCCCCCAGCGCTGCACATCCAGGCTGAGGCGATTGCTGGTCGTAGTATAACACCAGTATGTGTGTATATACTTTTTAGGATATTTTTCAGCTTCCTATCAGCTGGCTCCTTGAGGGCGGCCGTATCTGGAGACGGTAACGCCACTTGTTTTTATAAGCGTGTGAGCGCCTTATCCACCCTAAGGTGTGTTTCCCAACTCGCCCTCACTTCTGGCGGGAAAGGGTATACCTCCAATAATTTTCTATCGGAGGAAACCCACGTATCATCACACACTTTAATTTATCTGATTCAGGAAAAAACTACAAGTAGATTATTCCCACCCTACATAATACCCTTATTTGTGGTACTTGTAGTATCAGAAATATATAACACCTCCTTCATTGCCCTTAACATGTAACGTGTGGCCCTAAAGGAAAATACGTTTGTTTCTTCACCGTCGACACTGAAGTCAGTGTCCGTGTCTGTGTCTGTGTCGACCAACTGAGGTAAATGGGCGTTTTTACAAGCCCCTGACGGTGTCTGAGACGCCTGGACAGGTACTAATTTGTTTGCCGGTCGTCTCATGTCGTCAACCGACCTTGCATCGTGTTGACATTATCACGT
This sequence comes from Pseudophryne corroboree, assembly GCF_028390025.1. Taxonomy (NCBI): domain Eukaryota; kingdom Metazoa; phylum Chordata; class Amphibia; order Anura; family Myobatrachidae; genus Pseudophryne; species Pseudophryne corroboree. The sequence continues at coordinate 421,132,482 of NC_086447.1, read as the reverse complement.
AATTCCTAAATAAGCCATCCATTCCGGTGTCGACTCCCTAGAGAGTGACATCACCAATACAGGCAATTTGCTCCGCCTCCTCACCAACATCGTCCTCCTACATGTCGACACACACGTACCGACACACAGCACACACACAGGGAATGCTCTGATAGAGGACAGGACCCCACTAGCCCTTTGGGGAGACAGAGGGAGAGTTTGCCAGCACACACCAAAAACGCTATAATTATACAGGGACAACCCCTTATACAAGTGTTTTCCCTTATAGCATTTTTATATATGTAATCATATCGCCAAATAAGTGCCCCCCCTCTCTGTTTTAACCCTGTTTCTGTAGTGCAGTGCAGGGGAGAGCCTGGGAGCCTTCCTCACAGCAGAGCTGAGCAGGAAAATGGTGCCGTGTGCTGAGGAGAATAGGCCCCGCCCCCTTTTCGGCGGGCTCTTCTCCCGGAGTTTGTGAGATCTGGCAGGGGTTAAATACATCCATATAGCCTCAAGGGCTATGTGATGTATTTTAGCCATAAAAAGGTATTATACATTGCTGCCCAGGGCGCCCCCCCCAGCGCCCTGCACCCTCAGTGACAGTTGGTGACTGTTGGTGAAGTGTGCTGACAACAATGGCGCACAGCTGCAGTGCTGTGCGCTACCTTATGAAGACTGAAAGTCTTCTGCCGCCTGTTTCTGGACCTCTTCAACTTCGGCATCTGCAAGGGGGGTCGGCGGCACGGCTCCGGGACGAACCCCAGGGTGAGACCTGTGTTCCGACTCCCTCTGGAGCTAATGGTGTCCAGTAGCCTAAGAAGCAAATCCATCCTGCACGCAGGTGAGTTTACTTCTCTCCCCTAAGTCCCTCGTAGCAGTGAGCCTGTTGCCAGCAGGTCTCACTGAAAGAAAAAAACCTAACTTAAACTTTTATTCTAAGCAGCTCAGGAGAGCCACCTAGATTGCACCCTTCTCGGCCGGGCACAAAAATCTAACTGAGGCTTGGAGGAGGGTCATAGGGGGAGGAGCCAGTGCACACCACCTGATCCTAAAGCTTTTATTATTGTGCCCTGTCTCCTGCGGAGCCGCTAAACCCCATGGTCCTGACGGAGTCCCCAGCATCCACTTAGGACGTTAGAGAAATACATGCTACAGCCACAAAATGCTGTTGGTATGTTGTGGGAATGCTGGCGATGACAGCAGATTGTAAGCAAAAATGCACATTTTTAGTACAAAAATGCAGAAACTATGGGATGGACCAAGAAGAGTAGTAGCTGGGACATTTTTACTTTAGCCAATAAGGGAATTCCTATATCTGCTTGTAAATCTGTAGATAGTCACACAGAGCAAAGGGGGTACGTACAAAAGCTAAAAGTTGGTATGCATCTGTATAGATGCCAAATGGTAAAATAGAGGAATCTGATATGGCATAGCATTCTTGTGCCATTACTTCAATCAAGACTATTACAGAAGTAGCACAGATCACCAATGGGGTACCAGGTGTGGATTGACTTTCTCTTCGTTGGCACCTAACACCACTTCTGGGTCTCCACTGTCCTCTTACTAGATGGGGTGATGCACGCTGCCACCAGCGTCCTGCTTCTCACCAGCCGCAGTCAAATTCTGATTTATCTCACAAGGGGCAGGGCGAGCTGGCGGGTAACCAATATAGACTTATCCTTATATCATGGCAATGATCCTTCGGGGAATCTGGAATGGAGAATCTGGCGTGCGTTGTACGGCACACATTGGATATCAGGGACAGTGAGGACTCAAAGGGGGACATTCAATTGTTTGAAAGGTCAGTCGGGTGTCTGGTTTTTTTTTACTAATAGGAAAAAACAGACACCCAACTGAATTCCTCCCAAAGACTCTAGACTGTTCAGACTTTCGATTACTTGAAGGACTTGTTGGCTGAGGTGTGGGCCAAACCTGATAAGAAATTTCCCACAGACTGTAGTCCCTTGGATGATTCTCTGCGTTACACACAGGTTATTTAAATACATGAACTGTTTCTATACCACAAATATTTTTTCGTTTCTGGTGTCCAAGTCTTAAATACATAGTTGGTAGAATATATACCAAGTAAAAAAAAAAAATTACTTCAGTAAACGCTCCTCCTGGAATTAATAAAAACTCTGCATCACGCGTGGGACTCTGAGTGTGTATGTATGTAAATGTCCAGTGCGTCATACAGAGAATCACCTCCTAGCAAATATACTGAAAAATGGAAATCCACATCTAATATAGATCCTCTCATAGCATGTCTCTGCAAGACTACAATTAAGATGCCAAACTCATACTTCCTGTGTGTGCCATCTCATAATGTAGCAGAATATGCTCTAAAACAGTTTATACCAAGAGAGGGGCTTCTTTGACCCAGTTTAGCCTTGCATCAACAAGCCTATAGATCAGTGGTAGGAACAGCTGGCTGAGGGCCCATGCCTAGATAGACCAGATTTGCTGCATCTGGTGAAGCATCTTCATGAATACAAGGTTACCAGCTTTGCTTGTCATATGCTATGCACTGTGAATTCAGGCCATATATTGTTTTATCACTAGCTTTGGAATCTACTGAATGTGCTGACTTAATTATCCATTGATGCATGCCTGGAGAGTTGTATTTTGTACTTTTCTCATAGTCTGACAGGGGACACAAAGAATCATCCCTTTATGGTATTTGTCCTTGTTTGGAATGTTCTAGTAGATTATTTTCTACTCTCTATCTTGTTCTATAGTCTTAGTTTGTATGTTACAGTATTGTTAAGCAAAAAGGTGTATCCCAGGAATACAATGAAGTATAGAGGGGTAAGAACCTAGTTTCCTGTTCCCACTTCTATTGCTCAATGTACTAACTACAGTGTCCCCAACAGACACTGAAAAAAAAAAAGACCTTAAAGTACATAAATACAATTTTTAGAATGAGTTCATAATGAATTGGAACATCAAAAGACTAAAAAATACCCCCCCCCAAAAAACAACAAAACCCCCCCACTGTGTGTGTGTGTGTGTGTGTGTGTGTGTGTGTGTGTGTGTGTGTGTGTGTGTGTGTCTCTGTGTGTATGTATATATATATATATATATATATATAGGGGTAGGGGTACTAGCGACTAGCAATGTCTGCACATGAAGGATATAAATATGAAGAATGATAGGATAAGTATTTATATAAAAGGGTAAGATATTTATAAAAAAACAGATAATTATATAAAAAATTCTTAAATATGAATAAAGGGGGGGAGGTATATAAAAGAATGGACTTAATCAATTAGGACATGTAGTATGGCTGACTAGCATATAAAATCACAACTGGAAACATAAAAACATAAAGATAAGAGAAAAATGCTTATCTTAAAATAGAAAGTCACTTGAGGTACAACCAACGCGTTTCGTCCATCTGACTTGAAGTCAGATGGACGAAACGCGTTGGATGTACCTCAAGTACTTTTATGTTTTTATGTTTTCAGCTGTGATTTTATATGCTAGTCAGCCATTCTACATGTCCTAATTGATTAAGCCCATTCTTTTATATACCCCCCCCCCTTTATTCATATTTAAGAATTTTTTATATAACTGTTTTTTAATAAACATCTTACCCTTTTATATAAATACGTATCCTATCATTCTTCATATTTATATTCTTTATGTGTAGACATTGTTAGTCGCTAGTACCCCTACCACTTTTTTACATTTTTAATTAATAGGCAGCTTATCCCTACCACTTTCTCTGGGGTCAGCTGACGCCTTTTACCCCTAAAGGAGTGTCTACACCTCTGGTTGTTTTTAAACCCTGCACACGGCCTGCTCACATATACCTGTGGCGCCATACTTCTACCATTTCATCATATATATATATATATATACATATACATATACACACACACATCAACTTAATGTTCAAAAAACAGTTTACCTTTCACTCGCATCTTTATGAAGTCTACACAAAACTGTACAAAGAAAAGAAAGCACACATTAATTTTGAATATACAGTATAAAATTACTGCATCTTCATTTTGTTTAAACCAACAGTATCTCAAAAGGAAATTGACATTCACAAGCAAACAAAATCCATTAATACAATTATAAAATATTTGCTGCATTGATGTTGCTATTTTCAATTAAATATCTACAATAACTGCCAACCAAAACGCATCATATCTCCCAGTGTTACATCAGAAAAACACTACACTAGATAACACTAGTTATTATTTATTTATTAACAGTTTCTTATATAGCGGAGCAAATTCCATTGCGCTTTACAACTGGACACAATCAGAAGACAAAGCTGGGCAAAAACAAACCGTCAGAGGTAGGAGGGCCCCGCTCGCAAGCTTACAATCTATGGACACTAGATAAAATAAATTAGTGTATTGTTATTGGACAGTTTGGTGTCTTTGCCCAAAAGCATTCCTTACAAAAAAAAATAGAAATGTTATTAATATTGCTACCCTACACACAAGTGATTGTCAAAAGCAGTGACTTGTGAATACAGTACACCTTTTTTGAAATAGAATTAATGTTGGTGATAAAACAATGCATTCCCCATATGTTGCAAATCTGACAGACATTCACAAGGCACCTATGAAAAGCGATGAAAAACATAAGTGAGTAAACGTTCAATATGTGAACCCAAAACTAAAGGTTTTTCGCAAAAGTTGTGAGCCAAAGAGTTATAAAACACGATACATTAATTTGGCGCTGTTTCTTGAGCTTCTATTTTTACAATGAGGTGGGGGAAAAAAATGGTTTATCATCCTAATTCCCACATGGGCTAGCCAAGTTGACCCACAGAAATCATTGACTCGCTTCAAAATTTTAAATCTCACACACTGGAAATCTTGCCGTTTTGTTTCCTCTTCAAAGTGAAAAATTGCATAATAATGCACAATTGCATCTTTATTTTAATATTAACTTTATACATAATACAATTTTGTGTATAAAATGCAGCAACTTTTTATCTGTGATACGATTATTGACAAACACCAATGATGCATCAAGGGAATCGGCAAAAAACCCTATACTAAAAATCCACTAATAGCTGATAATTTTTTGGGCCGAATCGGCGAATCAAGGATTTCCAACATGTTTGATTTCTCCGATGCCCCGACCCCGGCATTGGCAGAATGGGAAATAGCCCCGATACAGGCTTGATGTATGGGCCCCATTACTCTTTCATTTTAAGCATATCAATCTATAAACAGTAGCATTATGAAATGATTTATTTTTCAAGAAACTCTGTCAATTATTCTAAGAATGAATGATAAGGACCCACAGTACGGATTGGGTGTTTAAAAACACAAATAGAGATGCAGCCATGCTCATCCAGCCTGCGGCATTGCCGCGCAGGAAAACACACCATGCCTAAGTGGGTGTGCACCTTAGTACAGAACCCCTGCACTCCTATGGGCGCTTACTTAAAAGAACACGAGTGTCCTAGTCGCAGGCACGCTTGCTGAGCCTGGCTTGATGTGAACACGGCAAGCTGCAGGCTGTATGAGCATGGCTACATTCGTATATTATTTTGTAACTATTTCTGCAGCAGCTACTTAAGCACTTTTATAGTTTAATCTTCTTAAGTCCTCACTTCCAAAATTTGGATTTTGCGATTTGACTTAGACTAGGGAGTTTAATCGTACATCTTTGACAGACTCTTTGGTGGCATTATACTGTTGCAGTCAAGTATGGTGGAATCCCATTTGGTCCCTTATTTTTTGTATGTACACTAAATGCCACTGATTCCACATCTGGTACTTTTATTTTCTAGCTCAAAAGGATCTATTTTATAATCCTGATTGCCCTTTCACATGACTTTTTATACGTATTTCAGGACTGAACATTAATTTCTCCATCATCCATTTTCGGAAGTACAATTCCACCTCTACTGCTGGAGACTGTTGAAATCTGGGTAAACTAGATATTTTAAGACTTAAAATAAAGGCACACTCTCCATTCTCCTTCTGATGCAATATTTAGGAGCATTGCTTTACTTCTGTGATTGTTAACATGTTTACATAAAAGTTGCCATTTTCCTTTATTCATTTTAAAAATAGGTAAGCACTGGTTACTCTATTTTTGGTGTTTTCATTACCAGTGCTGCTTGCTTAGCTAACCCTATGGTATCCAGGATTTTAAAATCAAATTTTAAATACAGAAAAACCCTGTGAATATTTTTCTTTAATTTCTAAATATGCGACCATCTTCCAGACAGACTGCCCAATTATGCATATGATCCAGACACATTTGTATTGTGCCTACTGTATAACTGCCGACAAGCATTGAAAAATTCAGTTCACTTGAACATACCACACTGCTTTTTGTATACAATCTAATTTCAAGAAATCATTCTTGCCGACAGTCCATTTGCCTAAGTAATTCTCTCAACAGAACATTAAGCTAGTTTGAGTTAACAAATGGAACATATATATTACTTCTTATACAGACTGGACTACAGCAAAGAATTATGCTAGCTTAAAAAAAAAAAAAAAAAAAATGACAGCAAAATTAGACATTATCACTCCCAAATATTACACCATTATAAAAGCTGTACCAGAGTTTTTAGAGCTGAACAATGATAAAAACAAAGAGCTGGGGGTATAAATGCACTATATTGCACATAAAAGACTGTAAGATAGATTTCCCATAAAGTCTAATTGTACTCACCACAACAGCATCTACTATCATTCTGTACATGGTTCCTATTCGTACATTCCGACAAGGCAGTATGATACTTTCACATGTCATGCTGTCACTTGGAACATCTACCTGGACAACTTTACGCCGTTTGACAGGTGTAATCGTGACTGAATTGCCAAACTGTAATTCAAACTTGTAGAATTAGTATGATGCATAAAACTGGTATGATATGGCATACATAAATTAAGCAAACCTTTACAAACATGAAAAAAACATTATTGGAAAACTCTACTACGAGGGGTATTCAATAAGTTTATGAATGCACACAAAGTATTATATTTACAAACAAAGTGAATATTTCATTTTTTCCAAAGTATTCGCCAGAGGAGTCTGTGCAAAGTTGCATGCAATCAAACCATATGTTGAAGCAGCTGGACCAGTCCGAAGCAGGTATGTCTTCCACATGCTGAAGGTTGCCACAGCAGCTTCTGGAGAATCAAAATGAATACCATGCGTCTTGTGCTTGATTCATGGGAACACAAAGTAGCCAAGTCTGAAATGTATGCAGATGAGCAATGCCCTGGATGCGTTCATAATCCAGAAAACCCACCACTTTCCTGGACTTGTGGGCAGATGCATTGTTGTGATTGAGAAGGGCACCACGAGGGTAAGTTCTTGGTCAGTGCCTGGAATTGGCTTCCTGCACTTGAGGTAGGCATTGGTTGGCACACCAGTCCCCAGGGACTGTGAGCTGCTGGTATAGTACTTACATATCCAGTCTTGGCCACAAAAACAGACCCCTTCTGCTTGGCCATGCTGCACTGACTTGTGTGGCGGTGCACCTCCAACTGGGGTCCACTGGACTGACTGTTTGGTATCAGGATCCACAAATCATTGCTACTGATGACCTCCCAGACAAGAGTTTGGGTGAATGGCATCTAACCTGCCCAGCATGTTGCAGCACCAAGTCACCCTAGCCGCCTTCCGCTCTCAAGTCAGCTGATGGGCCACTCAGCGGGCAGAAACCTTGCTCAGGCCAAGCTTTTCGTGGGGTATCCTGCAGATGGTTCTCGATGAGATGCCCATCTCCTCCTCTAATAGGGCCATGATCACCCTGGCATCCACCTAAACTATGGCCTCAGCGGCAGCAACGTTGTCCTCGGTGATGGCAGACAAAGGTCAACCGCAGCGCTCCTAGTCTTCCAGGGACAGTTTCCAGCTCCAAAATTCTGCAAACGACTCCAACACAATAATTTGGGATGATGCTTCCTCCCTAAAAGAAGCTAGCTATCTGTCAATACTCTACAGCTGTCGTATACAACTCTTGTAGTCACAGAAGATCATGGTTCTCCAGTGGCCTCTGTTGAGCTTCATAATGAGTTTGTGAAGGAAGTGTTGATTTCTTCGGTGTGCAGTGCTGCTTATAGAAGGTTCTGTTCCTTGACAATTCACAAAAACTTTAGTCAGAGATTACAGTTCACAACCAGACAGTCAGATTGAGTCTCCTCAATCTACACACAAAGCACAACCAGAAATTTATTGCACACCCCACGTATATTCAAAATCTCATCTTTTACAGCCAACCATTTTTGTGAGTTAAGTCATAGCCTAGCTTAAAATAGATTGCTATTTTTTCACCATTGTGAAACCTTGTCAAGCAAACGGTCACCACAAAAAGGTGGTGCCTACTTACCAGCACGTAAACTCACAGAAATCCCTGGGGAGACATTAATGCAAATCTGTGCACAGGTTATCACTTTCTTCTTTAGAAAATGAAAGCAACATCCAATTGGATGTTATGGTCACACTTTATGTGGTTCTCGTAGTAAAAATAAAAAACTCTTCACCATTATTTTTTTAATTAACAATAAATACATAAATACAAAAAAATAAAACCCATTTTAAACAATAATATCAGCTGACAGGTTAGTGCTGGTTACAAAAAAAATAAAAAAATAAAAATTATAAATTAAAATATTACCTCATCTTTCATTCTAGCTTTCCTAGGGATTGGGGTGATGGGATCAGCTTCAGGTAGACTACTGCATTTGTTGCCAACTAAGCTGTTTTCTCTTAGAGCAGCTTCTACTTTTCCTGATGATGGAACAGGGGAGGAACAAGCTGAATCTGCAGGTCGTGGAGAGATGCTCTCTAGTCTGCTTGTATTTCCAGTGCTAGCATTCTCTTCTTCATCACTAGATAGAATAACTGTAGTTACAGAAAGAGTGTCAATTAAAACAATATTACAACCATTTTTAAAAAAAAAGTACATGTACAATATCACGTTTAGAGAAATAAACTAATAAGCAACATACTGGGTTGTCACCATCTATATTACAAATTAACACCAATTAATGCAACAATTTAAGACAGTACTTTATAGGAAACTACATTTTCCAAGTATCAAGATGGTAGAACTGGGTTTTTGTCTTACAGCCCATTTTAGATGAGGGAGAAAAAAAAAAGCACACAGAAATACATGATCCTGTAAATACATTGTAAACTTTGAATAAAAATAACATAGTAAACCACTTAGTGCAAATGTCTTTTATTAAACCTCTAGTCCTCAGGGACCAATCTGGAGGTGGAGTATAAATAAAACTCCTTTAGAATGGAAAGTGAATGATTTTTAGTGTTTACCCACCTGTAGAATTTCAGAAAATACCATTAGATTTGTGTTTGCGTTCCAGGAGACAGAAGCAATCTACCCAAATTGGCTCAAAAAAGTGATTTTGTTTTCTTTGGAAATAGAAAGGATGTGAAATAAAAGTAAAAAAAATAAAAAATAGTGTGATTTTTTTTCTTGCAACCCCAAAAAAATACTTTGGCATTAATCCAACTTTCCAAAATAGCAAATATCTATATTATATATACAGGTTGGTTTTCATAGAATATGCACTTGAAAAAGATTACGAATTCTCGTTTGAATTAAACCTATTACACGTTTAGGAATAATAGGATAGCCAAACAAGGCATGACATTTTAAAAACTAGACAACACATGAGGGTGCCTCTGCTTATTGATGGCAGTATGGGGAAGATCGGAATCACATCATTTGACTTTATGCATTCTGTAGTATAGGGTATTACTGTCAGAAAAATAGGATTTTAATACCTACCGGTAAATCCTTTTCTCGTAGTCCATATTGGGGAAAACTAGTACGATGGGGTATAGACGGGGTCCAAAGGAGCCAGTGCACTTTACATTTCTTCAACTGGGTGTGCTGACTCCTCCCCTCTATGTTCCCTCCCACAGGCAGTTATAGGTAAAACCGTGCCCGAACGAGAAAGGGCATATAAGAGAGAAGGAATACGATAACAAAAGGTGGTGAGATTAACACATCAGAACACCACAAACATAACAACCAGCAACAGTTGGCAACAACAACAGCAGCAGCTGAACAGGTAACTATAGAACAAGAACCTGCAGAAAAGTCAATGCATTGAGGCAGGCGCCAATGTCCCTTATGGACTACGAGAAAAGGATTTACCGGTAGGTATTAAAATCCTATTTTTTCTAGCATCCATACGGGATAGTAGGGGAAACTAGTACGATGGGGATTGTCCCAAAGCTTCCAGAATGGGCGGGTACATGCGGAGACTGCTGCAGCACCGCCTGCCCAAACTGGCTATCCTCTTTGGCCAGGGTATCAAACTTGTAGAACTTCACAAAATGGTTCTTCCCCGACCAGGTAGCAGCTCGGCATAGTTGTTAGGCCGAGACTCCACGGGCAGCCACCCAGGAAGAGCCCACTGATCTTGTAGAATGGGCCTTCAGAGACTTAGGAACAGGTAAGGCTGCCGACATATAGGCCTGTTGGATAGTAAGCCAAATCCAACGAGCAATGGACTGCTTCGAAGCAGGGCAACCCTTTTTCTGCACATCATAGAGCACGAACAAGGAATCAGTCTACTGACCCGAGCTGTGCCCTTGACGCACAGCATCCAATGCCTTCAGAAGCGTCAGAACTGGACGTAATTACAATAGGTTGATTCAGGTAAAATGCGGAGACAACCTTCGTCAGGAACTGCTGTCTAGTCCGGAGCTCCGCTCTGTCCTCGTAAAAGACCAAGTACGGAATTTTACATGATAAGGCCCCCAATTCCGAGAAACGTCGAGCAGAAGCCAGGGCCAGTAACATCACAGTCTTCCAAGTGAGGTACTTGTCTTCTACAGTCCTCAGAGGTTCAAACCAGGAGGACTGTAGAAATTTCAACACTACATCCAAGTTCCAGGGAGCCGTAGGCAGCACAAACGGAGGTTGTATGCGGATTACCCCTTGCAAGAAGGTCTGAACTTACGTCAACACTGCCAATTTTTTCTGAAAGAAAATGGAGAGCTGAAATCTGGACCTTAATGGAACCCAGACGTAAGCCTTTATCCACACCAGCCTGCAGGAAACATAGGAAACATCCCAAGTGAAACTCTGCAGGCGGATACGTGCGTTCCTCGCACCAAGAGACCTATATCCTCCAGATATGATGATTGTGTTTTTACGTCACAGGTTTTCTGGCATGAACCATGATTACAATAACCTTCTTGGAAAGGCCCTTGTGAGCTAGGATGTTACGCTCAACCTCCATGCCGTCAAACGAAGCCGTTGTAAGTCCGGGTAGATGAACGTTCCTTGTTCAAGAAGATCTCTTCTGAGTGGTTGAGGTAGAGGGTCTTCGACGGACATGTCCAGAAGATCTGCGTGTATCACACCCTCCGAGGCCAATCCGGGGTAATGAGAACTGCCTGGACACCTTAATTTCTGATCCACTTTAGCACCCTTGGGAGCAATGGGATCGGAGGAAACCGGTAGACCAGCAGGAACGGCCAAGGCGATGCCAGTGCGTCCACTGCCCTCGCCTGAGGGTTCCTGGTCCGTGAGCAATACCAGGGAAGTTTCTTGTTGAGACACAACCGGTCGATGATCTACTGAAACACCAGATGGTGAAGTTCCCACTCCCCCGGGTGGAGATTGTGATGACTCAGGAAGTCCGCCTCCCAGATGTCCACACCCAGAATGAAGATTGCTGACACGGCTCTTGCATTTCTTTCTGCCCAGAGGAGTATTTTTGACACCTCTCGTATGCAGGCTCTGCTTTTTGTCCCATCTTGTCGATTGATGTATCCAACTGCGGTGGCCTTGTCTGACTGTACCTGGATCGCTTGATCCTTGAGCAGAGGAAATGGCTGAAGCAGAGCATTGTAGATCGCCCGAAGTTCCAGAATGTTGATTGGAAGGAGGCTTTCGTGGGATGACCACCTGCCCTGGAACTGCGTCCCTTGGGTGACAGCTCCCTATCCTCGCAGACTCGCATCCGTTGTGAGGAGGATCTAATCCTGAATCCCGAAACCCCTGCCCTCCAGGAGATTGGAGGACTGAAGCCACCACAGGAGGGAAATCCTGTCCTGAGGTGACAACCGAATCATCATTCGGTGCATATGGAGATGTGATCCGGACCACATGCTCAGGAGATCCAACTGAAACGTTCTGGCATGGAACCTCCCATACTGGATTGCCTCGTAGGAGGCAACCATCTTCCCCAACAATCTTATGAAGAGATGTACGGAGCACCATGCGGAACATCTCCTGAAGTGTTGTCGCTTTGTCCTCTGGTAGAAACACCTTCTGTGCCACAATATCCAGCAACATCCCCAGGAACAGGAGCCTCTGAGTTGGCTCCAGGTGGGACTTCTTTAAGTTGAGGATCCACCCATGGTCCGACAGAAGACGGATGGTACGGTCGATATGGAGGAACAAAAGTTCCCTGGAACTTTATCAGAAGATTGTCTAGATAAAGCACCATATTGATCCCTTGGAACCGGAGTTGAAGTATCATCTCCGCCATCACCTTCGTGAATACCTTTGGGGCTGTTGACAGGCCAAAGGGTAGTGCCTAGAATTGGAAGTGATCGTCCAGCAGGGCAAACCACAGGTATGCCTGATGAGGAGGCCAAATCGGAATATGGAGATAGGCATCCTTGATATCCAAGGAGACCATAAATTCCTGTTCTTCCAGGCCCGCAATCACTGCACGCAGGTATTCCATCTTGAACTTGAACACCTTTAAATAAGGATTCAAAGATTTCAGATTCAGAATGGGTCTGACCGAACCGTCTGGCTTCGGCACCACAAACAGGTTTAAGTAATACCCCTTGACGTGTTGCGGTAGAGGTACTGGAACAATGACATGGGACTGGACCAACTTTCCCTGACCCAGGCCTCCTGACAGGATGTGAAGTGACGCAGTGGATTTCCCGGTAGTAACTTTGGAAATCCAAGCATCCAACTCAACCCCAAAAAGCCATTCCCCAAAAAAGGAGAGGGACTCCACATTATGTTTGGATTCTGCGTCCGCAATCCACTGACACAACCACAAGGCCCTGCGCGCCGACACCGCCATGGCCGTGTCCAAGCATTTAAGTTCCCCATCTCCTTGAGGGAATCACAGAGGACACGGGTAGTGTCCTGAATGTGTTTCAGGAGGGTAACCATGGTAACTACGGGCATATCCCCTGAATTTACGTGGCCCAAGAATGAATGGACTGGGGTCATCCAGCAACCCTTAATGACCGGTCTTTGTGAAAGGCCGGATGCAGTGTATATAGATTTTAGGGCAGTCTCTATCTTTCTATCCCCAGGATCCTTCATAGTAAAGGTGCCTGGGGCTGGCAGCACTGCCTTCTTAGACAGGCGGGAGACGGAGACATGCACCCCAGTGGGTTCCTCCCAAAATTTTCTACCTTGAGGAGCAAATGAGAAAGTGCGCAAAAACTTTTTGGACACTTGGAATTTTTTGTCTGGATTTTTCTAGGCCTGTTTGAATAAGTCATCTAACTCTGGAGATTCAGGGAAAGTGACATTGGGCTTGTTTTGTACATCATCCTGGACATCATTATCTGTATCAGAAAGCAGAGCAGGTAAACCACGCCTCTGGGGACCTGTATGAGAGGGGGGGGGGGGCTGTGCATCAGCCCTAGCAGCTAAATCTGCAACAGCTTGTTGCCTTAGTTGAGTCTTCTGCACATTAGCAGTGAGCTGGGATGACATATCTGACATCAAAGTTTTAGGAGACCCTAACCAGTGGGGCTCTGTACCCTCGCCACCAGCTTCTTCACTAATTTGCTCACAGGAAATAGAGTCATTAAGACAATAGAGAGAATCTGGTGTGACAGATACTGCACTGCTTGTGCTTACCCATATTTCACAGTAAGGACAAACACATACATACACACACACACACAGGCCATTATAATGCAAGCCTGCTTTTCCTACTGTATGTGAGAGGAGACACCGAGAAGGAGAAATACCAGCACACCCGGAGCTGCACAGCCCCAGTGAGACGGTCAGCTCTGTAATCACAATAACACTAATAAATGCAGTCCTAAATAGGCTCAGAATAGTGTACACCAGTGGATCTCCCCCTTAGCTACACCCTGTACCAGATATCCAGGGTGTCTGAGGTAGGAAGCACTGAGTGTGTGCTGCTGATGGCTGCTGTAGGCAGAGGAAAGCGCCAAAACGCAGCTGATCCTGCTCTGAGGAAGATCTGCCCCCTCCAATGGAGCCTGAGCTATACATATTATTTATACTGGCAAAGTCTCCAATAGCTTAAAACCTCACACAAGTGCTTAGTTAAGCATGTTTGAGCCATTGTACTCATGAGGGATCCTAGTGGGACCCCCCAGGGAGGGTCCCGTACATCGCGACCGTGATCAGCTGCACTTTGAACCAGGGACACCCCTAGCGGGGCCCCCGGTGTGTACTCACCATCGATGTCACCTTCAGGCAGCATTAGGGGTGTGCGGCGTGCTGCGACAAACAAGGCGCAGTGCCCCACTGAACAAACAGCCCCTCAGGACGGTGGTCCTGCAGCGGGGAAGCAGCTCTGCACCTCGCAAGGCCGGTGAGGGTAGGAGAGGGGGTTAGGGTAGGGTACGGGGTGAGTTGGAACACTTACCTGTCAATATTTCGGCTGCCGGAATGCCGCTGTCGGCATTTCATAACCAACCCGGAAAAAACCCTGCATTATCCTTAGTCTTGTAAAACATTCTCAGTGGAATAGTCGTTACGTCGACACAGCTTAGGTCGACAGTCTTTAGGTCGGCCACTGAAGGTCGACATGGTCCATAGGGTGACATGGTCATCAGATCGACATGTACTAGGTCGAGAGGTCAAAAGGTCGACATGAGTTTTTCAAAAAAATTCTTAATTTTTTGGACTTCATACTTGACGATCCACGTGGACTACAATTGGGAACGGTAACCTGTGCCGAACGCAGCGGTAATGGAGTGAGGCACCTTGCCCGCAGCATGGCAAGCGAAGAGTCATATGAGGGGACACTGTACACTAATTGGGGTTCCCCGTCACTTTACGAAGAAAATGACACACAAAAAAGTCTAAAAGCCCATGTCGACCTAGTGACCATGTCGACCTTCCATGGTCGACCCAATGATTGTCGATCTAAGTTGAGTCTACCCAACGACCCATATCCGTTCTCAGTATGATAAATTATGTAACTGTGTGACGTGTCCATACATATATGAAAACCATGCTGCCTCACTGCAATGCAGTTGTGATTAAGTTAGACTTGTTTTTCGCTCCACACCAGCCTCAAAGTGTCTAACTATTTTATTTCCATACTGCCCAGATAGACTACGAAAGAGGAAAAGTAACTCTTTAATTTGCACTTTTAGATCTAAAAATCAAATACAAATTAATCAATGGAGACCGCAACTAGCTCCTAGGTCAGCTAGTCACTCCCCACAACATATAAAATAAAGAAAATCGATGCAAACCAAGCATCACATGAAAAAAAAAAAAAAAGTATTCATAAAATCAGGATTTTGGTACTTACCGATAAATCCCTTTCTCCGATTCCACAGGGGCCACTGGGGCGCAGTTACAATGGGGAAATAGTAGGCAGTAATTGGGAGCTGGCACTTTAAAATTCTAACACTGTGGCTAGCTCCTCCCCTACTATGTCCCCCCTCCAAGCGAGTCTACGTAAAACTGTGCCCGAGGAGAGCTGGAATAAACAAACTTTAAAGTAGAGGAGGTTAACGCCGCCATGTAAACCAGGATAACACGAAACAAACCTGGAACATAACCTAACAAAAAAAAAAAGGTTAACCTGAACCAAACAAGCAGACACATAGTGATCTGCAAACCTTTAAGTGAAAAAGTAGTTAACAGCGCTGGGTGCCTGTGGAATCGGAAAAAGGGATTTATCGGTAAGTACCAAAATCCCGATTTCTCCTTCATCCACTAGGGGCCACTGGATCGCAGTTACAATGGGGACGTCCCAGAGCTCCCAAAATGGGTGGGAGAGCGCTGAGTGTCCTGTAGAACCGTTCGGCCAAACTGCGATGCAGAGGCCGCAAAAGTGTCAAACCTGTAGAATCTGACAAACGTATGTCGGCCCGACCAAGTAGCCGCCCGACATAAAGTAGTCATGGAGACCCCACGGGCAGCCACCCACGAAGGTCCCACCGAGCGCGTAGAGTGCGCTGAAATTGAAGACGGAGGTTCCACGAGAAGCTGCCAAATAAGTTTGTCTGATGGTCAGTCGAATCCATCGGGACAAAGTCTGCTTAGAAGCTGGCCAACCACGGCGAGCAGCATCGTATAGAACAAATAAGGAGTCCGACTTCCGAATAGTCGAAGTCCTATCCACATAGATCTTGAGCGCCCTGACAACGTCCAACGATCTCGAGTCCGGAAAGTCCACTGAGAGTGCCGGAACCACAAGCGGCTGATTGATGTGAAAATCAGACACCACCTTAGGTAGAAAAGACATGCGAGTACGAAGTTCGGCCCTATCCGCATGAAACACCAGGTAAGGAGAGCGACAAGAGAGAGCCCCAAGTTCCGACACCCGTCTGGCTGAAGCGAGAGCCAGGAGAAGGACCACCTTCCAGGTGAGATATTTTATCTCCACCGATTCCAGGGGCTCAAACAATTAAGACTGCAGAAAACAGAAGACCAGATTGAGGCCCAATGGCGCTGTCGGAGGGCGGAAGGGAGGCTGTATTTGAAGAACCCCCTGAAAGAAAGTCTGAACTTCCGGCAGCAAGGCTAACTTTTTCTGGAAGAAAACCGAAAGAGCAGAGACCTGCACCTTTAGTGAACCCAGTCTTAAGCCTGCCAAGAAACCTGCCTGCAAAAAACTGAGAAGGCAGGCTAAGCGAAACACGGAAGGAGAAAATTCACGACGTTCACACCAGGCTACATAAGCCTTCCAAATGCGGTAGTAGTGAGAAGATGTGACTGACTTTCTAGCCCGAAGCATAGTAGGTATAACCGTACGAGGAATCCCCTTCCTTTTCAAGATGGCTTTCTCAACAGCCACGCCGTCAAACGTAGCCTGCATAAGTCTGGATAAAGAAAAGGACCCTGTTGTAGTAGATCGTCCCACAGTGGCAGGGGCCAAGGCTCGGCTACTGACAACAGGTGTAGGGTGGAGTACCAAACCCTGCGTGGCCAATCCGGAGCCAGGACCACAGTGTTTTCTCTCTTGATGTGTTGCAGAACCCGCGCCAACAGCGGGAAAGGAGGAAAGAGGTAAACGAACCAGAAATTAAAAGGAGCCGTGAGGGCATCCACGCCCGCCGCCGTCGGGTCCCTCGTCCGAGAGTAATAAAGAGGCAACTGATGGTACAGGCGGGACGCCATGAGGTCGATCTGTGGTTTTCCCCACCGGCGGACCAGTTGCCAAAACACCTGGGGATGGAGTGACCACTCTCCCGGGTGCATGTCCTGACGGCTGAGATAATCGGCTTCCCAATTGTCCACTCCTGGAATGAATATCACAGAGAAGAACAGAGCATACTCCTCCGCCCAGAGAAGGATGTTGGTGACCTCCCTCATCGCCGCACTGCTGCGAGTGCCGCCCTGACGGTTGATGTACGCCACCGTCGTGGCGTTGTCGGACTGAACTCTGACCGCTCAGTAGGTGATGTGCCTGAAGTAGGGCATTGTACACCGCCCTTAGTTTGAGAATGTTTATGGGGAGAGCGGACTCGTGGATTGACCAGCGCCCCTGAAACAGATGTTGCAGGGTCACTGCCCCCCAGCCTCGCAGACTGGCGTCCGTAGTGAGGAGAGTCCAATCCCATACTCCGAACCGCCTTCCTTCCAACAGATGAGCCGACTGGAGCCACCAGAGAAGCAACGACCGTGCCTTTGGAGATAGAGTCACCCACTGATGAAGGAACAGATGAGATCCTGACCACTGATGTAGAAGACACAGCTGAAAAGGTCGAGAGTGGAAGCGACCGTACGGAAGAGCTTTGAACGCTGCTACCATCTTTCCCAGAAGGCGAATGCACAGGTACACTGACACCCGACGGTGTCGAAGAACCGACCTTACCAGTGTCTGCAGAGACAGGATCTTGTCCTGAGGAAGGAAAACCCTCTGACGGACCGTGTCGAGAACCATCCCGAGAAACAGCAACCGTTGCGAGGGGCATAAGTGAGACTTCGGGAAATTCAGGATCCACCCATGCCGAATCAGAAGGTCCTGCGTCAACCGTATATTCTGAAGCAACAGTTCTGCCGAGCTTGCCTTTATTAGCAGATCGTCCAGATAGGGAACAATCGTCACACCCTGCTGCCGAAGTAGGGCCATTATGACCGCCATGACCTTTGTGAACACTCTGGGAGCAGAAGAGAGACCGAACGTAAGGGCCTGGAACTGGAAATGAGCGTCCTGTATCGCGAACCGGAGAAAAGCCTGATGAGGAGGCCAAATGGGAACATGCAAGCATGCATCCTTGATGTCTAAGGACACCAGAAACTCGTTTTTCTCCAACCCCGAAATAAAAGATTGGATGGACTCCATCTTGAACTGGAATACTCTCAAATACGGATTGAGATCCTTCAAGTTCAGGATTGGCCTGACCGAGCCGTCCGGCTTCGGTACAAGAAACAGGCTTGAGTAACAGCCCTGTTTCCGATGAGAGGGAACAGGGATCACTACCTTTGCGGATAGAAGCTTCTGGACCGCTGCCTGTAAGGCAACCCCTCTGTTGTTGGAAACTTGTAAACCCGTGGTAAAAAAAAACGCTGGGGCGGTTGTTCCTGAAAATCGAGCTTGTAACCGCAAGTGATGAGATCCCTGACCCAAGTGTCTGGACAGGACTGTACCCAGACCTCCCTGAAATCCCACAGACGAGCTCCCACCCTGTGATCTCCCAGGTGGGAGGGAAGCCAGGGAAGCCAGTCATGCGGTGGTAGTGGTGGAGGACTTAACCTCTGACTGGGTTGAGGCTGTGGAACCTCTGCCTCTGCCTCTACCCCTATGGCCACGGGAGGCGGAAGCTCCTCCCCGGGCCTGGCCTCGAAACCTGGAAGGGGCACGAAAGGATCGAAAGGAGGGACCCCTATATGGCCTGCGAGCGGCTGGAGCAGCAGAAGGAAGATAAGTCGACTTACCACCGGTGGCCTGAGAGATCCAGGCATCCAGATCTTTACCAAACAGAACCTCTCCCGTAAAGGGCAACGCTTCTGCTGCACTTTTGGACTCCGTCCCCGCTTGCCACTGCTGAAGCCAGAGAGCCCTGCGGGCCGCAATTGCTACAGCGGAAATTCTAGCTCCGAGAATACAGATGTCCTTGGAAGCTTTGCAAAGATAAAGGGCTGATTCACGGATGTGTTCTGCCAGCTGTATCGATCGCCTTGTTGACCCAACAACCTACCTGCGCCGGGCGATGCAATAGTCTTCAAGGTGGATTCCAACTTCCTATCCAACGCCTCCTTAAGCGAAGTCGCTCCCGGAACTGGCAGCACCGTCGTCTTGGACAAATGAGACACCGAAGGATCCACAATCGGAGAGGTCTCATAACGCTTCCTGCTATCTGCGGGAAAAGGATAGGAAGACAACAATTTTCTTGATACCTGAAACTTCGCGTCTGGATGTTTCCAGGCTGCCGTTATGAGCGCATCTAGCTCCTCTGAAATTGGAAAAGTCACCGGCAAGCATTGGTTGGTGCCAAACCTCGAAGGGCGTAAGGCATCCTGCTCCGTCTCCTCCACCTGTAATACTGAGCGAATAGCAATAATAAGAGCCTCTACACCCAGCGCCGCTGGTTCGGAGTCCCCGTACACCTGATCGTCATCAATATCCTGTATATCTACATCCTGTATATCCCGTACATCTAACTCTGCCTCATCTAATTGAGGCATATCCTCGTCAAAGTCCTGCAACACAGAGGCTAGTAATCTCTTTTTAGAAGCCTGTTGAGGGGGGCTAAAGGACGGGTTCTGGGAAGGGATTACAGCTCTAGAAAGCCCTTCTACTGATTTTGCCAAAGAAACAGCCGATGCTGGTTCTGGCGCCGGTATCGGGACAAGCTGTCGGTACCAGGTCGCCTCCCTATCTTCCCAAGAGTCCTTCAGCTCCCCAGTCAGCAGGGACATAACTTCTGTAAGCCGAGATGTCCATGCAGGAGCGCTCTGGGGTTCTGAGGAGGGCTGAACAGATGGCTCTGACTCCTCACATAAAAGACGTCCCTGTTTTTGTGTTGCCTTGGAGCCTTTACTGACCATGGCAACACCTAGTATCACCCTCCCCCACAGGAAAACAGCAATAGGCAGAAGGGGAGGGAGGGGGGAGAGCAGAGGAAAAATGCAGCCACAGCAGCCCTAAGTATCCTGCACGATGCGGTGCAGTGACAGGCTCTAAAAAAAAGGAGAAGGAATAGGTGCCCCCAGTCCCCACTAACAGCTCACTGTGACCGATGGAGCTCCTCTGTCCCACGCTGCAGCAAGGGAAATGGCCGCCAGCGCGCGCTGAGTCTGGCGGCGCAAAGCGGGACTAAGCTCTGCCCCCCTCCAAAAAGGCGCCAAATTTGAAAGTGCTCCTGCAGGATCCCCGTGGCGGCTCTGTGAGCCGCGTTGAGCGGGGATCCGAGTGGGGAGCGGGGAGGGGGGCGGATGTGAACATAAATAGATAAAATTTGATTTTGGTACTTACCGATAAATCCTTTTCTCCTAGTCCGTAGAGGATGCTGGGGACTCCAAAAGGACCATGGGGTATAGACGGGATCCGCAGGAGCTTGGGCACACTAAAAAGACTTAATCTGGGTGTGAACTGGCTCCTCCCTCTATGCCCCTCCTCCAGACCCCAGTTATAAGAACTGTGCCCAGGAGAGACGGACATTTCAAGGAAAGATTTTTGTTTAAACTAAGGGCTACAAAACTACCAGCCCACACCACAAACATACCGTACAACCGGAGTAACTTTAAACCAGATAACAGTATGCATTAACACCAACAAGCTGCAATAAACAATACACAACCCGTGTATAAACCAATTTAACCAGCAAGAAAAACACTGCAAGTAATAGTCCGCACCGGGACGGGCGCCCAGCATCCTCTACGGACTAGGAGAGAAGGATTTATCGGTAGGTACCAAAATCCTATTTTCTCTTACGTCCTAGAGGATGCTGGGGACTCCAAAAGGACCATGGGGATTATACCAAAGCTCCAGAACGGGTGGGAGAGTGCGGACGACTCTGCAGCACCGACTGAGCAAACGCCAGGTCCTCATTGGCCAGGGTATCAAACTTATAGAACTTAGCAAATGTGTTAGACCCCGACCAAGTAGCAGCTCGGCAAAGTAGTAACGCCGAAACGCCTCGGGCAGCCGCCCAAGATGAGCCCACCTTCCTGGTAGAATGGGCTTTTACTGACTTCGGCACCGGTAGTCCGACCGAAGAGTGAGCCTGCTGGATCGTACTACAAATCCAGCGTGCAATAGTCTATTTTGAAGAGAGATGACCAATCTTGTTGGCAGCATACAAGACAAACAACGCCTCAGTCTTCCTAGCAACAGCTGTCCTAGAAACGTAGATCTTCAACGCTCTTACAACATCCAGAGATTTTGGAATCGCCACCGCTTCCGTAGCCACCGGAACCACAATAGGTTGGTTAATGTGAAATGAAGAAACCACCTTCGGCAGAAATTGTTGACGAGTCCTCAATTCAGCCCTATCCAAATGAAAAATTAAGTACGGGCTCTTATGAGATAAAGCCGCCAACTCTGACACCCGCCTGGCAGATGCCAGTGCCAAAAGCATAACCACCTTCCAAGTGAGAAACTTCAACTCAACCTTACGCAAAGGTTCAAAGCAGGAAGACATGAGAAACCGTAAGACCACATCAAGGTCCCATGGAGCTACAAATGGAGGATTGATATGCATTATTCCTTTCACAAAGGTCTGAACCTCTGGGAGGGCAGCTAATTCTTTTTGAAAGAAAATAGACAAAGCCGAAATCTGCACTTTGATGGAGCCCAATTTCAGGCCTACATCTACGCCCACCTGTAAAAAGTGGAGAAAGCGACCTAAGTGAAAATCTTCCGCAGGAGCCATTTTAGACTCACACCAGGAAACATACTTCCTCCAAATACAGTGATAATGTTTCGCCGTAACCTCCTTCCTAGCCTTAATGAGAGTTGGAATGACCTCCCTGGGAATACCCTTACGAGCTAAGATCTGGCGCTCAACCTCCATGCCGTCAAACGCAGCCGTGGTAAGTCTGGAAACACGCATGGACCCTGCAACAACAGATCCTCTCTTAGAGGAAGCGGCCAAGGATCTTCCACCAGTAAGACCTGAAGATCCGGGTACCAGGACCTTCTTGGCCAGTCTGGGACGACGAGAATCGCCTGAACCCTTGCACAGCGAATGATCCCCAGTACCTTTGGAATGAGAGGAAGTGGAGGGAACACATACACCGACTGGAACACCCACTGAGACACCAGGCCGTCCACTGCACTGGCTTGGGGGTCCCTTGACCTGGAACAATACCGCGGGAGCTTCTTGTTGAGACGAGACACCATCATGTCGATCAACGGAATTCCCCAGCGTTCTGTCACCTCTGCAAATACCTCTTGGTGAAGAGCCCACTCTCCCGGAGATCGTGTCTGCTGAGGAAATCTGCTTCCCAGTTGTCCACCCCCGGTAGGAAGACCGCTGACAGTGCGCTCACGTGTTGTTCCGCCCAGCAAAGGATTTTTGTGGCCTCCGCCATTGCCGCTCTGCTCCTTGTTCCGCCTTGACGGTTTATATGTGCCACCGCTGTGATGTTGTCTGACTGTACCAGGACAGGACGACCCTGAAGAAGGCTTCTTGCTTGTAGCAGGCCGTTGTAAATGGCTCTTAACTCGAGAATATTTATGTGGAGACAGGCTTCCTGGAGCGACCATTTTCCCTGGAAGTTTCTTCCTTGGGTGACTGCGCCCCAGCCTCGGAAACTTGCATCTGTTGTCAGAAGTACCCAATTCTGGATACCGAATCGGCGTCTCCCTAGGAGGTGATGACCTTGTAGCCACCACAGGAGAGAAATTCTGGCTCTGGGAGATAAACTTATCTTCCGGTGAATGTGCAGATTAGACCCGGACCATTTGCTCAGCAAGTCCCACTGAAACACTCGGGCGTGAAACCTGCCAATGGTATGGCTTCGTACGCCGCAACCATCTTCCCCAGAACCCGAGTATAATGATGGATCGACACACTCGTCGGCCTCAGAAGTTCCCTGACCATCGTCTGCAGTTCCAGAGCCTTTTCTTCTGGAAGAAATACCTTCTGTAAATCCGTGTCCAGAATCATGCCCAGAAAAGAAAGCAGAGTGGTCGGAATCAACTGGGATTTTGGCAAATTGAGCACCCAACCGTGCTGTCGCAGAACCGACAGTGACAACTCTACACTTCTCAGCAACCGTTCCTTGGACCTCGCCTTTATCAGGAGATCGTCCAAGTACGGGATAATTGAAACCCCTTGTTTGCGAAGAAGAACCATCATTTCCGCCATGACTTTGGTGAAAATCCTCGGAGCCGTGGAAAGCCCAAACGGCAACGTCTGAAATTGGTAATGAGAATCCTGTATCGCAAACCTGAGAAAAGCCTGATGAGGAGGATATATCGGCACATATAAGTAGGCATCCTTTATGTCGACTGACGCCATAAAATCCCCCCCCCCTCCAGGCTGGCAATCACCGCTCGAAGGGATTCCATCTTGAACTTGAACACTTTCAAGTATGGATTGAGGGATTTTAGATTTAGAATTGGTCTGACCGAACCGTCCAGTTTCGGCACCACAAAGAGGCTCGAGTAGAACCACTCCCCCCCGCTGGGACGAGGGAACGGGAACATTGACCCACTGTAGACACAATTTTTGAATTGCTGCTAGCACAACCTCCCTGTCCGGAAGAACTACTGGTAATGCCAAAATGAAGAACCGGTGAGGGGGCATCTCCTGAAACTCCAGTTTGTATCCTTGAGACACGATCTCTAACACCCAAGGATCCAGGTCTGATTGAATCCAGACCTGACTGAATATCCGAAGACGGCCCCCCACCGGTCCGGACTCCCCCAGGGAAGCCCCAGCGTCATGCGGTGGACTTGGTAGCAGCAGGGGAGGACTTTTGGTCCTGTGCGCCTGAGCCTGCAGGAGGTTTCCTTCCCCTTCCTCTACCCTTTGAAGCGAGGAAGGACAAACCTTTTCCACGCCTGTATTTATTGTGACGAAAGGACTGCATTTGCTGATGTGGTGCCTTTTTCTGTTGTGTGGGCACATAAGGAAGAAAAGAGGACTTACCCGCAGTCACGGTCGAGACCAGGTCCGCCAAGCCGTCCCCAAACAAGACAGTACCTTTGTAGGGTAGTGCTTTCATAGACCTCTTGGAGCTGGCATCAGCGTTCCATTGATGGATCCACAGGGCCCTCCTGGCAGATATCGACATGGCATTGATTCTTGAACCCAAGAGACAGACATCCCTCGCCGCGTCCTTTAGGTAATCTGCAACATCCTTAATATAACCGAGAGTTAAAAGGACATTATCTTTGTCAAGGGTATCCATATCATTTGCTAAATTCTCAGCCCATTTAGCAATAGCACTACTCACCCATACCGACGCCACAGCGGGTCTGAGCAAAGCCCCCGAATTAGCGAAAAAGGACTTCAGAAACGTCTCCAACTTGCGATCCGCCGGATCTTTGAGAGCTGCCGTGTCAGGAGACGGAAGTGCGACCTTCTTAGACAAACGGGATAGAGCTTTATCAACATTTGGAGAAGTCTCCCATTTTTCCCTGTCATCAGAGGGGAACGGATACGCCATGTAAATCCTCTTGGGAATCTGCCATTTCTTATCCGGCGACTCCCAAGCCTTTTCACAAAGAGTATTCATTTCATGAGAGGGGGGAAACTTCACCTCAAGTTTTTTCTCCTTGAACAAGCAAATCCTCGTTTCCTGTACCGCAGGTTCATCAGAAATGTGTAAAATATCTTTTATAGCCACAATCATGTACTGAATACTCTTAACTAACCGTGGATGTAAAACTGCCTCAGTGAAATCGACCTCGGAATCAGAGTCCGTGTCGGTATCAGTATCTACCACTTGAGTAAATGGCCTCTTATGGGACCCGGATGGGGTCTGTACCTGAGACAAAACCTCTTCCATGGACTTTTTCCACACCTGCGTCTGTGACTCAGACTTATCTAACCTCTTTGATAAGGAAGCTACATTGGAATTTATCGTATTGAGCAGTGCTAGCAAATCAGGTGTCGGCTGCGTTGACAGTCCCAATTCTAGCCCCGCATCCACACCCCCAATAACCTCCTCTGGTGAATAACATTCAGACATGCCGACATGTAGTACCGACACACCCCAACACACAGAACGTCCCAGCTAGGTGACAGGCCCACAATGAAGCCCAGAGAGAGGACACAGAGGGAGTATGCCATCTCACACCCCAGCGCCCATATATCGACACAAACGATGTATGTACCTTTTGGAGTCCCCAGCATCCTCTAGGACGTAAGAGAAATAAAAAAATAGGATTTTGGTACTTAACAGGTAAATCCTTTTCCTTGAATCCATAGGGGGCACTGGAGTACTCTTGGGATATGGACGGTGCGTAGCAGGGAAGGCACATTTAAATATTTAAATGAGCAACCCTCCTCCATACTCCCAAGATCCTCTGTTTTTTACTGAGCTGAATAGGAGCGACAGAGAAGTGAACAATGGAGAATTACATACAACATTATAAAATAACGGACAACAATAAAGTTGACACATAACGTTACTGACAACTAAACAGTTGACACCATAACCGATAAAACTTGAAAATTTAAACCAGTCGGTGAGAGTGTGTTACCATAAGATCCCCTGAACTTACCACAAACCAGGTAAAACTGCTCTGGGTGGGCGTCCAGTGCCCCCTATGGATTCAAAGAAAAAGATTTACCTGGTAAGTACCAAAATCCTATTTTCTTTTTCATCCACTAGGGGTCACTGGAGTACTCTTGGGACGTACCAAAGCTTCCCCCTTGGGCGGGAGAGCTGTTTGGCACCTGTAACACTAGGCGGCCAAAGCTAGATGCCGATGCCGCAAACGTATCAAACTTGTAAAAGCGCACAAACGTGTGCACTGCTGACCATGTAGCCGCACGGCAAAGCTGCATCGTAGAAGCCCCACGATCAGCTGCCCATGAAGTTCCCACAGAACGTGTGGAATGAGCTGTTACTAATGTAGGCGGCTATAACCTAGCATGAAGGTAAGCCTGACGTATGGTCAGTTTAATCCATCTGGATAAGGTCTGCTTAGAAGCTGGCCAACCCATCTTGGCAGCATCATAGAGAACAAACAACGTATCCGTCTTACGAACTGTAGACGTTCGGGATACATAAACGCGTAATGCGCGTACCACAACCAAAGTTCCAGAATTTCCTGTTAACACAGGAACTACTATTGGTTGATTGATGTGAAAAGATGACACTACCTTTGGCAAGAAAGCGGGATTCGTCCGAAGTTCCGCTCTATCATCATGAAACACCAAATACGGTGGCTTGCATGACAAGGCACCCAAATCTGAAACACGCCTTGCCGAAGCTAAGGCTAGAAGAAAAATAGTTTTCCAAGTGAGAAACTTAATATCCACTTGTTGTAACGGTTCAAAATATGAAGACTGTAAGAAATCTAAAACCAGATTCAAGTCCCATGGCGCTGTAGGTGGAATGAATGGAGGCTGTACTCTGAGGACACCTTGCAGAAAAGTGTGTACAGACGGCAATAGAGCCAATCGCCTTTGAAAGTAAATTGACAAAGCAGATACCTGCACTTTTAGTGTAGATAAACGCAATCCTCCATCTAACCCCGTCTGTAGAAATAATAAAGACGGAATAACTTGAAAGATGATGTCGGAAACTTCCGAGCTTCACACCAACCTATACAGGTACGCCAAATTCTGTAATAATGAGCTGCCGTAACTGGCTTCCTAGCACGTAACATGGTTGGTATAACCGATTCTGGAATGCCGTCTCTTCTTAAGAGGGCGGCTCAACAGCCACCCCGTCAAACGCCGCCGCGCTAAATCGGGGTAAAGGAACGGACCCTGTTGTAACAGGTCCGGGCGTAGTAGGAGCGGACAAGGATCGACTGCGAGTAGTCCGCGGAGATCCGAGAACAAAGCTCTCAGAGACCAATGAGGCGCTACTAGTATGACTGTGGCGGACTCTCTTGTGATCCATTTTAGCAACAAAAGGAGGAGCGAAAACGGTGGAAATAGATACACGAGGCTTTACGGCCACGTGATTGTGAGAGCATCCACCGCCACTGCCGTTGGATCTCGCGTTCTGGACACATACTGGGGCGTTTGGTGATTGTGGCGAGATGCCATCAGGTCCACTTGAGGATAACCCCACCTCTGGACCAGCATGTGAAACACTTCTGGATTTAATGGCCATTCTTCTGGATGAAAATCCCGACGGCTGAGATAATCCGCCTCCCAGTTGTCCACTCCCGGAATGAACACTGCCGACAATATCACTTGGTGATGCTCGGCCCAAATGAGGATTCGAGCTACTTCCGCATTGCCATGCGGCTTCTCGTTCCTCCTTGTTTGTTGATGTACGCGACCGCCGTCGCGTTGTCTGACTGCACCTGGACAGTCAGAGACCGTAGCATGTGCACTGCTTGCCGTAGCGCATTGTAAATTGCCCAGAATTCCAGGACATTTATAGACAGCAATCTTTCGTGATCCGCCCAGAGACCCTGGAGCTGACAATTTTGAACTACAGCTCCCCAACCTCTGAGGCTCGCGTCCGTCGTTAGAATTATCCAATTCCAGGCGCCGAATTGTTTTCCTGCGGTTAGATTGTGTACTTTGAGCCACCCGAGTAGAGATACTCTGGCCCGTGGCGACAACCTCACCCTGTGGTGAATCTGCAGATGCGAGCCCGACCACTTGAAAAGGACGTGAGTGAAATCTTCCGAACTGAAGCGCTTCGAAAGCCGTCACCATTGTGCCTAACAGATGAATGCACAAATGTACCGAGACTGTGCATGGTTTGAGCACTAATTGTACCAGATGACGAATACTCTGTACTTTCTGTTCTGGTAGGTAATTTCTTTGATCTACCGTATCGAGAATCATTCCTAGGAATTTAAGTCGTTGAGACGAATTCAGATGTTATTTCTTGAAGTTGACAATCCCACCGTGCTGAACTAGTACATTGTACGTTACTAATGTATTTTGAAGGAGTATTTGTTGAACTAGAGCTGTGATGAGAAGGTTATCTAAGCACAGAACCATTATCACCACCCGGGATCTGAGAATAACTTATCACAGACATCACCCTTGTGACAACCCGAGGCGCTGATGAGAAACCAAACAGGAGAGCTTGAATGGTGGACTGCCAACGTTTAAGTATGCCAGATGTAGTGGCAAAATTTTGACCGCGTAAGAACGCATCCTTGAGCTTTTAGGGAGAATATGATTTCAGTGGTTGTAAACCTGCAATCACTGACCGCATGAATTCCACTGATTGAGCCTCTTTCGGTATAATATGGAATATAACAGTCGGCCGGCTGCGGTACTAAAAAAAAAAAAAAAAAAAAAAAAAAAAGATTTTACTTACTGGTAAATCTATTTCTCGTAGTCCGTAGTGGATGCTGGGGACTCCGTAAGGACCATGGGGAATAGACGGGCTCCGCAGGAGACAGGGCACTTTAAGAAAGAATTAGGATACTGGTGTGCACTGGCTCCTCCCTCTATGTCCCTCCTCCAGACCTCAGTTAAGGAAACTGTGCCCGGAAGAGCTGACAGTACAAGGAAGGGATTTTGGAATCCAGGGTAAGACTCATACCAGCCACACCAATCACACCGTATAACTCGTGATAAACATACCCAGTTAACAGTATGAACAACAACAGAGCATCAGATAAACCCTGATGCAACCATAACATAACCCTTATTTAAGCAATAACTATATACAAGTATTGCAGAAGAAGTCCGCACTTGGGACGGGCGCCCAGCATCCACTACGGACTACGAGAAATAGATTTACCGGTAAGTAAAATCTTATTTTCTCTAACGTCTTAGTGGATGCTGGGGACTCCGTAAGGACCATGGGGATTATACCAAAGCTCCCAAACGGGCGGGAGAGTGCGGATGACTCTGCAGCACCGAATGAGCAAACACAAGGTTCTCCTCAGCCAAGGTATCAAACTTGTAGAACTTTGCAAAAGTGTTTGAACCTGACCAAGTAGCCGCTCGGCAAAGCTGTAATACCGAGATCCCTCGGGCAGCCACCCAAGAAGAGCCCACCTTCCTTGTGGAGTGGGCTTTTACTGAATTTGGAAGCGGCAATCCAGCCGCAGAATGAGCCTGCTGAATCGTGTTACAGATCCAGCGAGCAATAGTTTGCTTTGAAGCAGGAGCACCCAGCTTGTTGGATGCATACAGGATAAACAGCGACTCAGTTTTCCTGACTCTAGCCGTTCTGGCTACATAAATCTTCAAAGCCCTGACTACATCTAGTAACTCGGAATCCCCCAAGTCCCGAGTATCCGCAGGCACCACAATAGGTTGGTTCATATGAAAAGATGACACCACTTTTGGCAGAAATTTCGGACGTGTCCGCAATTCTGCCCTGTCCATATGTGACAAAGCCGCCAATTCTGACACACGCCTAGCCGAAGCCAAGGCTAATAGCATGACCACCTTCCACGTGAGATATTTTAACTCCACGGTTTTAAGTGGCTCAAACCAGTGTGATTTCAGGAATCTCAACACCACGTTAAGATCCCAAGGTGCCACTGGAGGCACAAACGGGGGCTGAATATGCAGCACTCCCTTTACAAACTGAACTTCAGGAAGAGAAGCCAGTTCTTTTTTAAAGAAAATGGATAGGGCCGAAATCTGGACCTTAATGGACCCCAATTTTAGGCCCAAAGTCACTCCCGACTGTAGGAAATGAAGGAAACGGCCCAGCTGTAATTCCTCCGTAGGGGCATTCCTGGCCTCACACCAAGCAACATATTTTCGCCATATACGGTGATAATGTTTAGCCGTCACGTCCTTCCTAGCCTTTATCAGCGTAGGAATAACCTCATCCGGAATGCCTTTCTCTGCTAGGATCCGGCGTTCAACCGCCATGCCGTCAAACGCAGCCGCGGTAAGTCTTGGAACAGACAGGGCCCCTGTTGCAACAGATCCTGTCTTAGAGGCAGAGGCCATTGGTCCTCTGTGAGCATTTCTTGCAGCTCTGGATACCAAGTCCTTCTTGGCCAATCTGGAACAATGAGTATTGTTCTCACTCCTCTTTTTCTTATGATTCTCAGCACCTTGGGTATGAGAGGAAGAGGAGGAAACACAAACCGACTGGAACACCCACGGTGTCACTAGTGCGTCTACAGCTATCGCCTGAGGGTCTCTTGACCTGGCGCAATACCTCTGTAGCTTTTTGTTGAGGCGGGATCCCATCATGTCCACCTGTGGCAGTTCCCACCACCTTGCAATCTGCGTGAAGACTTCTTGATGAAGTCCCCACTCTCCCGAGTGGAGGTCGTGCCTGCTGAGGAAGTCTGCTTCCCAGTTGTCCACTCCCGGAATGAACACTGCTGACAGTGCTCTTACGTGATTCTCCGCCCAGCGAAGAATTCTGGTGGCTTCCGCCATCGCCACCCTGTTCCTTGTGCCGCCTTGGCGGTTTACATGAGCCACTGTCTGACTGAATCAGCACCGATTGGCTGCGAAGCAGGGTCTCCGCTTGACTTAGTGCGTTGTATATTGCCCTTAGTTCCAGGATATTGATGTGAAGACAAGTCTTCCTGACTCGACCACAGACCTTGGAAATTTCTTCCCTGTGTGACTGCCCCCCACCCTCGGAGGCTTGCATCCGTGGTCACCAGGAGCCAGTCCTGAATGCCGAATCTGCGGCCCTCTAGAAGGTGAGCACTCTGCAGCCACCACAGGAGAGACACCCTGGCCCTGGGGGATAGGGTGATCAGCCGATGCATCTGTAGATGTGATCCGGACCACTTGTCCAACAGATCCCCTTGAAAGGTCCTCGCATGGAAACTGCCGAAGGGAATGGCCTCGTATGAAGCCACCATCTTTCCCAGGACTCGCATGCAGTGATGCACCGACACCTGTTTTGGTTTTAAGAGGTCTCTGACCAGTGTCATGAGTTCCTGAGCCTTCTCCGTCGGGAGAAAAACCTTCTTCTGGTCTGTGTCCAGAATCATGCCCAGGAAGGGCAGACGCGTTTTAGGAATCAGCTGCGACTTTGGAATATTCAGAATCCAGCCGTACTGTTGTAACACTTCCCGAGAGCGTGCTACGCTGATCAGCAACTGCTCTCTGGACCTCGCCTTTATGAGGAGATCGTCCAAGTATGGGATAATTGTGACTCCTTGCTTTCGCAGGAGCACCATCATTTCTGCCATTACCTTGGTAAATATTCTCGGTGCCGTGGACAGACCAAACGGCAACATCTGGAATTGGTAATGACAATCCTGTACCACAAATCTGAGGTACTCCTGATGAGGTGGATAAATGGGGACATGAAGGTAAGCATCCTTTATGTCCAGAGACACCATAAAATCCCCCTCCTCCAGGCTTGCGATGACCGCTCTGAGCGATTCCATCTTGAACTTGAACCTTTTCAGGTATATGTTCAGGGATTTTAAATTCAAAATGGGTCTGACCGAACCGTCCGGTTTCGGTACCACAAACATTGTCGAATAGTAACCCCTTCCCTGTTGAAGGAGGGGAACCTTTACCACCACCTGCTGGAGATACAATTTGTGAATTGCAGCTAACACTATTTCCCTCTCTATGGGGGAAGCTGGCAGGGCCGATTTGAGGTAACGGTGAGGGGGCATTACTTTGAATTCCAGCTTGTATCCCTGAGACACAATTTCTATAGCCCAGGGATACACCTGTGAGTGAACCCCACTTGTAGCTGAAATTTCGGAGACGTGCCCCCACCGGGCCTGGCTCCGCCTGTGGAGCCCCAGCGTCATGCGGTGGATTTAGTGGAAGCCGGGGAGGACTTCTGTTCCTGGGAACTAGCTGTATTGTGCAGCTTCTTTCCTCTACCCCTGCCTCTGGCAAGAAAGGACGCACCTCGGACTTTCTTGCCTTTTTGTGATCGAAAGGACTGCATTTGGTAATACGGTGCTTTCTTAGGTTGTGAGGGAATATATGGCAAAAAATTTGACTTTCCAGCCGTAGCTGTGGAGACCAGGTCCGAGAGACCGTCCCCAAACAATTCCTCACCCTTGTAAGGTAAAACCTCCATGTGCCTTTTTGAGTCGGCATCGCCTGTCCATTGCCGAGTCCACAGGACCCTTCTGGCAGAAATCGACATTGCATTTATTCTAGAGCTCAGTAGGCTAATGTCTCTTTGGGCATCTCTCATATATAGGACAGCGTCTTTTATATGCCCCAGGGTCAGTACTATAGTATCCTTGTCCAAGGTATCAAGTTCCTCAGATAAGGTATCTGTCCATGCTGCTACAGCACTACACATCCAGGCCGACGCAATTGCCAGCCTTAGTAGGGTACCTGAATGTGTATAAATGGACTTCAGGATACCCTCCTGCTTTCTATCCGCAGCATCTTTTAGGGTGGCCGTATCCTGTGACGGCAGGGCTACCCTCTTGGATAAGCGTGTTAAAGCTTTGTCTACCCTAGGGGAGGATTCCCAGCGTAACCTGTCCGTTAGCGGGAAAGGACACGCCATAAGCATCAGTTTGGAAGTCTGCAGTTTTCTATCCGGAGATTCCCAAGCCTTTTTCACATAACTCATTTAACTCATGTGAAGGGGGAAAGGTCACCTCTTGCCTTTTTTCCCCATGTCAGGGACTGGGGTTTCCTCTGTGATGTGTAACACATCTTTCATTGCTATAATCATGTAGCGGATGGCTTTAGCCATTTTAGGCTGCAACTTTGCATCATCGCCATCGACACTGGAGTCAGAATCCGTGTCGATATCTGTGTCAACAATTTGGGATAGTGGGCGCTTCTGAGACCCTGACGGCCTCTGCGCTGTAGGATCAGGCATGGGTTGAGACCCTGACTGTCCCAAGGCTTCAGCTTTATCCAACCTTTTATGCAAGGAATTTACATTATCATTTAAAACCTTCCACATATACATCCAATCGGGTGTCGGCGCCAACCCCACATTCATTTGTACCCGTTCTGTTTCCACATAGCCTTCCTCGTCAAACATGCCGACACAAGCGTACTGACACACCCCACACACAGGGGATGCTCTATTTGAAGACAGTTCCCCCACAAGGCCTTTTGGAGAGAGAGAGAGAGAGAGAGTATGCCAGCACACACCCCAGCACTATATAACCCAGGAATCACACAGTAACTTAGTATTAACCCAGTAGCTGCTGTTTATACTGCTTTTTGCGCCAAATTTATGTGCCCCCCCCCCTCTCTTTTTACCCTCTTTCTACCGTGATTCTGCAGGGGAGAGCCTGGGGCGCTTCCTCTCAGTGGAGCTGTGGAGAGAAAATGGCGCTGGTGAGTGCTGAGGAAGAAGCCCCGCCCCCTCAACGGCGGGCTTCTGTCCCGCGTTTTGTGTGTAAAATAATGGCGGGGGCTCATGCATATATACAGTGCCCAACTGTATATATGCTGCTTTTTGCCAAGAGGTTCCCAATTGCTGCCCAGGGCGCCCACCCCTGCGCCCTGCACCCTACAGTGACCGGAGTATGTGGGTTTAGTGTGGGAGCAATGGCGCACAGCTGCAGTGCTGTGCGCTACCTCATATGAAGACTGGAGTCTTCTGCCGCCGATTTCGAAGTCTTCTTGCTTCTCACGCCGGCTTCTGTCTTCTGGCTCTGCGAGGGGGACGGCGGTGCGGCTCCAGGATCGGACGACCAAGGGTGCGTTCCTGTGTACGATCCCTCTGGAGCTAATGGTGTCCAGTAGCCTAAGAAGCAGGACCTATCTTCTAGTGAGTAGGGCTGCTTCTCTCCCCTCAGTCCCACATAGCAGAGAGTCTGTTGCCAGCAGATCTCTCTGAAAATAAAAAATCCTAACAAAATACTTTCTTTTTAGCAAGCTCAGGAGAGCTCACTAAGGTGCACCCAGCTCGTCCGGGCACAGATTCAAACTGAGGTCTGGAGGAGGGACATAGAGGGAGGAGCCAGTGCAGACCAGTATCCTAATTCTTTCTTAGAGTGCCCTGTCTCCTGCGGAGCCCGTCTATTCCCCATGGTCCTTACGGAGTCCCCAGCATCCACTAGGACGTTAGAGAAATTGTAATAACCTTGAATCTAGGAGAGACTGAATAGCGGTCTACAGAACTGCCTTTGTGTCCTCTGACACAGGCTGGCTAGTTTTGGATCTAGCCTTGACAAACCACAGCAAAGGTGGTAGACAATGGAACTCTATGTGTGATTGAATACTAATTATGGATTTCAGTAATAATGTCGAATGAGACATCAGAAGAATTGCTCGCACAAAAGAAGAAACAAGACAATTAAAAACTTGCCATGCCATTGGCTTGTCAGCAGCCGTTGTATCCGAACGACGGTTAAACCACCTTCTCGACCACGTGTAGTCGTGTCGTGTGTTGTAGGACAACTGGAAAAGACTGAGGTTTAAAAGATTTGAACCCTGGTGCAGTTTTCCTTGTAAGAACTGGTGTGGCAATGGCTGTAAATAGACTCTCACGCCGGAGCGTGAGAACTTAAACTTCCTAATTTAGGAGTAAATAACACATTTCCGTGTAAGGCCACGCAAAGCGTCTGTCAACCACAAAGATTGATGGTGAACTACGAGAACTAACATGGCTGACATCTATAGCAGACATGCGTAAATCCTCAGGCGATATACCAATGTGAGTAACAAGCCGTCGAAACTGTTCTGAGGCCAGAACTGGCTATTAACTACGTTATTTATGCGACTATAACGTCGGTAACCCAAACCCCAACTACAGCATAGACATTGCCTTTAGCATAGCTTGAATGTCCACTCTGACTAGTCATTAAGTGTAGTTGCAGGTGGGACCTGGAAAGTTTTGACACCAAGAAATGCTGTCATAGACTCTGGTATAGTGAATGGCTTAATAATAAGATTTTACTTACCGATAAATCTATTTCTCGGAGTCCGTAGTGGATGCTGGGGTTCCTGAAAGGACCATGGGGAATAGCGGCTCCGCAGGAGACAGGGCACAAAAAGTAAAGCTTTTTCCGATCAGGTGGTGTGCACTGGCTCCTCCCCCTATGACCCTCCTCCAGACTCCAGTTAGGTACTGTGCCCGGACGAGCGTACACAATAAGGGAGGATTTTGAATCCCGGGTAAGACTCATACCAGCCACACCAATCACACCGTACAACCTGTGATCTAAACCCAGTTAACAGTATGATAACAGCGGAGCCTCTGAAAGATGGCTTCCTTCAACAATAACCCGAATTAGTTAACAATAACTATGTACAATTTATGCAGATAATCCGCACTTGGGATGGGCGCCCAGCATCCACTACGGACTCCGAGAAATAGATTTATCGGTAAGTAAAATCTTATTTTCTCTATCGTCCTAGTGGATGCTGGGGTTCCTGAAAGGACCATGGGGATTATACCAAAGCTCCCAAACGGGCGGGAGAGTGCGGATGACTCTGCAGCACCGAATGAGAGAACTCCAGGTCCTCCTTAACCAGAGTATCAAATTTGTAAAATTTTACAAACGTGTTCTCCCCTGACCACGTAGCTGCTCGGCAAAGTTGTAATGCCGAGACCCCTCGGGCAGCCGCCCAAGATGAGCCCACCTTCCTTGTGGAGTGGGCCTTTACAGATTTAGGCTGTGGCAGGCCTGCCACAGAATGTGCAAGTTGGATTGTGCTACAGATCCAACGAGCAATCGTCTGCTTAGACGCCGGAGCACCCATCTTGTTGGGTGCATACAATATAAACAACGAGTCAGATTTTCTGACTCCAGCTGTCCTTGCAATATATATTTTTAATGCTCTGACAACGTCCAGTAACTTGGAGTCCTCCAAGTCACTTGTAGCCGCAGGCACTACAATAGGCTGGTTCAGATGAAATGCTGACACCACCTTAGGGAGAAAATGCGGACGAGTCCGCAGTTCTGCCCTGTCCGAATGGAAAATCAGATATGGGCTTTTGTAAGATAAAGCTGCCAATTCTGACACTCTCCTGGCAGAAGCCAGGGCTAGAAGCATGGTCACTTTCCATGTGAGATATTTCAAATCCACCTTTTTTAGTGGTTCAAACCAATGAGATTTTAGGAAATCCAAAACCACATTGAGATCCCACGGTGCCACTGGAGGCACCACAGGAGGCTGTATATGCAGCACTCCCTTAACAAAGGTCTGGACTTCAGGGACTGAAGCCAATTCTTTTTGAAAGAAAATCGACAGGGCCGAAATTTGAACCTTAATAGATCCCAATTTGAGACCCATTGACAATCCTGATTGCAGGAAATGTAGGAATCGACCCAGTTGAAATTCCTCCGTCGGAGCACTCCGATCTTCGCACCACGCAACATATTTTCGCCAAATTCGGTGATAATGTTGCACGGTTACTTCCTTCCTTGCTTTAATCAAAGTAGGAATGACTTCTTCCGGCATGCCTTTTTCCTTTAGGATCCGGCGTTCAACCGCCATGCCGTCAAACGCAGCCGCGGTAAGTCTTGAAACAGACAGGGACCCTGCTGAAGCAAGTCCCTCCTTAGAGGTAGAGGCCACGGATCTTCCGTGATCATCTCTTGAAGTTCCGGGTACCAAGTCCTTCTTGGCCAATCCGGAACCACTAGTATCGTTCTTACGCCTCTTTGCCGTATAATTCTCAATACTTTTGGTATGAGAGGCAGAGGAGGAAACACATACACCGACTGGTACACCCAAGGCGTTACCAGCGCGTCCACAGCTATTGCCTGCGGATCTCTTGACCTGGCGCAATACCTGTCCAGTTTTTTGTTGAGGCGAGACGCCATCATGTCCACCATTGGTCTTTCCCAACGGGTTACCAGCATGTGGAAGACTTCTGGATGAAGTCCCCACTCTCCCGGGTGAAGATCGTGTCTGCTGAGGAAGTCTGCTTCCCAGTTGTCCACTCCCGGGATGAACACTGCTGACAGTGCTATCACATGATTCTCTGCCCAGCGAAGAATCCTTGCAGCTTCTGCCATTGCACTCCTGCTTCTTGTGCCGCCCTGTCTGTTCACATGGGCGACTGCCGTGATGTTGTCCGACTGGATCAACACCGGTTTTCCCTGAAGCAGAGGTTCTGCCTGGCTTAGAGCATTGTATATTGCTCTTAGTTCCAGAATGTTTATGTGAAGAGACGTTTCCAGGCTCGTCCATACTCCCTGGAAGTTTCTTCCTTGTGTGACTGCTCCCCAGCCTCTCAGGCTGGCGTCCGTGGTCACCAGGATCCAATCCTGTATGCCGAATCTGCGGCCCTCCAATAGATGAGCACTCTGCAACCACCACAGAAGAGACACCCTTGTCCTTGGAGACAGGGTTATCCGCAGGTGCATCTGAAGATGCGACCCTGACCATTTGTTCAACAGATCCCTTTGGAAAATTCTTGCGTGGAATCTGCCGAATGGAATTGCTTCGTAAGAAGCCACCATTTTTCCCAGGACTCTTGTGCATTGATGTACAGACACCTTTCCTGGTTTTAGGAGGTTCCTGACAAGCTCGGATAACTCCTTGGCTTTTTCCTCCGGGAGAAAAACCTTTTTCTGAACCGTGTCCAGAATCATCCCTAGGAACAGCAGACGAGTTGTCGGCATTAACTGGGATTTTGGAATATTCAGAATCCACCCGTGCTGTTTTAGCACTTCCTGAGACAGTGCTAATCCCATCTCTAGCTGTTCTCTGGACCTCGCCCTTATTAGGAGATCGTCCAAGTATGGGATAATTAATACGCCTTTTCTTCGAAGAAGAATCATCATCTCGGCCATTACCTTTGTAAAGATCCGAGGTGCCGTGGACAATCCGAACGGCAGCGTCTGAAACTGATAGTGACAGTTTTGTACAACGAACCTGAGGTACCCCTGGTGTGAGGGGTAAATTGGAACGTGGAGATACGCATCCTTGATGTCCAAGGATACCATAAAGTCCCCCTCTTCCAGGTTCGCTATCACTGCTCTGAGTGACTCCATTTTGAACTTGAACTTCTTTATGTACAGGTTCAAGGACTTCAGATTTAGAATAGGCCTTACCGAGCCATCCGGCTTCGGTACCACAAAAAGAGTGGAATAATACCCCTTCCCTTGTTGCAGAAGAGGTACCTTGACTATCACCTGCTGAGAGTACAGCTTGTGAATGGCTTCCAACACCGTCTCCCTTTCGGAGGGGGACGTTGGTAAAGCAGACTTCAGGAAACGGCGAGGTGGATCTGTCTCTAATTCCAACCTGTATCCCTGAGATATTATCTGCAGGATCCAGGGATCTACTTGCGAGTGAGCCCACTGCGCGCTGTAATTTTTGAGACGACCCCCCACGGTCCCCGAGTCCGCTTGAGAAGCCCCAGCGTCATGCTGAGGCTTTTGTAGAAGCCGGGGAGGGCTTCTGATCCTGGGAAGGAGCTGCGTGTTGCTGTCTCTTCCCTCGACCTTTGCCTCGTGGCAGATATGAATAGCCCTTTGCTCTCTTATTTTTAAAGGAACGAAAGGGCTGCGGTTGAAAAGTCGGTGCCTTTTTCTGTTGGGGAGTGACTTGAGGTAGAAAGGTGGATTTCCCGGCTGTAGCCGTGGCCACCAAATCTGATAGACCGACTCCAAATAACTCCTCCCCTTTATACGGCAAAACTTCCATATGCCGTTTTGAATCCGCATCGCCTGTCCACTGTCGCGTCCATAAAGCTCTTCTGGCCGAAATGGACATAGCACTTACCCGTGATGCCAGTGTGCATATATCCCTCTGTGCATCACGCATATAAAGAAATGCATCCTTTATTTGTTCTAACGACAGTAAAATATTGTCCCTGTCCAGGGTATCAATATTTTCAATCAGGGATTCTGACCAAACTACCCCCGCACTGCCCATCCAGGCAGTCGCTACAGCTGGTCGTAGTATAACACCTGCATGTGTGTATATACTTTTTTGGATATTTTCCATCCTCCTATCTGATGGATCTTTAAGTGCGGCCGTCTCAGGAGAGGGTAACGCCACTTGTTTAGATAAGCGTGTTAGCGCCTTGTCCACCCTAGGAGGTGTTTCCCAGCGCTCCCTAACCTCTGGCGGGAAAGGGTATAATGCCAATAATTTCTTTGAAATTATCAGCTTTTTATCAGGGGCAACCCACGCTTCATTACACACGTCATTTAGTTCTTCTGATTCAGGAAAAACTATAGGTAGTTTTTTCATACCCCACATAATACCCTGTTTAGTGGTACCTGTAGTATCAGCTAAATGTAACGCCTCCTTCATTGCCAAAATCATATAACGTGTGGCCCTACTGGAAAATACGGTTGATTCGTCACCGTCACCACTGGAGTCATCGCCTGTGTCTGGGTCTGTGTCGACCGACTGAGGCAAAGGGCGTTTCACAGCCCCTGACGGTGTTTGAGTCGCCTGGACAGGCACTAATTGATTGTCCGGCCGTCTCATGTCGTCAAACGACTGCTTTAGCGTGTTGACACTATCCCGTAGTTCCATAAATAAAGGCATCCATTCTGGTGTCGACTCCCTAGGGGGTGACATCCTCATATTTGGCAATTGCTCCGCCTCCACACCAATATCGTCCTCATACATGTCGACACACACGTACCGACACACAGCAGACACACAGGGAATGCTCCTAACGAAGACAGGACCCACTAGCCCTTTGGGGAGACAGAGGGAGAGTTTGCCAGCACACACCAAAAGCGCTATATATATATCAGGGATAGCCTTATAATAAGTGCTCCCTTATAGCTGCTTTGTTATATCAAAATATCGCCATAAATGTGCCCCCCCCTCTCTGTTTTACCCTGTTTCTGTAGTGCAGTGCAGGGGAGAGACTTGGGAGCCGTCCTGACCAGCGGAGCTGTGAGAGGAAATGGCGCCGTGTGCTGAGGAGATAGGCCCCGCCCCTTTTCCGGCGGGCTCGTCTCCCGCTATTTAGAAAAATTAGGCAGGGGTTAAATATCTCCATATAGCCTCTAGGGCTATATGTGAGGTATTTTTAGCCTTTATAGGTACTCATTTGCCTCCCAGGGCGCCCCCCTCCCAGCGCCCTGCACCCTCAGTGACTGCCGTGTGAAGTGTGCTGAGAGGAAAATGGCGCACAGCTGCAGTGCTGTGCGCTACCTTTAGAAGACTGCAGGAGTCTTCAGCCGCCGATTCTGGACCTCTTCTGATTTCAGCATCTGCAAGGGGGCCGGCGGCGTGGCTCCGGTGACCATCCAGGCTGTACCTGTGATCGTCCCTCTGGAGCTTGATGTCCAGTAGCCAAGAAACCAATCCATCCTGCACGCAGGTGAGTTGACTCCTTCTCCCCTCAGTCCCTCGCTGCAGTGATCCTGTTGCCAGCAGGAATCACTGTAAAATAAAAAACCTAGCTAAACTTTCTCTAAGCAGCTCTTTAGGAGAGCCACCTAGATTGCACCCTTCTCGGCCGGGCACAAAAATCTAACTGGAGTCTGGAGGAGGGTCATAGGGGGAGGAGCCAGTGCACACCACCTGATCGGAAAAAGCTTTACTTTTTGTGCCCTGTCTCCTGCGGAGCCGCTATTCCCCATGGTCCTTTCAGGAACCCCAGCATCCACTAGGACGATAGAGAAAACAGAATTAGAACAATGAACACACACACCAGCACAGGCGCTCGCTGCGTTCTATCCTATAGGAACGCTTGCATTTGAAATAGGTTCCTTAGTGGCATTATAAACTCAGAACCTTGCGTCTGGTATTGAATCGTTTTGTACCACACAGCCGATGTTAGCATGCGCCCTCTGATGGGTACTGTTTATTTATTATTTATTATCAGTTATTTATATAGCGCACACATATTCCGCAGCGCTCTCACAGAGAATACATGACCCTCCAGATGAGTATGTGACTTCGTTATAAACAGTTAGATGTAGCCGCCCAAATAGAATTAGGATAGATGTCCGGATGCGGACTGGTATTCCCACTGTGCACGTGGATTCCCTTAGATATCTTAAGTAACGTGTACATAAACTAGAAAAGTATTGCTGCACACTTTCTTGTGACAGAAAATTCCTAACACCACCCCTGCTCCTCTAGTGGGGAAGTATTATAGGACCGCAGAAAAATGTCCTGGACAAAGAAACAGGAAATTGAGTTAAAATGGTGTACAGCCATGTGCGTAGTGCCATGTGCTTTCACCATATGTTAAGCATTAGAAAAAATAAAACAATACAAATCAATTTCCAACTTACAGTAATGTTAGTCACAACAGATTAGGCATACATTACATATTACCGCCTATATATGCAAGATATACATATGTAATGTACTTCCTACGTATATATGACATACTACAACATCTACATGCCATCTATACATCTGTAATAAATCCCCATGCATATATTAGATATTACAACATATGCATATTATTTATAACATAAGCATGCAATCGGGACCTGGCATACCCTTTCTATGCATATGCCTTGTGCTGCGGGTATAATCATCCCCCCCTGTGTCCCGCGATCTCCCCCTGTGCAGCCGTAGTGCTCTCCCCTCTCCCACTGACATAGCTAGCGGAAGGGAGCCGGAGAGCAGTGGGGGACGGATGCAGAAGCCCAGCGGCGGCAGCCTGTCTGTCCGCGGCTGGGCTGAATAGCGGGCAGCGGGAGCGCACTGTGATCAGTGCGCGACCGCTGAGGACGTGCGGCCTGAGCGTGTCGGGCGGGTAGTGAGGCAGGCATCGGGCGGCCAGCAGGGTGTATGTAGCGGCGGCCAGCGGGGAGTATGGAGCGGGCGGCCAGCAGCGGAAGACCACGCTCCCTGCACCTGCTGTGTGTCTGGGTGCGTGCAGTACTGGGGGAGTGCACTAACCTTGCGGAAGCTGTGGAAGCTAACCGCATGCAGCCTCCTCCTTCGTCTTGCGGCAGCAGCGCTGAAAGCGCGTTAGAAAAAAAAAAAATATGACTCCTCTGAAATCTCCTCCACCCAGCGTGTACATGTGGAGGAGATGGCCGCTCAATCCCGGACCCTTACTTCTCTGTAAGTGGGGAAGGAACCGCATGCTGCCTGGATGACACGGCCGTGCTTCTCCTGCAAGCGCCCACGTGTCAGCAGCGGCTGGAGGCAGTACAATCCCGGACCCACACTTCTCAGTAAGTGGGGAAGGTATTGTCTGTAAAATCAAAATCAAAAATGAAAGTGTAAAAAGTCAAATCAAAATTGAGCTTTCAGCTCATGATGTGCTTCCCTAAGGCACATAAAAAACACTGAGGATCCTGGGAGTATGGAGGAGGGAAGAGGAGGGTTGCTCATTTAAATATTTAAATGTGCCTTCCCTGCTACGCACCGTCCATATCCCAAGAGTACTCCAGTGACCCCTAGTGGATGAAAAAGAAAAATTAATGACAATAGAGTAGCCAGTGCTACTCCAACTCCTAAGCCAACTCTGCTACCTGTTACTAAAGCCCCATGACCGAGAGCGGTGCAGTAAGCATACATTTCAACAGCCACCACATCAATAATTGTACTTACTGCTTGCAGTCCGTGGTGGAACGGCCCCGACACGCGCCGCACGCAGCGGTGTCCGTCCACGCATACTCACTGCTGCCGGTATCTTCAGCCGACGGAACGGCCCGACACGCGCCGGCTGGTTCCAGAGAGCTCAGCGTCTCCTTCAGCCGGGGCCCATCCCGAGCCGCACGCAACTACGATGGGACCCCGCCGGCAGCCTCCCGTGGTGCAGACTGGCAGTGGCAGAGCTGCCAGTCTCTGAGTGTAAGTAAAAATAAAAAATAAAAAAATTTCTTCAGAGGAGACCCAAGTGAACCAGCTCCCTTGGACACAAATTAAAGACTGGCTTGGAGGGGGGACATAGTAGGGGAGGAGCTAGCCACAGTGTTAGAATTTTAAAGTGCCAGCTCCCCAATTACTGCCTACTATTTCCCCATTGTAACTACGCTCCAGTGGCCCCTAGTGGATGAAGGAGAAAAGAACATATTGATAAAGTACTCATGATATCTGTATTTGGAATGAATAGCTGTTTAAATCCTAACCAAATGCATAAAGTATATATGAATAATCAAACAAGCAGAGTATCAGATATCAGAGAATTATAATAGTGACCAACGAAGGACCCCATACACTAGTGCGATATTGCACGTTTTC
This sequence comes from Pseudophryne corroboree, assembly GCF_028390025.1. NCBI lineage: Eukaryota > Metazoa > Chordata > Amphibia > Anura > Myobatrachidae > Pseudophryne > Pseudophryne corroboree. Next base: position 421,089,300 of record NC_086447.1, on the reverse strand, counting down.
GTGCAATTGCGATGAGTTCCTGAAATGGATAGTATGAAAAATGTCAAATTGCATGTACTTTTCTTGCAATTGCGCGCTCTCGTGGGTCACCCATCGCAAATCACACGTGCTGCATGTGAGATTTATCTCAATTGCATGGAAAATAAGAATTTACTTACCGATAATTCTATTTCTCGTAGCCATAGTGGATGCTGGGGACTCCGTAAGGACCATGGGGAATAGCGGCTCCGCAGGAGACTGGGCACAAAAGTAAAGCTTTAGAACTACCTGGTGTGCACTGGCTCCTCCCCCTATGACCCTCCTCCAAGCCTCAGTTAGGATACTGTGCCCGGATGAGCGTACACAATAAGGAAGGATTCTGAATCCCGGGTAAGACTCATACCAGCCACACCAATCACACCGTACAACTCGTGATCTAAACCCAGTTAACAGCATGATAACAGAGGAGCCTCTAGAAAAGATGGCTCACTACAGCAATAACCCGATTTTTTGGTAACAATAACTATGTACCAGTATTGCAGACAATCCGCACTTGGGATGGGCGCCCAGCATCCACTACGGACTACGAGAAATAGAATTATCGGTAAGTAAATTCTTATTTTCTCTAACGTCCTAAGTGGATGCTGGGGACTCCGTAAGGACCATGGGGATTATACCAAAGCTCCCAAACGGGCGGGAGAGTGCGGATGACTCTGCAGCACCTAATGAGAGAACTCCAGGTCCTCCTCAGCCAGGGTATCAATTTTGTAGAATTTTACAAACGTATTTGCTCCTGACCAAGTAGCTGCTCGGCAAAGTTGTAAAGCCGAGACCCCTCGGGCAGCCGCCCAAGATGAGCCCATCTTCCTTGTGGAGTGGGCATTTACAGATTTTTGGCTGTGGCAGGCCTGCCACAGAATGTGCAAGCTGAATTGTACTACAAATCCAACGAGCAATAGTCTGCTTAGAAGCAGGAGCACCCAGCTTGTTGGGTGCATACAGGATAAACAGCGAGTCAGATTTTCTGACTCCAGCCGTCCTGGAAACATATATTTTCAGGGCCCTGATAACGTCTAGCAACTTGGAGTCCTCCAAGTCCCTAGTAGCCGCAGGCACCACAATAGGTTGGTTCAGGTGAAACGCTGAAACCACCTTAGGGAGAAAACTGAGGACGAGTCCTCAATTCCGCCCTGTCCGAATGGAAAATCAGATAAGGGCTTTTACAGGATAAAGCCGCCAATTCTGACACGCGCCTGGCCCAGGCCAGGGCCATCAGCATGACCACTTTCCATGTGAGATATTTTAACTCCACAGATTTAAGTGGTTCAAACCAATGTGACTTTTGGAACCCAAAAACTACATTGAGATCTCAAGGTGCCACTGGAGGCATAAAAGGAGGCTGTATATGCAGTACCCCTTTTACAACGTCTGAACTTCAGGGACTGAAGCTAGTTCTTTTTGGAAGAAAATTGACAGGGCCGAAATTTGAACCTTAATGGACCCCAATTTCAGGCCCATAGACACTCCTGTTTGCAGGAAATGTAGGAATCGACCCAGTTGAATTTCCTCCGTCGGGCCTTACTGGCCTCGCACCACGCAACATATTTTCGCCAAATGCGGTGATAATGTTTTGCGGTTACATCCTTCCTGGCTTTGATCAGGATAGGGATGACTTCATCCGGAATGCCTTTTTTCCTTCAGGATACGGCGTTCAACCGCCATGCCGTCAAACGCAGCCGCGGTAAGTCTTGGAACAGACAGGGTCCTTGCTGAGCAGGTCCCTTCTTAGAGGTAGAGGCCACGGATCCTCCGTGAGCATCTCTTGAAGTTCCGGTTACCAAGTCCTTCTTGGCCAATCCGGAGCCACGAATATAGTGCTTACTCCTCTCCATCTTATCAATCTCAGTACCTTGGGTATGAGAGGCAGATGAGGGAACACATACACTGACTGGTACACCCACGGTGTTACCAGAGCGTCTACAGCTATTGCCTGAGGGTCCCTTGACCTGGCGCAATACCTGTCGAGTTTTTCCCAACGGTTTATAATCATGTGGAAGACTTCTGGGTGAAGTCCCCACTCTCCCGGGTGGAGGTCGTGTCTGCTGAGTAAGTCTGCTTCCCAGTTGTCCACTCCCGGAATTGCTGACAGTGCTATCACATGATTTTCCGCCCAGCGAAGAATCCTTGCAGCTTCTGCCATTGCCCTCCTGCTTCTTGTGCCACCCTTTCTGTTTACGTGGGTGACTGCCGTGATGTTGTCCGACTGGATCAACACCGGCTGACCTTGAAGCAGAGGTCTTGCTAAGCTTAGAGCATTGTAAATGGCCCTTAGCTGCAGGATATTTATGTGAAGTGATGTCTCCAGGCTTGACCATAAGCCCTGGAAATTCCTTCCCTGTGTGACTGCTCCCCAGCCTCGCAGGCTGGCATCCGTGGTCACCAGGACCCAGTCCTGAATGCCGAATCTGCGGCCCTCTAGAAGATGAGCACTCTGCAACCAACACAGGAGGAACACCCTTGTTCTTGGTGACAGGGTTATCCGCTGATGCATCTGAAGATGCGACCCGGACCATTTGTCCAGCAGGTCCCACTGGAAAGTTCTTGCGTGGAACCTGCCGAATGGGATTGCTTCGTAGGAAGCCACCATTTTACCCAGAACCCTTGTGCATTGATGCACTGAGACTTGGCTCGGTTTTAGGAGGTTCCTGACTAGCTCGGATAACTCCCTGGCTTTCTCCTCCGGGAGAAACACCTTTTTCTGGACTGTGTCCAGGATCATCCCTAGGAACAGAAGACGAGTCGTCGGAACCAGCTGCGATTTTGGAATATTGAGAATCCAATCGTGCTGCCGCAACACTACCTGAGATAGTGCTACACCGACCTCCAACTGTTCCCTGGATCTTACCCTTATCAGGGAATCGTCCAAGTAAGGGATAACTAAAATTCCCTTCCTTCGAAGGAATATCATCATTTCGGCCATTACCTTGGTAAAGACCCGGGGAGCTGTGGACCATCCATACGGCAGCGTCTGAACTGATAGTGACAGTTCTGTACCATAAACCTGAGGTACCCTTGGTGAGAAGGGTAAATTTGGACATGAAGGTAAGCATCCTCGATGTCCCGAGACATCATGTAGTCCCCTTCTTCCAGGTTCGCAATCACTGCTCTGAGTGACTCAATCTTGAATTTGAACCTCTGTATGTAAGTGTTCAAAGATTTTAGATTTAGAATCGGTCTCACCGAGCCGTCCGGCTTCGGTACCACAACAGTGTGGAATAATACCCCGTTCCCTGTTGCAGGAGGGGTACCTTGATTATCACCTGCTGGGAATACAGCTTGTGAATGGCTTCCAAAACTGTCTCCCTGTCAGAAGGAGACATCGGTAAAGCCGACTTTAGGAAACGGCGAGGGGGAGACGTCTCGAATTCCAATTTGTACCCCTGAGATATCACCTGAAGGATCCAGGGGTCTACTTGCGAGTGAGCCCACTGCGCGCTGAAATTCATTGAGACGGGCCCCCCACCGTGCCTGATTCTGCTTGTAAAGCCCCAGCGTCATACTGAGGGCTTGGCAGAGGCGGGAAAGGGTTTCTGTTCCTGGGAACTGGCTGATTTCTGCAGCCTTTTTCCTCTCCCTCTGTCACGGGGCAGAAATGAGGAACCTTTTGCCCGCTTGTCCACGAAAAGACTGCGCCTGATAATACGGCGTCTTCTCATGTTGCTTCCAAATGCCGTTTGAAATCCGCATCACCTGACCACTGTCGTGTCCATAACCCTCTACTGGTAGAAATGGACAACGCACTTAGACTTGATGCCAGTCGGCAAATATTCCGCTGTGCATCACGCATATATAGAAATGCATCTTTTAAATGCTCTATAGGCAAAAATATACTGTCCCTATCTAGGGTATCAATATTTTCAGTCAGGGAATCCGACCACGCCAACCCAGCACTGCACATCCAGGCTGAGGCGATTGCTGGTCGCAGTATAACACCAGTATGTGTGTAAATACATTTTAGGATACCCTCCTGCTTTCTATCAGCAGGATCCTTAAGGGCGGCCATCTCAGGAGAGGGTAGAGCCCTTACAAGCGTGTGAGCGCTTTATCCACCCTAGGGGGTGTTTCCCAACGCACCCTAACCTCTGGCGGGAAAGGATATAATGCCAATAACATTTTAGAAATTATCAGTTGTTATCGGGGGAAACCCACGCATCATCACACACCTCATTTAATTTCTCAGATTCAGGAAAACTACAGGTAGTTTTTCCTCACCGAACATAATACCCCTTTTTGGTGGTACTCGTATTATCAGAAATGTGTAAAACATTTTTCATTGCCTCCATCATGTAACGTGTGGCCCTACTGGAAGTCACATTTGTCTCTTCACCGTCGACACTGGAGTCAGTATCCGTGTCGGCGTCTATATCTGCCATCTGAGGTAACGGGCGATTTAGAGCCCCTGACGGCCTATGAGACGTCTGGACAGGCACAAGCTGAGTAGCCGGCTGTCTCATGTCAACCACTGTCTTTTATACAGAGCCGACACTGTCACGTAATTCCTTCCAACAGTTCATCCACTCAGGTGTCGACCCCCTAGGGGGTGACATCACTATTACAGGCAATCTGCTCCGTCTCCACATCATTTTTCTCCTCATACATGTCGACACAAACGTACCGACATACAGCACACACACAGGGAATGCTCTGATAGAGGACAGGACCCCACTAGCCCTTTGGGGAGACAGAGGGAGAGTTTGCCAGCACACAACAGAGCGCTATATATATACAGGGATAACCTTATATAAGTGTTTTTCCCCTTATAGCTGCTGTATCTTTAATACTGCGCGTAATTAGTGCCCCCCCTCTCTTTTTTAACCCTTTCTGTAGTGTAGTGACTGCAGGGGAGAGCCAGGGAGCTTCCCTCCAACGGAGCTGTGAGGGAAAATGGCGCCAGTGTGCTGAGGAGATAGGCTCCGCCCCCTTATCGGCGGCCTTTCTCCCGTTTTTCTATGTATTCTGGCAGGGGTTAAATGCATCCATATAGCCCAGGAGCTATATGTGATGCATTTTTTTGCCATCCAAGGTGTTTTTATTGCGTCTCAGGGCGCCCCCCCCCAGCGCCCTGCACCCTCAGTGACCGGAGTGTGAAGTGTGCTGAGAGCAATGGCGCACAGCTGCAGTGCTGTGCGCTACCTTGTTTTAGACAGGACGTCTTCTGCCGCCGATTTTCCGGACCTCTTCTGTCTTCTGGCTCTGTAAGGGGGCTGGCGGCGCGGCTCTGGGACCCATCCATGGCTGGGCCTGTGATCGTCCCTCTGGAGCTAATGTCCAGTAGCCTAAGAAGCCCAATCCACTCTGCACGCAGGTGAGTTCGCTTCTTCTCCCCTTAGTCCCTCGATGCAGTGAGCCTGTTGCCAGCAGGTCTCTGAAAATAAAAAACCTAAAACTAAACTTTTCACTAAGCAGCTCAGGAGAGCCACCTAGTGTGCACCCTTCTCGTTCGGGCACAAAATCTTAACTGAGGCTTGGAGGAGGGTCATAGGGGGAGGAGCCAGTGCACACCAGGTAGTTCTAAAGCTTTACTTTTGTGCCCAGTCTCCTGCGGAGCCGCTATTCCCCATGGTCCTTACGGAGTCCCCAGCATCCACTTAGGACGTTAGAGAAATAGGTTTAATAACATTAGATTGCATGAGATAAATCACATGTAAAAATGCACTCAAGTATGAAATCGCAATTGCAGGCCTCCTGGGAAGCTCCCGGCCAGATTGCAAGAAAATTGCATGGAAGTCATTGCTGAGATACATCTCCCTAGTGTATAATGGTGGTCAGTGTACACAACTTGATCAATCAACAGTACATACAAGGTTTCACAGGTAAACCTTTATTAACCACTACAAATCATTTGAAATACTGACAAACCACGGATGGATAATCTTGAGCAGCTTTTGCAGCAGCATAGGTTAAATCAGGAACCAAACAAATGTAATTAATGACAACACTGCAATAATTCACAACGTTTCACATGCAAACACTGGACAAAAAATTACCACTTCTCAAAATGTGCATCTGGAGACCTCTGACAAAGTCCTACTTTTCATATGTCTCTGATGACGTTGCATTGTGATATAAAGAAATGGATAATCCTTAGGTGTTTTTAATTACTTGGATTGAGGAATGGAGTGCTTAAAAGACTCAGGTGTTCATAATTTTCCTCCCGAGAACATTACTACAGAAGAAACAATTTGAAGATGCTAATACTTTGCTGACGCACTACGGTTCAAGTTTTATAAGGTGATGACACTTGAAAGAATTTGCTTATGGAACATTCTCAACTATTGTAGTGTTTCTGCTTGTTTGCAGCTGCTCAGACAGACACCCAATCCACAAAACTCTTGCACAGTTCTTGTTCAGACGCTGCTTCCAGAAGCAGTTTGGATTTTTACACTCCACAGCACTCAGAAGACCAGTTCTGTGAGCTTGTGTGGCCTATAGCTACTTGGCAGAAATTTGACAAACTGACTTGTTTTAAGGGTGGCATCATGTGAAATGGTAAGAGTCACTGAGCTCTACAGTATGACTAATTCTATTGTTAGCAATTGAATATGGAGACTGTATTGCTCTAAGGCTAAGCTTTATTTTATGTACCTTTGGCTTAGGTGTGGCTTAAACGCACACTAATTGGGGGTGTCAATGTACTTTTGGCCATGTGGTGTAGCACTTTATCACTGATGTGATACCACAGTTAACACTCTTACACTAGGAAAGGACGTACAGGGTTTTGTCTATGCTTTTAAAGGGTGTTTTCAAATGCCCATGTTCAAGAGCCATTATGTAAGAGTTTCCCAAAATTTGCCATTACAGTCCAGGTTTTAAGAATATCCATGCTCGAGTCAAAATGGTTAAATCAAATTTACCAATGTACTAATTAAGGGGTATATTCAATTGAAGTCGAAAACTGCCGTCTGTCGAAAAGACGGCAGTTTTCGACTTTTTAAGGTCGAATCCTGATTCGACCTATTCAATATTTTGCTAAATTTTCGACAAGTCGATAAATTCTACTTGTCGAAAAGCACGTGGATCGGCGGAATAGCTGCCGATCCACGTGTTGATGTTGAAAAACGGGGCCAAATCCGACAGGTTTTGGCCCCCTTTTCGACCATCTCAGTTCGACATCAAAATGATGTCGGACTGAGATGTGAACCCAGAGGAGGCGAGGGGGGGGAGCCGCAGGGAGACGGGGGGGGGGGGGGGGACAGCCGGCTGGCATAGAGGGAGATCAGCGCTACAGTAGCGCTGCAGCTGGATGTCACTCACCTGCCCGACCTCACGGCTGCTGGAGCCGGGTGGAAGCTGCCGTGAGGTCGGGCGGCTGAGTGACATCTGGCTGCAGCGCTACTCCGTAGCGCTGATCTCCCTGTATGGCCGCCAGCTGTCCCCCCGCAGCTCGCACCCCTTCTCCTCCTCTGCGTGGAGAAGGGGACCTACTCTTCGTGTCAACATAGATAAGTATGTGTGTGTCGGTGTGCATGTATGTAATAAAGTTTTACTTTCACGGTGTGTGTGTGTGTACTGTTTTATTTGGGTATTTTTTTTGCAGTAGAACTACAGGTACCAGCGGGCCCGTTTCCCCCCGCATGCTGGTACTTGTAGTTCTCAAAGTACCAGCTTGCGGGGAGGCTTGCTGGGACTTGTAGTTCTGCTACAAAAAACAATTCTTTATTTTTTCACTTGGCTATCAGCCTCCCATCCGCCGCCCTTGGATGGGGGGACAGCCTCGGGCTTCACCCCTGGCCATTGGGTGGTTGGAGGGGGGGGACCCCATGATTTAAGGGGTCCCCACTCCTCCAGGGTACCCCGGCCAGGAGTGACTAGTTGGGGATTTAATGCCACGGCCGCAGGGACTGGTATAAAAGTGTCCCCCGGCTGTGGCATTCTCTCTCCAGCTAGTGGAGCCCGGTGCTGGTGTGAAAAATACGGGGGACCCCTACGTCTTTTGTTCCCCGTATTTTCTGCACCAGGACCGGACGCAGAGCCCGGTGCTGGTTGTTAAAATACGGGGGATCCCGTGTCAATTATTTTCCCGTATTTTTACAACCAGGACCGGCTCAAAGAGCCCGAGGCTGGTTATGCTTAGGAGGGGGGACCCCACGCATTTTTTTTCAGGGTTTTTACACACTTTTGTGCCGTCCATGAAGTCGAATCCAGGACGCACACTATCGTCAATTGGTCCGTTTTTCGACAGCGGGACTGTCGAATCCGTTTTTTATTGAATATGTCGAATTCGGGTCCTGGCAGGAGGGTGTCTGACTGTCGAATTGTGTCGAATTTAAAAACGGTCGACTTCCGCAATTGCATATACCCCCTAGTCTTGTTGTAATACTGTTTTGTTCCCAATTGTAAAAGCACAACAGAATATGCTTGCGCTATATAAGTAAATGTTAATAATAAATAATAGTTGCCATAATTAAAAATGTCCACCAAGCTGCTCAGAACACTTTGCTAGCCATTAAACTGTCTATGCAGCAGGCAATTTGTGTTTGGAACTACACAATCTAAATTTTTTTTGCATATTGTGGGATTATGCACAGCGATTTAGATGCAGTTGTCAAGAGCATCAATGTTGCTTAAATAAAAGGGTTGGGGCTGGGTTACCGGTGGTGGGGATCCCAGATGCAGAATGCCGGGGGAGGGGGGGGCGCAACAAAGCCCCTTGCAGCTCGGTGGCTCGCCACAAGTTCTATTCTCACTCTATGGGTGGAATTCAATTGTTTGAAAAGTCGGTTGTTTGTTTTTTCCTGTCTATGAGATAGGAAAAATTACGAGTGGAGCCCGGTGCTGGTGTGTCAGCATGCCAACTGTATGGTCTCTGTTCGTTCGTGATCCTGGTGTCTGCATGGTGACCGCTGGGAACACGCGTGCAGGTCACATGACCGGATCTTAAGCAAAAGCAGCAGCGAAGTTCACATATGTTAATGCAGCGGTAGGTGTCTGGTATAAGTAGAGATTCTGCATGCATGCGTGATCCAGTGCTGTGGCAAGGATGGGTTGGTTATACGTAACCGGCGGACGGCAGGATTCCGGCGGCAGAATGCCGCCCAGGGGGTGGGGGAGTTGGGGAGGCCAGGATGAGCGCAACAAGCCACAGGTTCTATTCCCACTCTATGGACAATAGAATAGTCCCTGCTAGTCGGCATGGCGACTGTCAGGATTGTAAGTGGGCGGGATATAGGGGGAGGTTCCTGACCACCGGTCACATAACTACATCCCGTCAAGGACGCAGCACTGGATCACCTGTGACACAATCGGCTAGCTGAGTGAAACCTAAGGTCATGCAGGCCGACCCAAACGCAGTCCCAGCGGCCAGGAATTCTGGGAGATCAGAAATGGCTGCAGACAATTACTTGATGTCTGCAGCCATACCGCGTCCAACAACGCAGAGCCTGTACCGCACATGCGCAAAGTACCAAAAATTTTACTTTGTGCTTTTAGCTGTACTGCTACCGGATCTGAATCAGGCTCCGAGTGTGGTGATAAATAGTATGAAAAGAAAAATCATTACCATACATCTGGTAAGCCTTCATTATCTTTTAATTTTTCACTGTAATAGTTTGTGTTTTTACATTTTTCTTATTACATACTGTTGCACCATTGCAACTGTTCTCCTAAAATACTAATCACTATATTTACAGAATCTTGGTTTACCATGTTTTAGGCTATGTAGACACTAGTGTTAATATTATGCATTTACAATGCATTTCTAAAACAAGTTATGCACATTGGAAAAACAAAGTGTGTGAGCAGCCCTGCGCTACCAAACTTTAAGCTGCTGGTCTGTAACTCATGGGTTTTTCCCTCATAAAACCCAAAAACACAAATACATATGGAACAAAAGATGGTTACAAACTAGCGCTATTATAAAGTATTAAAACTTTAAAACGGAAAACTTGAAGTGAGAATCTCCGCATCCAGAACACCATTCAGCTGTTTCCCCGCTATCAGAAAGACACTCACTTTATAGTTCTATCTCGCTTTCCTATAAAGGTATCTTTCAGTCGGTGGGTATCAGGTGTCTGGTCACTTAGAGTAAGCTGGACTTTTAGAATGTCACTTACATTGTTATCCTGTCTCGCGTGCACATAAAGGTATCTTTCGTGTCTCTCACGAAGCAGACGGCAGGAAACAGAACAAACTAGTTTTTCTGGTAAATGTCCACGATTTTATTCATCCGATAAAAACAGCAATCAGATAAAATCATTGGCAGCAACTTCAACGCGTTTCAGGGATTCCCTCCCCTTCCTCAAGAAGTGATTTAGCCATTCTGGTTGACCCAGATATATTCAGATTTAAAAAAGTCACATGCTGTGTTTCCACCAATCATCCATATAGCCATTCTACACAGATGTTAATAGGATGACGTCCTATTTATATGGGACGGAGATCGATCTTCCTTAGAAAGTTTCTGTACTTACCTCAATTCAAATAATAAGAACATCGAATTCACCTACAATATCAGTAATAAAGAAATAAACTTTCTGGACTTACGCATATATACAGAGGGCGACCAATTAGCCACAAGTAACTTTACAAAACCCACAGACTGTAATTCCTTTATAAATTTTGATAGTAACCATCATTCAAACTGGCTAAAAAGTATACCCAAAAGCCAGTTTAGAAGATTAAGAAGGAATTGCACGAATGTAAGCACATATGATTCACACGCTGACATTATGGAAAGCCAATTTCTCAATAAGGGTTATAATTCTTCAATGGTCACAGAGGCACGTCTTAATACACGGGACTTGGAACGTTCAGTCATATTAAGTAATACCAAAAAAACTTCGATCTCAACTACAAACCAAGGAGTTGCATTTGTAACCAAATATAACTCTCAACATAAACAACTAGAGAATATAATCAAAAAGTACTGGTATATTTTAATGAAAGATCCACTATTATCTGGAAGCATTATAGATCGCCCCAGGTTTATTTACCGAAAAGCTAAAAATTTAAGAGACATCCTGGTAAAAAGTGCATTGCCAATTGAAAGAATGAAAACCAGAATTACATCAAAAGGGTTTTTCCGTTGTGGTTTCTGTTCTATGTGTAAAAGTTGTAATATGGAAAGAAAAATAACGGAATACAAATCCAATCAGACACAGACTATATATCCGATCAAAGATTTTATAACTTGCTCCACCAAAAATGTCGTATACCTATTGGAATGTCAGTGTGGTTTACAATATATTGGCAGAACAGGAAAACTTCTGAAGGAACGGTTATCAGAACATACAAGGAACATAAAAAAAGGCTATGAACAACACAGTGTTTGTAATCATTTTAAAAACGTGCATAATTGTAACCTTAAAGGGTTAAAAAGTTTTATGGGTATAAAAATTGTCAAGCATAATTGGAGAACACGAAATTCAGAAAAACTTTTAGCACAAACTGAAATGAAAACAATACATCAATTAAAAACCCTATCACCAAGTGGCTTAAATTTGGAGTTTGAGGTGAAATGGTTTTTGTAACTACTATACATATTAATTTTATTCATATATCATGTAATGCTTAAAGTTTCCCCTTTTTTTCTTATCCTTTATGTTTCTTGAATTACTGGAATTAAAATCATATGCTCTATGTGGATTATGAAAATCGCTTATATGGACATACGGACTATACAGGATCACAACTTCTCAAAAGACGACAAAATGAAGATCTGGACACCTATAAAGAACCAGCGTCTTTAATGTTGTGATATCCCTGCGTTTGTCCAGATTATATATATAACCGTATTAATTGTTTTTCTCACCTTCTGGCATCCACTATCTGATCCTTTTAATTATAAATAACTAAATGGTAACAGCGCTTTATATGAGCGCTCGTAAATAACAATGGACGTATTATCCGTTTGTTATAGTATAACAGGTCTGCCGGTAGCGCAGGCACAAGCTTATCCACAGGTAGATCGCGTTATAACAGCACAGCAGATCTACCTGAGATTGTATACTCTGACCACAGGTTTTCCTGAAGGAGAGAAAGACAACATTGTGAATAATATTTTAAGACTTAGCGAGTGTATTGCTTCATGTGTACGGATGGACAGTTACTGATATAGATATTGGTTTTTTATGGTCGATGCCAGAATAGCATAAATTGGTTCTCTATTATAAATAATGTTTTTATTATATATTTTTTATTGTGTATAAACGATCAGAAAAGTAATAATGTACACATATACATCGTACTGTTGCATCTGAAGTCTGCTTGTATTTTGACAACTTAATTGTAACATCTGTGTAGAATGGCTATATGGATGATTGGTGGAAACACAGCATGTGACTTTTTTAAATCTGAATATATCTGGGTCAACCAGAATGGCTAAATCACTTCTTGAGGAAGGGGAGGGAATCCCTGAAATGCGTTGAAGTTGCTGCCAATGATTTTATCTGATTGCTGTTTTTATCGGATGAATAAAATCGTGGACATTTACCAGAAAAACGAGTTTGTTCTGTTTCCTGCCGTCTGCTTCGTGAGAGACACGAAAGATACCTTTATGTGCACGCGAGACAGGATAACAATGTAAGTGACATTCTAAAAGTCCAGCTTACTCTAAGTGACCAGACACCCGATACCCACCGACTGAAAGATACCTTTATAGGAAAGCGAGATAGAACTATAAAGTGAGTGTCTTTCTGATAGCGGGGAAACAGCTGAATGGTGTTCTGGATGCGGAGATTCTCACTTCAAGTTTTCCGTTTTAAAGTTTTAATACTTTATAATAGCGCTAGTTTGTAACCATCTTTTGTTCCATAAGTTATGCACATATATAAAAAAAAAAAAAAAAAAAAAGTATGTGGAAATAAAATCCTTATACCCAATGAGACAGCATTGTTACAGGTGTCTGACTTACTTGTATCATTTGGGTCTGATGACCTAGTACTCCTTATTCTTGCATTTTTTGTAATCTTGGATAAATTTGCTTCTGTGGAAAGTCCAATCTTCCCGTTTGCTGGATATTGCTTCCACCTTGGCGACTCCTGTTTTAAATTGGGGTCCATTGAAGACTTATTATAGGAAGAGCCATAGAAGTTCTTAGCATTCAATCCTTTGCCGGCAGTCTTATCTAGTGCTGCAATTTGATGAATTGAAGGCCGGGCTAAGGAAGCAGGCGATTCAGACGATGGGGTGTCCTGTCCACAAAGTCTTTGTGCATCTCCACAATTTTGGCATTTTGTATTACTTTTTTCTTTTTCACAAAATTTGCAAAACAGATAAGGTTCATTTTGCTCCACGCTCTATCAGGAAAATGGAAAGCACATGTAAGAGCAAATTGGGAGATGGAGGGATGGCTGGGGAGTAATTTAATAATGTTATAAATAAAAAACTAAAATAAATAACATGCAAAGCCACAATGCTAAAGTAGTTTAGTCTTACTTTGTGAGGTATCTTTTTCCTCAACAGTGCACATCTTATGGAGTCACACAGTTAAATGCCATGCAAGTATTAGCACACGATTTCTAAATATGATGCGTGCTGCATGCAAAACAAATGATTGATATAACACGTCTGTTTTTACTTTCTCTAACGTCCTTAGTGGATGCTGGGGACTCCGTAAGGACCATGGGGAATAGACGGGCTCCGCAGGAGACAGGGCACTTTAAGAATGAATTTGGATACTGGTGTGTTCTGGCTCCTCCCTCTATGTCCCTCCTCCAGACCTCAGTTTGAATCTGTGCCCGGACGAGCTGGGTGCTACTTAGTGAGCTCTCCTGAGCTTGCTAAAAAGAAAGTATTTTGTTAGGTTTTTTATTATCAGAGAGATCTGCTGGCAACAGACTCTCTGCTACGTGGGACTGAGGGGAGAGAAGCAGCCCTACTCACTAAAGATAGGTCCTGCTTCTTAGGCTACTGGACACCATTAGCTCCAGAGGGATCGTACACAGGATCGCACCCTTGGTCGTCCGATCCCAGAGCCACGACGCCGTCCCCCTCGCAGAGCCGGAAGACAGAAGCTGGTGACAGAAGCAAGAAGACTTCGAAATCGGCGGCAGAAGACTCCAGTCTTCATATGAGGTAGCGCACAGCACTGCAGCTGTGCGCCATTGCTCCCACACTAAACCCACATACTCCGGTCACTGTAAGGGTGCAGGGCGCAGGTGGGGGGGGGGGCGCCCTGGGCAGCAATTAGAGACCCCTTTGGCAAAAGTTTGCATAATATACAGTTGGGCACTGTATATATGTATGAGCCCCCGCCAAAATTGTACATAAAAGCGGGACAGAAGCCCACCATCGAGGGGGCGGGGCTTCTTCCTCAGCACTCACCAGCGCCATGTGTTTTCTCCACAGCACCGCTGAGAGGAAGCTCCCCAGTCTCTCCCCTGCAGTTACACGGTAGAAGAGGGTAAAAAGAGAGGGGGGGCACATAATTAGGCGCAAAAATCAATATAAACAGCAACTACTGGGTTAACATTAAGTTACTGTGTTATTCCTGGGTTAATAGCGCTGGGGTGTTTGCTGGCATACTCTCTCTCTGTCTCTCCAAAGGGCCTTATGGGGGAATTGTCTTCAGATGAGCATTCCCTGAGTGTGTGGTGTGTCGGTACGTGTGTGTCGACATGTCTGAGGTAAAAGGCTCCCCTAAGGAGGAGATGGAGCAAATATGAGTGTGAGAGGGTGTCTCCGTCGACAACGCCGACACCTGTTTGGATATGTGTAATTAAGTACTAAGGTGAATTTAGTGCACAAAAGATTAGAGAACAGACAGGAAATCTACCCGTCTGTCCCTATGTCGCAGAGACCTTTAGAGTCTCTCAATGCTCACTATCCAAAATAATAGACACTGATATTGACACGGAGGTTGACTCCAGTGATGACTCATCTGTCCCTGACACAAGGGTACACATGTTTAAGGGGAAGAAAGCTGAGGTAAATTTCCCTCCTCTCATGATGAAAAAGAGCGGGAATCTCCAGACAAGAGACTGCAGTTTCCCACAAAGGATTCTCAGGCAGTATCCTTTCCCCACTAGGGCCAGGATATGATGGGAATCTTCCCCTAGGATGTCACGTTTGCCCAAAAGTTAGCCCTGACGTAACAGCTATTCTCAGGGATCCTGCAGATAGCGTGCACATTCTGGTACACTACTCAGACCGGCGATTGTGTCGGCATGGGTTTATAGCGCTGTGGCAGCGCGGACAGGTACCTTATCAGCAGAGATTGAGACCCTAGTATGCATATAGATATATATATATGTATATATAGAGATATATATATATTAAAGATGCTGTCTTAAGAGATATGTGTATATAAAACATGCCCAAAGAGACATGAGTATACTGGGTCCTAGAGTCAAAGCTATGTCGATTTCTGCTTGACGTGTCCTGTATAAGATGCAATGGACAGATGATGCCGACTTAAGAGGCATATGGAAGGCTGAGGATTGTGTGGAGAAGGTTTCTCGGACCTGGTCTCCACAGCTATAGCTGGTAATTCTGATATTTTGCCTTATATTCCTGCACAGCCTAGGAAAGCATGAAATTTTCAAATGCAGCCTTTCAAATAAAGAAACAAGAAAGTCCGAGGTGCATCCTTTCTTGCCAGAGGCGGGGGCAGAGAGAAGAAGCTGCACAACACAGCTAGTTCCCAGGAACAGAAGTCCTCCCCGGCCTCTACAAAAACCCACCGCATGTCGCTGGGGCTCCACAGGCGAGGCTAGACCCGGTGGGGGCACGCCTTCGTAAGTTCAGCCACAAGTGGGTTCACTCCCTGTTAGATCCCTGGGCAATAAATATTGTGTCTCAGGGATACAAGCTGGACTTTGAGTAGATGCCCCCTCACCGACGGCCCTTCCGGCTTCCCCCCACGAGAGGGAAACGGTTTTAACTGCAATTCACAAATTGTATCTTCAACAGGTGGTGGTCAAGGTTCCCCTCCTTCAACAAGGAGGGGGGAATTATTCGACCATGTTGTAGTCCCGAAACCAGGCGGTTCGGTCAGACCCATATTGAATTTAAAATCCCTGAACATATACCTGAAAAGGTTCAAGTTCAAGATGGAATCGCTAAGAGCGGTCATTGCAAGCCTGGAAGGGGGGGGACTTTATGGTGTCTCTGGACATAAAGGATGCATACCTTCATGTCCCTATTTATCCACCTTATCAGGCGTACCTCAGATTTGTGGTACAGGATTGTCATTACCAATTCCAGACGTTGCCGTTTGGTCTCTCCACGGCACCGAGAATATTTACCAAGGTAATGGCGGAAATGATGGTGCTCCTGCGAAAGCAAGGGGTCACAATTATCCCATACTTGGACGATCTCCTCATAAAGGCGAGGTCCAGAGAGAAGTTGCTGATCAGCGAAGCACGCTCTCGGGAAGTGTTACAACAGCACGGCTGGATTCTAAATATCCCAAAGTCGCAGTTGATTCCTACGACTCGTCTGCCCTTCCTGGGCATGATTCTGGACACAGACCAGAAGAGGGTCTATCTCCCGATGGAGAAGGCTCAGGAGCTCATGACATTGGTCAGAGGCCTATTAAAACCAAAACAGGTGTCGGTGCATCCCTGCACGCGAGTCCTGGGAAAGATGGTGGCATCATACGAGGCCATTCCCTTCGGCAGTTTCCATGCGAGGACCTTTCAAGGGGATCTGTTGGACAAGTGGTCCGGATCACATCTACAGATGCATCGGCTGATCACCCTATCCCCCAGGGCCAGGGTGTCTCTCCTGTGGTGGCTGCAGAGTGCTCACCTTCTAGAGGGCCGCAGATTCGGCATTCAGGACTGGGTCCTGGTGACCACGGATGCAAGCCTCCGAGGGTGGGGGGCAGTCACACAGGGAAGAAATTTCCAAGGTCTGTGGTCGAGTCAGGAGACTTGTCTTCACATCAATGTCCTGGAACTAAGGGCAATATACAACGCCCTAAGTCAAGCGGAGACCCTGCTTCGCGGCCAATCGGTGCTGATTCAGTCAGACATCATCACCGCAGTGGCTCATGTAAACCGCCAAGGCGGCACAAGGAACAGGGTGGCGATGGCGGAAGCCACCAGAATTCTTCGCTGGGCGGAGAATCACATAAGAGCACTGTCAGCAGTGTTCATTCCGGGAGTGGACAACTGGGAAGCAGACTTCCTCAGCAGGCACGACCTCCACTCGGGAGAGTGGGGACTTCATCAAGAAGTCTTCACGCAGATTGCAAGGCGGTGGGAACTGCCACAGGTGGACATAATGGCATCCCGCCTCAACAAAAATCTACAGATATGTTGCGCCAGGTCAAGAGACCCTCAGGCGATAGCTGTAGACGCACTAGTGACACCGTGGGTGTTCCAGTCGGTTTATGTATTTCCTCCTCTTCCTCTCATACCAAAGGTGCTGAGAATCATAAGAAAAGAGGAGTGAGAACAATACTCATTGTTCCGGATTGGCCAAGAAGGACTTAGTTTCCGGATCTACAAGAAATGCTCACAGAGGACCCATGGCCTCTACCTCCAAGACAGGACTTGCTGCAACAGGGGCCTGTCTGTTACCGCGGCTGCGTTTGACGGCATGGCGGTTGAACGCCTGATCCTAGCAGAAAAAGGCTTTCCGGATGAGGTTATTCCTACGCTGATTAAGGCTAGGAAGGACGTGACGGCTAAACATTATCACCGTATATGGCGAAAATATGTTGCTTGGTGTGAGGCCAGGAATGCCCCTACGGAGGAATTCCAGCTGGGCCGTTTCCTTCACTTCCTACAGTCGGGAGTGACTTTGGGCCTGAAATTGGGTTCCATTAAGGTCCAGATTTCGACTCTATCCATTTTCTTTCAAAAAGAACTGGCTTCTCTTCCTGAAGTCCAGACGTTTGCAAAGGGAGTGCTGCATATTCAGCCCCCTTTTGTGCTTCCAGTGGCACCTTGGGATCTTAACGTGGTGTTGAGTTTCCTGAAGTCACACTGGTTTGAGCCACTCAAAACCGTGGAGTTAAAATTTCTCACGTGGAAAGTGGTCATGCTATTAGCCTTGGCGTCAGCTAGGCGTGTGTCAGAATTAGCGGCTTTGTCACATAAAAGCCCCTATCTGGTTTTCCATATGGACAGGGCAGAATTGCGGACCCGTCCACAATTTCTGCCAAAAGTGGTGTCATCCTTTCATATGAACCAACCTATTGTGGTGCCTGTGGCTACTCGTGATTTGGAGGATTCCGAGTTACTAGATGTGGTCAGGGTTTTGAAGGTTTATGTAGCCAGAACGGCTAGAGTCAGGAAAACTGAGTCGCTGTTTATCCTGTATGCATCCAACAAGCTGGGTGCTCCTGCTTCAAAGCAAACTATTGCTCGCTGGATCTGTAACACGATTCAGCAGGCTCATTCTGCGGCTGGATTGCCGCTTCCAAAATTAGTAAAAGCCCACTCCACAAGGAAGGTGGGCTCTTCTTGGGTGGCTGCCCGAGGGATCTCGGCATTACAGCTTTGCCGAGCAGCTACTTGGTCAGGTTCGAACACTTTTGCAAAGTTTTACAAGTTTGATACCCTGGCTGAGGAGGACCTTGTGTTTGCTCATTCGGTGCTGCAGAGTCATCCGCACTCTCCCGCCCGTTTGGGAGCTTTGGTATAATACCCATGGTCCTTACGGAGTCCCCAGCATCCACTAGGACGTTAGAGAAAATAAGATTTTACTTACCGGTAAATCTATTTCTCGTTGTCCGTAGTGGATGCTGGGAGCCCGTCCCAAGTGCGGACTTCTTCTGCAATACTTGTATATAGTTATTGCTTAAATAAGGGTTATGTTTGGTTGCATCAGGGTTGATCTGATGCTCCGTTGTTGTTCATACTGTTAACTGGGTAAGTTTATCACAAGTTACACGGTGTGATTGGTGTGGCTGGTATGAGTCTTGCCCTGGATTCCAAAATCCTTTCCTTGTACTGTCAGCTCTTCCGGGCACAGATTCAAACTGAGGTCTGGAGGAGGGACATAGAGGGAGGAGCCAGAACACACCAGAATCCAAATTCTTTCTTAAAGTGCCCTGTCTACTGCGGAGCCCGTCTATTCCCCATGGTCCTTACGGAGTCCCCAGTATAAACTACGGACTTATGAGAAATAGATTTACCGGTAAGTAAAATCTTATTTTTGCAGATACTGTATGAGTGATTTTGTTAAAAAAAAAAAAAAAAAAAAAGCAGAGAGAAAAAAATAAAATAAAATGACTACACAGAAAAAGAGAATGAAAATGCACACTCACAGTACAGGATGCAGTGTGGTATAATAGACACAATGGTATCTGGAAAGAAGTGTTTTAAATCCATGTTTAAGACACTCCATTCCCATTAGGTAACAAAGTTAAAAAAAAAGAAAAAAAAGAAAAGCAAAAGACAGAATCTGTTTTTGTAAACAGTTAATACACGTGAAGGACAAGAATTTATGTTAGGCATGCACACAATATCAACAAAATATCAATATTTATGACACACCTTTGATTGTGTTAAACACAACTGAGCTGCGTGAAGCATAGGTAAATCACACTCCTGTAAACTGCTGCGTGGCTTGTATTGTACCTTTCTCCTTAATGGAAGCTCTGGCTCAGCATCACAATTGCTACTTGAACTTTGCATGACTTCTGTAAAATGAGAGATAAAAGGTTTCATACATAATTAAGACACACTTGAAAATAAAGTAAAAATTGTAATCAATTTACTTAACCAAACTGAATTCTATCAAAACAAAAAACGACCATGGGTCAATGCCTCTGGATATTTCTTGCATATACAGCCAATGGCACAATGACACTGGAGTTGCATTGTCAATGCCTGATAATACAGATGTGTCCTCACAAACTTGCTGCAGTCACGCCAAACATCCCCTCTCGACGTAATAGGACCTGCGAGACTCTGCGTGAACAGAGCATCTTTTCCACCCAAAAATGCATCTTAGTCACAATGTGATTAAATAACTTGATATGTGACACTTGTATATCTGTGCGAGTCTCAATCTGTTTACGAAGTGCTATAATGCAGCAGCTTTATTGCACTCCAAGTTCTGTTGTGCTTCGTATGCAAACTCAGTCGCACACAGATATGCAAGTGTCACATAAGAAAATAGTCGGTGAAGTCTCCTGGTGCATCAAAGTCGCAGGCAAAAAAAAAGATACTAAAAAGACATTCTGCGTAAGCAGAGTCACACAGGACCTGGCTGCTCACTCATGCCAGGTGTCTAGTGCCGCATCGCATATTTAGGCTAGGTTTATGAGGACACATCTGTATCTATTCTTTGAACCACTTAAGCAACAATTTTTTTCCCCAAAAACCGCTCAGAAATTGTCAGGTTTGTTTTAATAAGTGAATTAGGTAAAGAACATGAATTTAACCTTATCCAAAATGATTTTAGTTGGAAAAAATAAATAAAATCATTTTCTTTTTAAAAAAAAATTCCCCCAAACATTGGGCAGCAACATTCGGAACATTGGAAACATTGCGACATCCTTTAAAACAGCGGCGACAGCCGTGAGGTACACAGGGGGGGCTGATTTCAACTTCCCCAGAGGCAGCTATTGGCTGCAGCTGCTGGGTGGGGGGGTCCTGATGTGCTGACCGATCAGCAATGTTTGGCAGCATGGCAAACACTGGGGGAGAGGCGGGAAGGTACAGAGCAGCAGCGGAGGGAAATTTCTCTTCCCTGCATCTGCAAACACTATTTATATGACTGGTTCATCGTGTGCGACCAGGAAAGATAAAGCATTTGCTGGTGTGGTCACATCTGATGCGACCACGCCAGGCAAGTGGTTAATGAAATATATATTATTTTTTTTTGCAAGAGAAAAAAAAACAATGTTTTTGGTACTTAAAGGTAAATCTCTGTCTCAGTTCATCTGGGGAACATTTCCTGACCATGAGATTAGTGAGGGTTAAGGAGCCAGCACTTAATAGGATTGTTTCCTTCTCACACACACAACCAACAAGAGAGGGACCAAAAGGTCCCCCAGACGAACTCGGAGAAAGAGATTTAACAATAACTACGAAAAAAAATCTTTCATTCATCTTGGGGACACTTTTTGACCATGGGGATGTCCAAAGCAGTGCGTAAGCGAGGGTGTGCTCAGTCATATCTGAATGCAATACTTTACATCCAAAGTAGCATCCCTGGATGCAAAAAACAAAATCTGGTGAATGAATGAATCAATCAATCAATGACCATGTAGCTGCTCTTCGTCTGGGGACAGGATTATGAATTGTCTGATTGTTAGTGATAGTTATCACGTAAACCAACTATTTAGATTATGTAAGTGAAACATCCTGGAATGCAACATGGCATATTGGATTGCTTCAAACGTGAACAACATCTTCCCTTGTAGTTTTATGCAACAGAACGGATGGACTTGTGAGCCCCCAATATCTTTCTGACTAGATTTTTAATGTCTCTAATTTTTACTTTGGTAGAAAAACTCTGGCTAATTTGGTAATGAACCTGAGTCTTACAAATTGTATGCGTTGACTGGGTACCAAATTTAATTTTATTCCTAATCGTCCTAGTCTGTCTTTCTTTATCTCTAAACCCTTGGAAGCCAGGTGCCTGACCCCGGGCCCTAAACTACAGGACAGACTGCTGTTTAAAAGGTGGGCAAATGTCTGACATTTAGCCTTAATAGACCTTCATGAATGTTAAAAAGATCTTTTACCATCTGTGGCTTCAGAATTCTTTTATTTAATTCTGGACCGAACAAGACTTTACCCTCAATGGGTAAACTCTCTAAAACGGTCTCTGTATCCGCATCTCATGATTTTAACCACAGCACATGTCTAGCCACAATTGCCAAACCTGAAATTTTTGACTGAACAAAATATGCATCCAAAGAAGCTTCCCCCAAATAATCTACTCCTACTTTGAGCGGCTCTACATGGACAACAAATGGGACTTATAGTTGTCCAGCTGGATCCCCTCAAACAAAAGTTAAGTCCACTTCTCCATTGCCTTAGGCTGAGGCCATACTTGTTCTTAATGCTGCACCAGCAGACACAAATGGATTTCAACATACTTTCACATTTTCTGTCTGAGCCATCTTTAAAGGAGGCTCTGTCCAGAACAGGGAGGGCTGCGGTCTTATACTGCACACACAGAACAGTCACCAAGGGTGGAGGTTCATATTAGAGATGTGCGGTGGAAACTTTTCGTGTTTGTGTTTTGGTTCTAATTCCATTTTTGGGTTTTGGTTTGGTTTTGCCAAAACCACCCTTTCGTGTTTTGGATCTGGATGATTTAAAAAAAACCAACAACATAAAAACAGCTAAAATCACAGAATTTGGGGGTAATTTTGCTCCTACAGTATTATTAGCCTCAATAACAATCATTTCCACTCATTTCCAGTCTATTCTGAACACCTCACAATATTGTTTTTAGGCCTAAAAGTTGCACCGGGGTGCCTGTATGACTAAGCTAAGTGACACAAGTGTGCGGCACAAACACCTGGCCCATCTAGGAGTGGCACTGCAGTTGCAGACAAGATGGCACTAATCAAAAACTAGTCCCCAAACAGCACATGATGCAAAGAAGAAAAAGAGGTGCAATTAGGTAGCTGGATGGCCAAGCTAAGCGACACAAGTGTGCGGCACAAACACCTGGTCCATCTAGTAGTGGCACTGCAGTGGCAAACAGGATGGCAGATTTAAAAAATAGGCCCCAAACAGCACATGATGCAAAGAAGAAAAAGAGGTGCAATGAGGAAGCTGGATGGCTAAGCTAAGCAACACAAGTGTGTGGCACAAACACCTAGCCCATCTAGGAGAGGCACTGCAGTTACAGACAGGATGGCCCTAATCAAAAACTAGTACCCAAACAGCACATAATACAAAGAAGAAAGAGAGATGCAAGATGGAATTGTCCTTAGGCCCTGCCATCCACCCTTATGTTGTATAAACAGGACATGCACACTTTAACAAACCAATCATTTCAGCGACAGGGTCTGCCACACAACTGTGGCTGAAATGACTAGTTTGTTTGGGCCCCCACCAGAAAAGAAGCAATCAATCTCTCCTTGCACAAACTGGCTCTACAGAGGCAAGATGCCCACCACATCATCATCCCCCGATTCCTCACCCCTTTCACTGTGTACATCCTTCTCACTGAGTATTAATTCGTCCCCACTGGAGTCCACCATCACAGGTCCCTCTGTACTTTCTGGAGGAAATTCCTGGTAAAGGTCTTCCCGGAAGACTTTATAATTAATTTTGATGAACATCATCTTCTCCACATTTTGTGGGAGTAACCTCCTACATCGATCGCTGACAAGATTACCGGCTGCACTAAACACTCTTTCGGAGTACACACTGGAGGGGGGGCAACTTACGTAAAAAATAAAGCCAGTTTGTGCAAGGGCCTCCAAATTGCCTCTTTTTCCTGCCAGTATACGTACGTACGGCCTGACATGCCTACTTGGATGCTGTCACTCATATAATCCTCCACCATTCTTTCAATGGTGACAGAATCATATGCAGTGACAGTAGACATGTCAGTAATCATTGGCAGGTCCTTCAGTCTGGACCAGATGTCCGCTTTCGCTCCTGACTGCCCTGCATCACCACCAGCGGGTGGGCTAGAAAATGTTATCCTTTTCCTTGCAGCCCCAGTGGCGGGAGAAATTGAAGGAGGAGCTGTTGACAATTTACTAACCATTAAGTCTTTGCACCTCTGCACACTTGTGTCTGCTGGAAAGAGAGATACAACGTTTGGCCACCGTGCTCGATCCTAGGTTTACTAGGATCGAGCACGGTGGCCAAAATGTAGTGCTCTGATTTCAACAGATTGACCACCCTTGAATCCTGGCAAAGCGAATATGAAGGGCTCCATCCACAAGTCCCACATACTTTGCAGAATCGCTCCGTCTTAGCTCCTCCTTCAATTTATCCAGCTGCTTCTGCAAAAGCCTGATGAGGGGAGTGACCCGACTCAAGTTAGCAGTGTCCGAACCGACTTCACGTGTGGCAAGTTCGAAGAGTTGGAGAACCTTGCACAAGATGGAAAATATTCTCCACTGCGCTTGAGTCAGGTGCATTACCCCTTTGCCTATATCGTAGGTAGATGTATAAGCTTGAATGGCCTTTTGCTGCTCTTCCATCCTCTGAAGCATATAGAGTGTTGAATTCCACCTCGTTACCCCCTCTTGCTTCAGTTGATGGCAGGGCAGGTTCAGGAGTGTTTGCTGGCGCTCCAGTCTTCAGCACGCAGTGGCAGAATGCCGAAAGTGGCCCGCAATTTTTCGGGCTACAGACAGCATCTCCTGCATACCCCTCTCATTTTTCAAAAAATTCTGCACCACCAAATTAATTGTATGTGCAAAACATGGGACATGCTGGAATTTGCCCAGATGTAATGCACGCACAATATTGGTGGCATTGTCCGATATCACAAATCCCCAGGAGAGTCCAATTGGGGTAAGCCATTCTGCAATGATGTTCCTCAGTTTCCGTAAGAGGTTGTAAGCTGTGTGCCTCTTATGGAAAGCGGTGATACATAGCGTAGCCTGCCTAGGAACGAGTTGGCATTTGCAAGATGCTGCTACTGGTGCCGCTGCGGGAGGCCATACATCTACCCAGTGGGCTGTTACATTCATATAGTCCTTAGTCTGCCCTGTTCCACTTGTCCGTGGTTAAGTGGACAATGGATACAACCGCATTTTTTAGGACACTGGTGAGTCTTTTTCTGACGTCTGTGTACATTCTCGGTATCGCCTGCCTAGAGAAGTGGAACCTAGATGGGATTTGATACCGGGGACACAGTACCTCAAACAAATCTTTAAGTGACTCCGAACTAATGGTGGATACCGAACGCACCTCTTAACACCAACATAGCTGTCAAAGCCTCAGTTATCCGCTTTGCAAAAGGATGACTGCTGTCATATTTCATCTTCCTCACAAAGGACTGTTGGACAGTCAATTGCTTACTGGAAGTAGTACAAGTGGTCTTCCGACTTCCCCTCTGGGATGACGATCGACTCCCAGCAGCGGCAGCAACAGCAGATGTAACACTCAAGGATCCTACAGAGGAATCCCGGTTAGGAGAGGACTCCTCAGTCTTGACAGTGACATGGCCTGCAGGACTACCTGCGTTCCTGACTGAGGAGGAAGTTGACGTTGAGGGAGTTGGTGGTGTGGCTTGCAGGAGGAAGAAGGGATTCAGGTGTCAGTGGACTGGTTATGCTCTTACCCAAAGTTTCTGAACTTGACAGTGACTTCTGATGAATGCGCAGCAGATGACATATAAGGAAGGATGTTCCTAGGTGGTTAACATCCTTACCCCTACTTATTACAGATTGACAGAGGCAACAGACGGCTTGACACCTGTTGTCCATATTTGAGGAGAAATAATTCCACACCGAAGAGCTAGCTTTTTTGGTAGTTTGCCTAGGCATCACAATGGGCTTCTTTGTCTTAAGGACAACAGGTGTCTCCCCCGGTGCCTGACTTAAACAAACCACATCACCATCACAAACCTCATCGTCAACTTCCTCCTCAGCGCCAGCAACACCCATATCCTCACCCTGGTGTACTTCAACAGTGACATCTTCAATTTGAATATCAGGAACTGGACTGTGGGTGCTCCTTCCAGGACTTGCAGGGGGCATGCAAATGGTGGAAGGAGCCACCTCTTCCCATCCAGTGTTAAACGCATTGATCGCACCCAGACAGTACACGTTTGGCTGCATTACACAGCTACACCTGACCAAAGTACAGCGAGTGCAAAGCGAAATGTGCCATTTGGGTGCCAAATAGGTAACTTTTCGCACATTCCTTCTTGTCCGCACGGGGGTCTATGAGAAGTAGTGTCGGCAGCATATGTGCTCAAACAGTAGTACAATTGAATTGCTGCCAGCAGGCGCCCCCCAGGAACGGACACCCATTAAACAAATAAATTCCACTCAGAATCTTCATGATGTTCCTCCTCTTCCGAGGAAACCTCAGATTCTAAACAAAAATGACTTTTGCCCCGTAAACTGTGGCTTGCATGATTTAGGCCTAGCTGAAGATAACTTTTCTAATGAAAAGGATTTCCTTTCCAAACCTAAAGCAGTTCTCTGCATTGACTTGGCTTAAGTGTCACACCCCAATGCCTCAGACCCTCCAGGAGAATAATCTATCTGGACAGGACCTTTTTCTATCCTCGATAGTGCTGACTGTGCATACTCCGAATGAATACAAAATGAGACAATTTTTTTCTCATAACAAAAGCTGTGGAAAGGTCAAGAGATCTAACTCAAGCTGCTTCTTCCACTAGACCGGCCACAACCACTCGCAAATCCTGGGTGACCTCAAAAGCAGAAAATCAAGCATGAATGTCCACAGAAAGTAATTTAGCCCGACAACAAAATAAATTCAAACTGGTCTTCCCTCCTCCAGGCTTAGCGTTTGAAGTACTCCCCACTGAGATCATCTACTCAAACATTTTCAGTAGGATAAGAGAAAAGAGGATTTTGGTACTTACCGATAAATCCATTTCTCTGAATCCTCTAGGGGACACTGGAGCATCCTTAGACATTAGGGGTGTGAAGCTTGCAACCGGAGGTGTGGCACAATCTAAAATTAGCATTGTCTGCACAGCCGGTTCCTCCCCGATCACATCCCTCCTCCCTCAGTTTGGAAAATTTGACTGAGAGAATCGGACATGACACTATAGCACCTGGCGAGGAACAGAACCGTACAACCTATCAAACAGCCCCCAAGAAACTCTTAATTGAAAAACTAACGCTGTTTGTACAAACTTTGTGAACAGGTAGTTTGAACGCAGCAGGTTGACAGCACCGAGGCGGGCGTCCAGTGTCCCCTAGAGGATTCAGAGAAATGGATTTATCGGTAAGTACCAAAATCCTCTTTTCTCTTTAGGGGACACTGGAGCATCCTTAGACATTAGGGGACGTCCCAAAGTTATCCCCCAGTGAGGGAGTGCTGTCGGTGGCCTACAAAATGAAACGTCCGAACTTAGAGTCCCCGGACGCAAAGGTATCAAACCTGTAAATTTTCGCGAACATCTGGGCTGAGGACCACGTTGCCGCTCTGCAAAGTTGAATAGTGGAAACACCACTGGCCGCCGCCCATGAGGCACCCACTCTGAACCGGAAACTGTTCACCACAGGAAAGATAGGCTTGCCGAATGGTAAATCTAATCCAGCTAGACAAACATTGCTTAGATGCTGGCCAACCCTTCTTTGGCCCATCATAAAGACAAACAAAAGGTCCGACTCTCTGAAGGACAACGTAACTCGTACGCATATCTGTAACGCTTGGATAACATCCAAGGACACGCCTCCATCTGCGAGACCCTGGAATTACGGTACCACAATTGGCAGGGTTACGCGAAACCCCGAAACAACCTTAGGAAGGAAAGTTGCTCATATACGGAGTTCAGCCCAATCCTCTTTTTATTTTTTTTATGAAAACTTAAAAAAGGACTCTAACACGATAAGGCTCCCAACCCAGAATCCCGCCTGGCCGGAGCCAAGGCAAGCATTAATGTGGCCATCCAAGAGAGATATTTCAGGTCTGTTCTTGCTAACGGCTCAAAAGTTGGATCACAAAAATTCCAACACCAAATTTATGCTCAAAGGCGCAGTAAGAGGACGAAAAAGGGGGGTTGGATCCCAAGAACCCCTTGTAAAAGGGTTTGAACCTCTGGTAAGGAATCTAACCGCTGTTGAAATAGGACGGGGAGAACCGAAACTTGACCCCTCAGAGAGCCCAGCCTCAGTCCTACCCCCAGACCTGCCTAAAGGAAAAATAGAAGTCTGGATAAGTGGAAGTTTGGCGAATTCCACCCATGCCCTTGACACCAGTCCAAGTACCTCTTCCAACTCCTGTAGTAGTATATGGCTGTGACCGGCTTCCTAGCGGCAATCATCGTAAGAATGGCCGTTCTTGGTCTACCTCTGTTTCATAAGATCCGGGTTTCAATAGCCACACCGTTAAACGCAGCCTGCTCAGGTCTGTGTTGGAACGGTCCCTGAGATAGCAGGTCCTCTCTCTGAGGTGACCTTCAAGGATCCTCCGTTAGTAACCCCCGCCGGTCTGAGTACCAACTCCTGCGGGGCCAATCCGGTGCGATTAGAATCGCCGACACTCGTTCTCATTTCAACCCTTTTCAGAACCCTTGGTATGAGTTGGAAAGGTGGAACAACGTAAACCTTCCTGTAACACCAAGGAAGTGTTAATGCGTCCACTCCTTCTGCTGCTGGATATTGTTGTGGACACATATCTGGGCAGCTGATGGTATTGCCGAGATGCCATTAGGTCGACTTGAGGTAGACCCCATCTCATTACCGCCCTGTCGAAAATCAGTGGATGGAGGCACCACTCTCCCGGATGCATGTCCTGGTGACTGAAATAATCCGCTTCCCAGTTATCCACACCTGGAATGAACCTGCTGAGAGGATAATGGAATGAACCTGCTGAGAGGATAATGTCTCGCCTTTCTGCCTAAAACAAGATCTTTGTGGCTTCCTTTAACGCCATCCCGCTCCTTGTTCTTCCTTGACGGTTTACGTATGCCGTCGTCGTGACATTGTCCGACTGCAACCTTACGTGTTGACCCACGACTTGTCCTTTGGGCAAGAAAAGCGCATTGTAAAAATAAGAATTTACTTACCGATAATTCTATTTCTCGGAGTCCGTAGTGGATGCTGGGGTTCCTGAAAGGACCATGGGGAATAGCGGCTCCGCAGGAGACAGGGCACAAAAAGTAAAGCTTTAGGATCAGGTGGTGTGCACTGGCTCCTCCCCCCATGACCCTCCTCCAAGCCTCAGTTAGGATACTGTGCCCGGACGAGCGTACACAATAAGGAAGGATTTTGAATCCCGGGTAAGACTCATACCAGCCACACCAATCACACTGTACAACCTGTGATCTGAACCCAGTTAACAGTATGATAACAGCGGAGCCTCTGAAAAGATGGCTCACAACAATAATAACCCGATTTTTGTAACTATGTACAAGTATTGCAGATAATCCGCACTTGGGATGGGCGCCCAGCATCCACTACGGACTCCGAGAAATAGAATTATCGGTAAGTAAATTCTTATTTTCTCTATCGTCCTAGTGGATGCTGGGGTTCCTGAAAGGACCATGGGGATAATACCAAAGCTCCCAAACGGGCGGGAGAGTGCGGATGACTCTGCAGCACCGAATGAGAGAACTCCAGGTCCTCCTTAGCCAGGGTATCAAATTTGTAGGATTTTACCAACGTGTTTGCCCCTGACTAAATAGCCGCTCGGCAAAGTTGTAAAGCCGAGACCCCTCGGGCAGCCGCCCAAGATAAGCCCACCTTCCTTGTGGAATGGGCATTTACATATTTTGGCTGTGGCAGGCCTGCCACAGAATGTGCAAGCTGAATTGTATTACACATCCAACTAGCAATAGTCTGCTTAGAAGCAAGAGCACCCAGTTTGTTGGGTGCATACAGGATAACAGCAAGTCAGTTTTCCTGACTCCAGCCGTCCTGGAACCTATATTTACAGGGCCCTGACAACATCTAGCAACCTGGAGTCCTCCAAGTCCCTAGTAGGCGCAAGGCACCAAAATAAGCTGGTTCAGGTGAAACACTGACACCACCTTAGGGAGAGAACTGGGGACGAGTCCGCAGCTCTGCCCTGTCCAAATGGACAACCAGATATGGGCTTTTTTGAGAAAAAAACCACCAATTTGACACTCGCCTGGTCCAGGCCAGGGCCAAGAGCATGGTCACTTTTCATGTGAGATGCTTCAAATCCACAGATTTGACTGGTTTTAAACCAATGTGATTTGAGGAATCCCAGAACTACGTTGAGATCTCACAGTGCCACTGGAGGCACAAAAGGGGGTTGTATATGCAATACTCCCTTGACAAACTTCTGGACTTCAGGAACTGAAGCCACTTCTTTCTGGAAGAAAATCGACAGGGCCGAAATTTGAACCTTTATGGACCCCAATTTGAGGCCCATAGACACTCCTGTTTGCAGGAAATGCAGGAATCGACCGAGTTGAAATTTCTTCGTGGGGCCTTTCTGGCCTCACACCACGCAACATATTTTTGCCACATGTGGTGATAATGTTGTGCGGTCACCTCCTTTCTGGCTTTGACCAGGGTAGGAATGACCTCTTCCGGAATGCCTTTTTCCCTTAGGATCCGGCGTTCCCCCGCCATGCCGTCAAATGCAGCTGCGGTAAGTCTTGGAACAGACATGGTACTTGCTGAAACAAGTCCCTTCTTAGCGGCAGAGGCCATAAGTCCTCTGTGAGCATCTCTTGAAGTTCCGGGTACCAAGTCCTTCTTGGCCAATCCGGAGCCATGAGTACAGTTCTTACTCCTCTACGTCTTATAAGTCTCAGTACCTTAGGTATGAGAAGCAGAGGATGGAACACATACACCGACTGGTACATCCATGGTGTTACCAGAACGTCCACAGCTATTGCCTGAGGGTCTCTTAACCTGGCGCAATACCTGTCCCGTTTTTTGTTCAGACGGGACGCCATCATGTCCACCTTTGGTATTTCCCAACGGTTTACAATCATGTGGAAAACTTCCCGATGAAGTTTCCACTCTGCCGGGTGGAGGTCGTGCCTGCTGAGGAAGTCTGCTTCCCAGTTTCCATTCCCGGAATGAAACACTGCTGACAGTGCTATCACATGATTTTCCGCCCAGCGAAAAGTCCTTGCAGTTTTTGCCATTGCCCTCCTGCTTCTTGTGCCGCCCTGTCTATTTACGTGGGCGACTGCCGTGATGTTTTTCCCACTGGATCAATACCGGCTGACCTTGAAGCAAAGGTCTTGCTAAGCTTAGAGTATTATAAATTTACCCTTAGCTCCAGTATATTTATGTGGAGAAAAGTCTCCAGACTTGATCACACTCCCTGGAAATTTTTTCCTTGTGTGACTGCTCCCCAGCCTCTCGGGCTGGCCTCCGTGGTCACCAGCATCCAATCCTGAATGCCGAATCTGCGGCCCTCTAGAAGATGAGCACTCTGTAACCACCACAGGAGAGACACCCTTGTCCTTGGATATAGGGTTATCCGCTGATGCATCTGAAGATGCGATCCGGACCATTTGTCCAGCAGATCCCACTGAAAAATTCTTGCGTGAAATCTGCCGAATGGAATTGCTTCGTAGGAAGTCACCATCTTTACCATGACCCTTGTGCAATGATGCACTGATTTTAGGAGGTTCCTGACTAGCTCGGATAACTCCCTGGCTTTCTCTTCCGGGAGAAACACCTTTTTCTGGACTGTGTCCAGAATCATCCCTAGGCACAGCAGACTTGTCGTCGGGATCAGCTGCGATTTTGGAATATTTAGAATCCACCCGTGCTGTTGTAGCAGTATCCGAGATAGTGCTACTCCGACCTCCAACTGTTCCCTGGACTTTGCCCTTATCAGGAGATCGTCCAAGTAAGGGATAATTAAGACGCCTTTTCTTCGAAGAAGAATCATCATTTCGGCCATTACCTTGGTAAAGACCCGGGGTGCCGTGGACAATCCAAACGGCAGCGTCTGAAACTGATAGTGACAGTTCTGTACCACGAACCTGAGGTACCCTTAGTGAGAAGGGCAAATTTTGGACATGGAGGTAAGCATCCCTGATGTCTCGGGACACTATATAGTCCCCTTCTTCCTGGTTCGTTATCACTGCTCTGAGTGACTCCATCTTGATTTGAACCTTTGTAAGTGTTCAAATTTTTTTAGATTTAGAATAGGTCTCACCTAGCCTTCTGGCTTCAGTACCACAATATAATGTGGAATAATACCCCTTTTCTTGTTGTAGGAGGGGTAATTTGATTATCACCTGCTGGGAATACAGCTTGTGAATTGTTTCCCATACTGCCTCCTTGTCGGAGGGAGACCTTGGTAAACCAGACTTCAGGAGCCTGCGAAGGGGAAACGTCTCGACATTCCAATCTGTACCCCTGGGATACTACATGTAGGATCCAGGGGTCCTGTACGGTCCCAGCGTCATGCTGAGAGCTTGGCAGAAGCGGTGGAACGCTTCTGTTCCTGGGAATGGGCTGCCTGCTGCAGTCTTCTTCCCTTTCCTCTATCCCTGGGCAGATATGACTCTTATAGGGACGAAAGGACTGAGGCTGAAAAGACGGTGTCTTTTTCTGCAGAGATGTGACTTAGGGTAAAAACGGTGGATTTTCCAGCAGTTGCCGTGGCCACCAGGTCCGATGGACCGACCCCAAATAACTCCTCTTCCTTTATACGGCAATACACCTTTGTGCCGTTTGGAATCTGCATCACCTGACCACTGTCGTGTCCATAAACATCTTCTGGCAGATATGGACATCGCACTTACTCTTGATGCCAGAGTGCAAATATCCCTCTGTGCATCTCGCATATATAGAAAATGCATCCTTTAAATGCTCTATAGTCAATAAAATACTGTCCCTGTCAAGGGTATCAATATTTTTAGTCAGGGAATCCGACCAAGCCACCCCAGCTCTGCACATCCAGGCTGAGGCGATCGCTGGTCGCAGTATAACACCAGTATGTGTGTATATACTTTTTATGATATTTTTCCAGCCTCCTGTCAGCTGGCTCCTTGAGGACGGCCCTATCTATAGACGGTACCGCCACTTGTTTTGATAAGCGTGTGAGCGCCTTATCCACCCTAAGGGGTGTTTCCCAACGCGCCCTAACTTCTGGCGGGAAAGGGTATACTGCCCATAATTTTCTATCGGGGGGAACCCACGCATCATCACACACTTCATTTAATTTATCTGATTCAGGAAAAACTACGGTAGTTTTTTCACATCCCACATAATACCCTCTTTTGTGGTACTTGTAGTATCAGAAATATGTAACACCTCCTTCATTGCCCTTAACGTGTGGCCCTAATAAGGAATACGTTTGTTTATTCACCGTCGACACTGGATTCAGTGTCCGTGTCTGTGTCTGTGTCGACCGACTAAAGTAAACGGGCGTTTTAAAAAACCCCTGACGGTGTTTCTGAGACGTCTGGACCGGTACTAATTGTTTGTCGGCCGTCTCATGTCGTCAACCGACCTTGCAGCGTGTTGACATTATCACGTAATTCCCTAATTAAGCCATCCATTCCGGTGTCGACTCCCTAGAGAGTGACATCACCATTACAGGCAATTGCTCCGCCTCCTCACCAACATCGTCCTCATACATGTCGACACACACGTACCGACACACAGCACACACACAGGGAATGCTCTGATAGAGGACAGGACCCACTAGCCCTTTGGAGAGACAGAGGGAGAGTTTGCCAGCACACACCAAAAACGCTATAATTATATAGGGACAACCTTATATAAGTGTTTTCCCTTATAGCATCTTTTATATATTTCTAACGCCAAATTAGTGCCCCCCCTCTCTGTTTTAACCCTGTTTCTGTAGTGCAGTGCAGGGGAGAGCCTGGGAGCCTTCCCTCCAGCCTTTCTGTGAGGGAAAATGGCGCTGTGTGCTGAGGAGATAGGCCCCGCCCCTTTTTCGGCGGGCTCGTCTCCCGCTCTTTAATGGATTCTGGCAGGGGTTAAATATCTCCATATAGTCCCCGGAGGCTATATGTGAGGTATTTTTAGCCAAAAAAGGTTTTCATTTGCCTCCCAGGGCGCCCCCCTCCCAGCGCCCTGCACCCTCAGTGACTGCCGTGTGAAGTGTGCTGAGAGGAAATGGCGCACAGCTGCAGTGCTGTGCGCTACCTTAAGAAGACTGAGGAGTCTTCTGCCGCCGATTCTGGACCTCTTCTCGTTTCAGCATCTGCAAGGGGGCCGGCGGCGAGGCTCCGGTGACCATCCAGGCTGTACCTGTGATCGTCCCTCTGGAGCTAATGTCCAGTAGCCAAAGAAGCCAATCCAGCCTGCACGCAGGTGAGTTCACTTCTTCTCCCCTAAGTCCCTCGTTGCAGTGATCCTGTTGCCAGCAGGACTCACTGTAAAATAAAAAACCTAAGCTAAACTTTTCTAAGCAGCTCTTTAGGAGAGCCACCTAGATTGCACCCTTCTCGGACGGGCACAAAAACCTAACTGAGGCTTGGAGGAGGGTCATGGGGGGAGGAGCCAGTGCACACCACCTGATCCTAAAGCTTTACTTTTTGTGCCCTGTCTCCTGCGGAGCCGCTATTCCCCATGGTCCTTTCAGGAACCCCAGCATCCACTAGGACGATAGAGAAACTGCTCTTAGTTCGAGAATGTGTATGGGTAGGTTGCTCTTTAGTAGCGTCCATCTGCTCTGAAACTAATGTTCCTCTAAGACGGCACCCCAACCTCTGAGACTGGCGTCTGTTGTCAGGATCTTCCAATCCCAAATGCCGAATCTCTTGCCTGCTGCGAGATTCCTGTGACCTTGCTCCCTGAGCAATGAGGTTCATCTGTAATGGTCGGGGATGGTCGGGAATGAAGTCTGCCGTACTAGAAAGCTTCGAAAGACGCCACCATCTTCCCAAGGAAATTCCACACAGATGTGTAGAGAGACCATTTGTGACCTCAGTACCTGAGTCACTAATCTCTTTAGGTCCTGGACCTTGTTCTTTGGTAGGAATACCCTCAATGGTACAGTCTCCAAGATGAGACCGAGGGACTGAATCCATTCAGTTGGCATGAGGTTGGATCTCTGGAAATTCACAATCCCCCCATGTTGAATGAGAAATGGATGAGATGTCTGAACATCCCTGATCAACTGTTCTGGAGAGGATGCCTTGATTAGCATGTCGTCTAGATAAGGACTAATCGTGACTCTCAACAGTCTTGATTCTGCAACAATGAATGCCATGAACTTCGGTAAAGATTCTTGGGTCGATGATAGACCGAACTGCAATTGCCCTGAATTGTTAGCAATCCATCAGCAGTGCGAACCTTAAGTAAGCCTGGTGAGGGGCCCAGATTGGGATATGCAGATATGCATGTTCTAAGCCTGCAATGACCGACTGGATTGATTCCAGCTTGAATTAGTAGACATTTAGAGACCGGTTTAAAACTTTTAAATTGGAATAGAGAGCCGTTCCTCTCTGAGAGGCGTCCACTGGAATAATGACCTCTGACCGTAGCAATTTTTCAATTGCTGGCAGTAGCGCTTATGCTTTCCGAGGGCACCGAGGCAATCTCCAGACTTTCGCCCACCAAGGGGGATCCCAGGTGAGCCGGGAGACCGTCCTGTCTTGTCAGCAGGTTTATTCCGCTTTCTGGCTGCTGCCTGTGAGCGGCCTCTACCTCTGCCCCCACGTACTTGTGTACCAAAACCTCTTCCTCGGGCTCGCAAGGACTGAGATCTAAAGGAGTTACACGCTAGTCCCGAATAAGCTCTCCTAACCTGTGGAGTGGCTCTTGCATAAGGAGTAGGCAGAAAAGTGGATGTCCTTGCTGTAGCTTGCGAAATCCACTTGTTCAACACTGGACCGAAAAGCATAGCACCCTCAAAGGGGATGGATTCTACCGCCCCTTGGTGCCAGAGTCTCCATGCCGTTCTGACCGTCTAGCCCACAGGTTCTCAAACTCGGTCCTCGGGGGCCCACACAGTGCATGTTTTGCAGGTCTCCTCACAGAATCGCAAGTGAAATAATTAGCTCCACCTGTGGACCTTTTAAAATGTGTCAGTGAGTAATTAATACACCTGTGCACCTGCTGGGTTACCTGCAAAACATGCACTGTGTGGGCCCCCGAGGACCGAGTTTGAGAACCTCTGGTCTAGCCGATATGGCTGATGCAGAGATGCGCGATGCTATCCTGTGAATATCCCTAGAGGCTTGACACAAGTATGAAGCTGATTCTCGAATGTGCTCCTCCAGTTGGGTAATTTCTTCCAAGCCATTTTCCCCCTACATAGCCTGTACTATGCGTCCAAACCATGCTCCCATGGCCTTGTTAACCCAAGCGCAGACGACAGTAGGGCTCTGTGTTGCACCTGCTAAAAAAAAATTGACTTTAAAGCTGTGTCAACCTCTTAAAGTCGTTACAGTAGGTAACGGTAAGATTGTCTTCTTCCACAACCTTCCTAGGAAAACATCCACTACCGGCGGAATCTCCCACTTATCCATTACACCCTTGGGTAGGGGATAAGTTACTGGAAACCCCATTTGGAAAGTGAAAGCGTTCGGCAGGTTGTTTCCAAACCTCCTCCATTTGAGACTGGAGGGATTTAGGAATAGGAAACGCTGCTGAACGTGGCCTTTGGGATTCGAACAATTCTAATCTACTGGCTCCATTACTTATTCTACCTTAAAGTTTAGGGTCTCCGTTTGTTTTGATTAACGAAACAAGCCCCGAGATAGCCGTGTCCTCTTCTGGAAGATCGGCGACTAGGTTAGATTCAATTACCTCACCTTTCGTATCAATGAGAAGACCCTCTTCCACTTCTGCTTCAGGTACAAGAGGAAGAGGCCTTTTAACCGCCCTGCACAGTGTTACTGCTTGTGCGGGAGGCGTTAACCTGATGAGAAATCCTTCCATCGTCTCTTAGAATCCCGCAGCACTGATTGATGCGTGTGGGATTCCGACATCTCATTGGAGATTCTATCTACAAGGTAATCCTTGACCTAGACAGAGCACTGCTCCCAGGCGGAGCATCCTTGTCTAAGCCGGTATAGCACACCCCGGAGCTGTCATCCACGTGCTCTAATTGGTACAGTACGTACAAACATAACTAGTCTTTGCATTATACCTGTCATTTAAACCCCCTACCAGGGTGTTTCACGGCGCTTTCACCCTTTAAATTAGGAAGAGAAAGGCTGTAATAGATGACGGAAGCCAAGTTAGCGGATCTGGCTGGGATTACTGTTCCCTCCTTTATATAGAAACCAGAACAGGACAAAAATAAATAAATTAAAAATAAATAAATAAATTAACACACCAGCTGACATGCAACCCTCACACCTCAACTGTAACTCAGCTACGGTGGTATAGTTGGTATCCGCTTGCTTCCTCGTATTTTCCTCAGGATCTTTGTAAAAGAAGTCCCTTGAAAATATAAATTAGTAAAATTATAATTACTTTTCAGGAGATCCTCATAGAAGGTAATTGACAGTGTATACCAGCAGAGGGAGCTAGTAGCATAACGAATCTCTAATCATAGAAATACATATATATACTGTACTAGCAGAGGCAGATTATTAGCATCAGGAATCTCTAATCATATAATAAATATATATATATATATATATATATATATATATATATAGACATCTACATGCTAAGTCAGAACAGCAGGGGGAGCAACTTCTGTAAGAAAATACCTTCCCCCATGCCCTGCATAGTGGGGGGGGGGGGTGAGGACCCATCCCTTTCCTCAGACTGGCGCCTGAAGTAATAATAAAAATGGCCGCCACTAAAATTTCTTGGTCACAGCTGTGACCGTCCACAGCCTAATAAAAGTGGCCCTCCCGCAGCTCCAGAGTAAAAAAACAGAATTATATATGCATATATCGGCGCACGCTGCTGAGACACTGCTCAGCCGCGCGGCGCTGTTGAGAATGTCTCACTCTCTCCCTCCCGCCGGCCGCTGGCTGGCGCGCGCCGGGACCACTGCTCTCTGCTGTGTAGCACGCGAGCTCTGCTTTCTCCCCCTGCGCACAGGGAACAACATGCCGAGTCTCGCGCCGCACTTGCTCCCGCGCCAACCGCAGCGGATAGCCTGTGACTGATGCAGCACGCGAGATTTTAGAGAGGGGTAGGAAGGTTAATAAAGTATTATTAATTGTAAAGTGGAGAGAGAATAAAAATAAAAAACCTAGCCTAAGCTGCACTCTGATCTACCTCACGTCCCAGTACTCACGATTAGAGGATCTCCTGTAGAGAGATACAAGAAATCTTGTCTCTCAAAATCTTGGCTTTGTCCCCTTTTTCATTAGTTGACGCAGCACGATTCTGAAACCTGAACTTTGTCCCCAATTTATTAGGGGGACGCAGTCTCTTCGTCTGGTAAAGCCTGCACCCCCTTTCATATAGGTGGGATCGGGCATTTACCATCTTTTCCTTTGAAAACCTGCACCCTCCCTTTAGTTGGGAGGGATTGGGTCAATTAAAAGAGAAAAATAAAAAATAAAAAAAATAATAAATAATAAATATTCTTCATGGAGCAGGAGCTCCTTTTCTGTGCTTGTACCTCCTGACACAATTTTCCAAACTGAGGGAGAAGGGATGTGAAGGGGGAGGAACCGGCTGTGCAGACCATGCTAATTTTAGATTGTGCCACACCTCCGGTTGCAAGCTTCACACCCCTAATGTCTAAGGATGCTCCAGTGTCCCCTAGTGGATGAAAGAGAAAAGGTCATTGCTATAGATCCGGCCACCCCCTCTTTTATTATGCAAGGTGGTCTGGCCCGGATTTACTTCCTGTTTGGTGAGGACATCATCTGTAATGACCAATTACACCCTGTGAGCGAACCAAGTGGTCAGCGCTGCTTCAGACTGCATGCTGACATGCCGCTGGACCATTCTGGACACCCAGTTGGGTATCTACTCTTTAACAGCACCAGCTGAGGCATCGCCACCAAACCACACCCCTTCATCCACCACTCATCCTATGTTAGAGCTCCAATGATCTCACTTTTCCAGCCCCGGGTGTCCGTATTTATTACTGCGCAGCCTGAGTATTCCACTGGCTGCCTCAGGTTAGGAGAGGGCTTGATAAAGAGAAGAAAGGTATGTGGCTCCCCTCACTGCATAAAGTAGTAGATGGGGAAAAGCTGGTGCAAGTAAAAAAACAAAAACAAAAAACCCCCCACTATATATCATAATATATAATAACAAGCTACCAAATGCTGACACCTTCCTTCTTCAGCAGTTAAACAGATGCAGCCCCTCCCTGCGCCTATGCATCATCGGGCTCCATCTGACAGTCCTGCTGTCCAGATGGCAGTTTAACCCGACACTGTGCTGAAGTAAAAAACAACATCATCGTAGCACCCTTGGACTTAGGGGGTCATTCTGCCCCGTTCGCACGCAGTTCTTCGCTGCGGTGCGAACGGGTCTGGAATGCGCACGCTCGTCGTTGCCCGGCGACGATGCTGGTTACAAAAAAAGCGGTCGCAGCGGCGACTGAAGAAGATTGACAGAAGGAAGGCGTTCCGGGGCGTCACCTGTCCGTTGGCGGGCGTTTTCGGGGAGTGGTAAGAAAAACGCAGGCGGGTCCAGGAGAACGGAGGGCGGCTGTCTGACGTCAAAGCCGACCCCATCATTGCTGGATCCATCGCACAGGGAAAGTATGTCCAGGGGTGTGTGGATCATTAGATCGACAGTGTCTAGGTCGACAATATTTAGGTCGACCACTATAGGTCGACAGTCACTAGGTTGACATGTTCTAGGTCGACAGGTCAAAAGGTCGACATGAGTTTTTTATGTTTTTTTGGGGTCGTTTTCTTCGTAGAGTGACCGGGAACCCCAATTAGTGCACCGTGTTCGCTCACCATGCTTCGGGCAAGATTACCGTTCCAATCATAGTCCACGTGGATCGTTAAGTATGAAAAAGGGAGAGGGGGAAGGAATTTTTTTTTTTTAAACTCATGTCGACCTTTTGACATGTCGACCTTCTGACCCTGTCGACCTAGTGACTGTCTACCTAAACATTGTCGACCTAGGCACTGTCGATCTTCAGACCGGATCCCGTCCAGGGCTGGTCTTGTTTTGAGTGAAACTTTTTTAGCATAGCAGGGCTGCACAAACGATCGCAGCCCTACTATGCTAAAATACACTCCCCCATAGGCGGAGATTAATTGATCGCACCAGCAGCAAAAAGTTGCTTGGTGCGATCAACTCGGAATGATCCCCTTAGTGGCCTTTGCTTTGTCCGCCGTTTACCCCTGCTCTGTGCAGCTCTGAGAAAGACCTCTCCAACCAAAGCTTGCAGCCAATAGGAAGAAAACTAATAGGTTCTCTAAGGCACTGTGAAGCTATAGGGAAACAAAGCTAGAGGGTACTTAGAATTCCAGGAGGCAACACTCAAAGCTTCAGAGGGAAGGAGGTTATGGTGTCATTGAGTGCGTTCGTTCAGCAGAGATCCGGATCCACCCAGGAATGGCCGCACAGCATCCAATAGGCATATACCAACTGTGACACAGCAGGGGGAAGCCAACAGGGATAAGCTCCAACCATTTCGCTTAGACCAGTGGTCTCCAACCTTAATTGGGGTGTGAGCTACTTTCGGAAAATAAAACCTCTGAAGGAGCTACCCCCTACCCCCAATGCGCGTGCGTTCCTGCGAAAGTGGCTGTAGCCTCAAAAGTGGGTGTGGCCTCACAACTACAAGTAATGCCCCCCCCCCCCGCGTAGTGCCAGATACACAAATAATGCCCCTCAGCAGTGCCAGATACAATGCCCCCACCAGTGCCAGATACAATCCCACCCGCAGTGCCATTTAAAATGCCCCCCCCCACAGTGCCAGATAAAATGCTCCTCCCGCAGTGTCCAATACAGTGCCCCACAGAGTGCTAACCCTTGCAGGCTTCTTCTAGTGCCGCCGGTGCTGCTCCCCCTGTATGAGGGACGGAAGGGGAGGAGAGCGTAGCGCGCTTCTCTCCTGTGAAGTCCAGAGAGTGGCTGTGGTGAGGGTGACAGTCTCCGACGGCGGTGGGCATTTAAAATATGGTGCCGGTAAGTGAGTCAATCAAAACTCGCAGTTCAGCAGCCAATCAGGAGCCACCACTGCCGGTCCACGAGCTTTGATTGGCTGACAGCCGGCACCATATTAAAAATGAAGGGAGGAGGAGTGCCAGTGACTGGCCAAGCCCGTTAGCTACCAAAAATACTACGGCGAGCTACCGGTAGCTCGCGAGCTACGGGTTGGAGATCACTGGCTTAGACCATCTACTCTCCTGCGCCCAGGGCACTTCCCCTCTAACTGGGGAAAACCTTATAACCAGCCAATAGCACAGGCTGGCGGACGCATTCGCACTCCAGTATGGTAGCAGGAGACCAGGCAAGATGGCTAGCCATCCATCACCAGAGTAATGCCCCTGTACCTTCTAAAAGGGTGAGGGTGCCCCCAGTTCCTGGGTCCAGGCAGTCTCTATTAAGAGTGCACAGAAGGAAACAACGCGACTCTTCCAGCGTGGCTGTCTCACGAAAAGACCTCCCCCAGCTCCCTGCAGCTGTGGCACTTCACAGAACCTTACTGAGGGGCAGATGTATTAACCTGGAGAAGGCATAAGGAAGTGATAAACCAGTGATATGTGCAAGGTGATAAAGGCACCAGCCAGTCAGAGCCTAACTGTTAATTTACATCTTAGAGCTGATTGGCTGGTGCGTTTATCACCTTGCACATATCACTGGTTTATCACTTCCTTATGCCTTCTCCAGGTTAATACATCTGCAGCTGAAACCAAAGAAAATATTACACATAAAAACAAAGGCACTGGCTAAAACCTCTGCAAACATGCCAAACTCCAACAAGCACTAAACAGACATTGGGCCTTCTGTGGTTGCAGGGGGAGGAGCTAATTAAAGCTGTAGTAGTTTAGTGTCCTGCTCACCCAACGACGACCCATGGTCCAGTATCCCCCAGCAGAGACGAAAGAGAACTTACTTTTTCTGGCACAACATATCCAGCTTTCAATAACAGCCACTTTACAGCAAGAGCACCAACTTTAAGTACTGCAATACTTAAAAACAAAGGCTAAACATAAACTTACCCAGTCTTTGCGTTACTCTATTAGGGTCAGCATCTACTTTTGGAACATGAGGTGGATATTCTTTCCTTTGAAGCAAAAATAAAAAGAAGTACATTTAGGAAAAGAGCCAAATACATAAACTAGTTAAAACATAACAAAAAAAAATCCCAAAACACACAAACTTCAGCTTAAAAAAAAATAAAGGACTTTCACCTTTTGCAAATTGCAAACCATAAAATTATAAAACAAAGCTTGGTTCACTAACATTTACACAAGGCAATAATATATTTCATGCTTTGGTTTTAAAACCATAACTTACCTTTCCCTTTTTTCCAGACTGCGTATGTGGAAAAGAAAAACAGTGTAAGAAACATAGCTCTGTTTCAAACACATTGTTCTATGTTCTTTTAATGGAAATAAAGGTTTCTGCCAGAAAGTTGAATTTCACATAAAGAACACATTCTGGATAAAATATAGTCAAGACAATATTACAGTACTTAGCTTAGCGATAGTAAAAATGGACACCATTTAACCAAATTACTTAGGAATCTTTTTATAGAGATGGTGGAATGTCCAGTTGACAGAGGACTATGAGCTTTATGCAGTCATAAGCCTAACAATACTATCAGGCCTTCACGTGGAGTTTTCAGTGTGGTCCAAAACTAGACAGAAACAATCTTAAGGGGCTTACACACTGGGCGATATCTTGGAAGATATGAATGATATAGTTCCTAAATGAATGATAAATCGTTCATAGCTTTCAGTGTGGATGCATCAACGATAAATGATGTGCGGCATCGTTGAATGATCAACGTTGACATATGCCAGTCAATTTGGACGATATAGATGTATGTACTCTCATATCTTCCAAATTGACCATCGATATCATCCACTGTGTAGTCAAAATCGACCATCGATAAGATGTGTGTAGGCACCTTAAGTTATTTAAAAAACACCAAATCATATGGAACCCAGTAAGTCAGCCAATTATTTTTCCACTTATACCCTTTTAAGATAGAAAACCTGGCAATTACCAGGCACTTCAGTGCTGGGTTGTTTTGCCGGTCAGTGTCTGAACCCCCTTTCACACAAAGAAGCAAATTACAGAGT
Organism: Pseudophryne corroboree; assembly: GCF_028390025.1. Lineage (NCBI taxonomy): Eukaryota > Metazoa > Chordata > Amphibia > Anura > Myobatrachidae > Pseudophryne > Pseudophryne corroboree. Next base: position 421,046,667 of record NC_086447.1, on the reverse strand, counting down.
CAAGAATTTCGACCCGGTAATTTGCGGATAAAACCGGGTATTTTGTCTGTGTGAAAGGGTCAACACGGGTCGAAATTCCTGGGTTTCCAACCCTGGTAAATTCCTGGGTCGAAGTCCCGGGAATTTCAATCCGGATTGACCCTTTCACACAGGAAAAGTACCTTTGCTTTTTATGAAATTACCGGGTAGAACCGATTCACCCGGTAATTTCATTTTCTCTGTCTGAAAAGGGTATAAGAAAAATGCAACTGTATTTTATGTAAGTCTACAAATGTAACAATTACAGTATAGATAGCATGCTAATAGGCAGCTAGACAGAAAAAGGATAAAGGAACATATCTAGTAGATTCTACCCACTTCCTTTCTTTGTAACCAAAAAAATATTTCATGAACCAATCACTCCTATATTAGTCTTGTTTTATCTTTAATGATACCAAGTGGATTACAAGTTTAGTATAAAAAAACCACAGCCAAACAAAAATATGTAGTCAATTTAAATTTTTCTTTAACATCTTCTTGGCTCTGTAACTTTCAACATCAGTGTAGTATGTTTCAGTAAATGCTGTACATATGTTAACCAAATAAATTGTAAAATGTTTTTGTATAGCATAAACAAAAGAATAAGGACTCCAACCACAGATCATTACATTAAAACGTGCGATATTCATATAGCCCAAAAAGAACCAAAAATATATATGATCCATACTGTTGTATTTTAAAATGATAGTCTTTATAACAAATATTTTATATCACAACAGCAGCATAATTCACTATAAGCATCATACAGTAAACGACAGGTCTTGGTCAAAGTTCACTACTATTCACAGGTACAACAGTTACACACTACTCATACAGGTTAAGTGATATTTTGACATAATATCTATTTATATGTAGAATATAAAATACATATAAATACAGTAATACATCAGAATCAGAAATTCATATTCTTCCCTTGTAGGGTCTATTATATTCCAAAAGAACTTGAAAGTAAGAATGTGATATAGAGGCTAGAGGAAAGAGATTGATTATATATGAAGACAGTGGTTCAGAAACTGGGTGCCACAGCATACTGTATTTGCAAGGGTGCCGTGTGAGGGTGGCCCAGTCCAAATCAGATGATCTGGGCCTGCATATTTGTAAGTTGGGCTGTGGGATGCCTGTTGCCTTGAAAAAGCAGCGTTGCTATTTAAACAGGTTAAAATGCTTAAGGTTAAATTTACTAAGGTGGGAGGTTTTTTTTTTAGAACTGGTGATGTTGCCCATAGCAACCAGATTCTATTATCTTCAAGAAGCAGCTAGATAAATGTTAAGTAGAATCTGATGGGCAACATCACCAGTTCTAAAAAAAACTACCACAATAGTAAATGAATGCAAGTGTGCATCTGTGCATCCCCGTCTGCACTCTACTTCTAGTCTCATCCTCAGCATGTCTTCCTAGAGAGTCCCTGCTGATCCCAATGTAAGTAGGGTCCCCCCCCCGCCCTTCTCCGAGTTCCCAAATCTATTCTTCTCTACCAAACTTTATCTCACAGCAATGAGAATAAGGTGTATATTCTGCATAAAAAAAAAAAAAAGGCGCCTGACGCTAACGGAGTTGCACGGGACCTGTGAGCTCACAAACACCAGGCATCTCCTGCTGCATGGTGTATTGAGGCAAGCTGTATGAGGACACATCTGTGGTGGATACAAGCTAACGCCACATACAAAGACTCTTTAGTTGCTATATGGAGCACGCTGTACAAACACGCTGCAATCAATACACATATAAAAGAGGATTTTGGTACTTACCGATAAATCCATTTCTCTGAATCCTCTGGGGGACACTGGAGCTTCCTTAGACATTAGGGGTGTGAAGCTTGCAACCGGAGGTGTGGCACAATCTAAAATCAGTATTGTCTGCACAGCCGGCTCCTCCTCCTTCACATCCCTTCTCCCTCAGTTTTGAAAATTGGACTGAGAGAATAGGACATGATACTATAGCACCTGGCGAGGAACCGAACTGTACAACAAATCAATCAGCATCCAAGAAACTTCTTTAACCAAAAAACAACAACACTGTTTGAACGAAGTGTTTGAACAAAACCATAAACTCCGCAGGCCGACAGCACCGAGGCGGGCGTCCAGTGTCCCCTAGAGGATTCAGAGAAATGGATTTATTGGTAAGTACCAAAATCCTCTTTTCTCTTTCATCCACTAGGGGACACTGGAGCTTCCTTAGACATTAGGGGACGTCCCAAAGTTATCCCCCAGGGAGGGAGTGCTGTCAGTAACCTGCAAAACCAAACGTCCGAACTGGGAATCATCGGACGCAAAGGTATCAAACTTGTAAAATCTCGTGGACTTGTGGGCTGAGGACCACGTCGCCGCTCTGCAAAGTTGAGGAGTGGAAACACCCTTCGGCCGCTGCCCAGGAGGCACCCACTGATTGGGTGGTATGAGCACCCGTCCGAACCGGAACCTGTTTGCCACAGGAATTAAAAGCTAGCCGAATGGCAAGTCGAATCCAACTGGACAAAGACTGTTTAGATGTCGGCCAAACCTTCTTAGGCCCATCATATGGAAAAAACAAATGATCCGAAGTTCTGAAGGACGACGTAACTTGTACGTATACTCGTAAAGCTCGGACAACATCCAAGGACACGTCCCCATCTGCAAGACCCTGGAAAGATGGAACCACAAATGGCTGGATTACGTGAAACCCCGAAACAACTGTAGGCAGGAAATCCGCTCTTGTACGGAGTTCAGCCCTATCCTCATGAAAAGTTAAAAAGGGGCTCATACACGATAAGGTTCCCAACTCAGAAACCCGCCTGGCCAAAACCAAGGCAAGCAATAACGTGACCTTCCAAGAGAGATATCACAGGTCTGTTCTTGCTAACGGCTCAAAAGTAGGTGATTGCAAAAATTCCAACACCAAATATAAGTCCCATGGTGCAATAGGAGGATGAAAAGGGGGCAGCATTCCCAGAACCCCCTGTAAAAAGGTTTGAACCTCTCGCAAGGACGCTTACCGCTGTTGAAATAGGATAGAGAGAGCCAAAATTTGAACCTTCAGAGAGCCCAGCCTCAGTTCTAAAACTAGAACGGCCTGCAGGAAGAGTAGAAGTCTGGATAAATGGAAGTTTGCCGAATTCCACCCACGTTCTTGACACCAGTCCATGTACCTCTTCCAAATTCTGTAGTAGTGCATGGCTGTGACCGGCTTCCTAGCGGCAATCATCGTAGGAATGGCCGTTCGTGATATCCCTCTGTTCCTTAAGATCCGGGTTTCAATAGCCACGCCGTTAAACGCAGCCTGATCAGGTCTGGGTGGTGGAACAGTCCATGAGACAGCAGGTCCTCTCTCTGCGATAACCGCCAAGTATCTTCCGCGAATAATCTTCGCAGGTCTGAATTCCAACTCCGGCGGGGCCAATCTGGTGCGATTAGAATCGGCCACATTCGCTCTTGTTTCAACCTTATCAGAACCCTGGGTATGAGGGGGAAGGGTGGAAAAATGTAAACTCTCCTGTAACACCAAGGAAGTGTTAATGTGTCCACTCCGTCTGCTGCTGGATCTCTTGTCCTGGACACATATCTGGGCAGCTGATGGTTTTGCCGAGACGCCATGAGGTCCACCTGAGGTAGGCCCCATCTCCTCATTACCATGTGGAAAATCTGTGGATGTAGGCACCACTCTCCCAGATGCCTGTCCTGGCGACTGTGATAATCCGCTTCCCAGTTCTCCACACCTGGAATGAACACAGCCGAGAGGATGACGTTTCACCTTTCTGCCCACAACAAGATTTTGTGGCTTCCTTTAACGCCATCCTGCTCCTTGGTCCTCCCTGATGGTTTATGTAAGCCGCCGTCGTGACATTGTCCGTCTGTATCTCTAAGTATTGACCCCTGACTAGGTCTTTGGCTAAGAGAAGCGCATTGTCTAGAATGCTTATGGGCAGTCTGCTCTCCCGTACCGTCCATCTACCTGAAACTTGGCGTTCCTCTAGGACGGCCACCCAACCTCTGAGACTGGCGTCCGTTGTCAGGATCCTCCAATCCCCCAATCCCGAATCTCCTCTCTGCTGCGAGATTCTTGTGTAACGAACACCATATCAAGGAGACTCGTACGTTCGGATACTCTGATGAAGAAGCCAGTGCGAACCTGCTCTTTGAGCAATGAGGCTTTTCTGTATTGGTCGGGCGTGAAGTCTGCCATACTGGAGAGCTTCGAACAACGCCACCATCTTTCCGAGAAGGTGTACTCAGAAGTGCCGAGAAACCATCGGTGTCCTTAGTACCTGAGCCACCTTAGGTAAGCTTGGTGGGGAAACCCAAAAAGGGACATGCAGGTATGCATACAATGACCGACTGGATTGATTCACTCTTGAATTCGTAACCCTTAGAAACTGGTTTAAAAGTTTTAAAATTGAGTCTCGGCCTGACCGTCCTGTCCGGTTTTGGCACGACCAAAAGACTGGAGTACAACCCCCTCCTCTCTTGGAGGCGGGAACTGAAAGAATGACCTCTAACCGTAGCAATGTCTGAATTGCCGACAGTAGTGCTTCTGCCGTCTGAGGGCACCGAAGCAAACCCGTTGTAAAACTCCTCCAACGTTCCTGGTGTTGGCTTCCAGACATGCGTCCCCAGGGGGGACACCAAGTGAGCTGGGAGATCTCATGCCACGGTCTCGTCAGCCGGCTTCTCCTGCTTTCCGGGTGTTGCCTGTGAGCGGCCTCACTCTGCCCCCACATGCCGGTGTACCGAACCCTCGTCATCGGCCTCGAAAGGCCTGAGATCTGAACGAAATAACCTTTGGACCCGAATAACCTCTTTTAACCTTGTGAAGTGGTTCTCGTACAAGGAGTAGGTAGTAATGTGGACTTCCTTGCCGTAGCCCGTGTAATCCGTTTGTTCAACTCTGGCTCGAAAAGTATTTCACCCCCAAGGGGGATGGATTCCACCGCCTTCTTAGTGTCAAAGCCTCCTTGTCATTTTCTGAGCCATAAAAACCGTCTAGCAGATATGGCCGATGCGGAGATGCGCGATACAATCCTGCTAGCATCCCTTGTATGAAGCAGATTCTTGGAAGTATTCCGCCAGCTGGGTAAAGATTTCCCAGCTATATTCCTCATCAATAATCTGTACAATACGGCTCGCCCATGCTCCCATGGCCTTGGTAACCCAAACACAGATGAGCGTAGGACTCTGTTCCGCGCCAGCTGTTACAAAAAAAATTGACTTTAAAGCTGTGTCAACTTTTCGGTGTGAAGCCTCCTCTAAAGTCGTTACATTAGGTATCGGTAAGATTATCTTCTTGTTGACAACCGTCCTAGTGAGGCATCTACCACCGGCGGAGTCTCCCATCAAGCCATTACCCCTATAGGTAAATGGTAAGTTACTTGAGACCATCTTGGAAATTGAAAACATTTGTCAGGTTGTGTCCAAGCCTCCTCCATTTGAGATTGGAAGGATCTAGGAAAGGGAAACACTGTTGAACTCGGTTGTTCTTGGGATTCAAACAATTCGAATTCTTCAACTAAAGACTCAAGACCTAAGATTGCCGTGTCCTTTCCTGGAAAATCGGCATCTAGGGTAGAGTCAATTAACTCACTTTCCGGTATAATAAGAAAAGTTATTTTAACTGCCGTGCGCACATCTGTTTCTGCATGTACAGGCGGTGTTACTTAATGAGAAATTTCCTCGTCTTAAAGAATCCAGCAGCCCATTCTGATTGCGGCTTGCGTGATTCTATTTAGGCATGTTGTTTAAATCCCCTACCAGGGTATTATGCAGCGCTTTCACCCTTTAATTAGGAAGAGAAAGGCTGTGAGAGATGGCGGAAGCGAAGGTATCTGAACCGGCTGGAATTACTGTTCCCTCTCTTACATAGACAAAAGGAACAGGATATACTTGAGAAACAATGAAAAAAAATGTAAAATATATATATATATATATATATATATATATATATATATATATATATATATATATATATATATATATATATATATATATATATATATATACACATACATACATACACACACACACACACACACACACACATCAGCCGACATGCAACCCTCACACTTCAACTGTAACACAGCTGCGAAGGTAGAGTTGGCCTCACTTGCTTCCTTGTATTTTCAGTAGGATCTGTGTATCAGAAGTCCATTGAAAATAAAACAGTCACATTATAGCACAGGAGATCCTCATAGTCTATGTAGTTTTATAGAAAGAAAGATATAACCTTTCACCTGGAGAGTGTGCTGTTAGCACACGTAGGGTCTACTTGTGTATTGATAGGGGGAGGCTCCAATGTGCCTTGGCGCCTTTGCTGAATTTTAAGATGTCCGCCACTGTAAAATTCTGAACACCTCATAGAGGAGAGGGATTTCCATTCGGTGAGCCCCACTGCCCCCCCTATTCTTATGTGTAAATGTTTAGCCTACATGAGGACACCCTTTGCACCTATCTGGGCTTGCAATGCCTGGCAACAGTAGTGCAAATCTTTTAATCTAGTGTCACTCCCCCACTCCTTGCCTCCGGCGGCTGAGGGTATTTGCTCAGCCGCGTGGCATAGTGACTCCGCTGGCCGGCGCGCGCTGGGGCCGCTCTCAGCAGGTCCCGTAACGGCGCCCCTCTCAAATATTGACAGGGAAAATCTGGAAAAGCAGCTGAAAGGACTGCCGCGCCCCAGAGAGCAGCAGTAGTGATATCTACAGGGGGCCACTCAGCACCCCTAAAACATCAATACACACAAAAAAAAAAGAGAGAGATCACGTCTGCGCTCATCTAAGGTAGAATACTTAAGGATAATATATTTTCAAAGTTGACTGAGGTAACACGTAAAGTCAATAAACCGTTGTGGAACCTGTCCTTGTTTCTCCTTAGTTCTCCAAGCTTGAATATGTCTATTCACTCGACCGTGCTTCGGACTATGATGTATTTTCTCCTTAGCGATGTCTCTAGAATTGGTTCTCGGAATTTTCTCCTGTGTTTCCTTCCAAAATATTGGGGTAGTTCTTATCCTCAATGGTGGGAGACAGAAAGACAAAGAGATAGCCGCTGATAGTGTAGTAGGTGTATTATAAGTCGTGGGAGGATATTATTGAAGAAATCCTAAAAAAGATAGTGGCTGCTGATTGCGTACCAGTACTCACGTGAAAGACGTGATGTACCCCATGCATAAAGGTATCTTTGGTGTTCTTATAATTTCTCCTTTTCGTGTAGACCGAATCTTTTTGTAATTCTTATCCTCGGGAGTGAAAGAAGAAATGGAGCAGATGATAGTGTAGTAGGTTATGTGAATAAAATGAGACGTATTTTACCCTTCTAAATTTATGGTCTATGATAGGGGGGTGCGTACCGTACTCGCATCCACAAGGGAGGGTGAAAAACACATAAAGGTATCTTTTAGGTTGAAGTGCTGTCGTACACGGTCACACTCATGCAGATAAACCAAATAACGGGAAGAATGGGCGTACCCAACTCACACTGTGCATTGAGGAAACTTGTGTATAAGGGTATCTTTATGGAGCTCCTGCTGATTCCGGGTACTCCTTATTCCAAAATCCGTCCCTCTCGTTTTATGCATAAAGAGAGACGAAGCATAGTGTCATAGAGTGACACACAAGAATTTTATTTTCTAAAATAATATTAAAAACTGCCAAAGTACTCCAGGTAAGAGCGGGAGGTATACACAGGTGAAAAAGATGTTAATGTCCGGATTGTTCTCACCTTAGTGGGTACCGTCCCAATCAGTCCCTGGTAGTCCTGGTCCTCACACCGACGCGTTTCGACTAAAGAAGTCTTTTTCAAGGTGTGTTATGAGGGTACTGGTACCACTATTTATGTCCCCTAACAGGAAGTCATGTGATGGGGGTGTGGTTACAAAATATCAATTATAACAACAAATATAGGTACATATTAATACACTAAGATGCTGAGGAGACAATTAAGATAATAAAAATAAGAATTTACTTACCGATAATTCTATTTCTCGGAGTCCGTAGTGGATGCTGGGGTTCCTGAAAGGACCATGGGGAATAGCGGCTCCGCAGGAGACAGGGCACAAAAAGTAAAGCTTTAGGATCAGGTGGTGTGCACTGGCTCCTCCCCCCATGACCCTCCTCCAAGCCTCAGTTAGGATACTGTGCCCGGACGAGCGTACACAATAAGGAAGGATTTTGAATCCCGGGTAAGACTCATACCAGCCACACCAATCACACTGTACAACCTGTGATCTGAACCCAGTTAACAGTATGATAACAGCGGAGCCTCTGAAAAGATGGCTCACAACAATAATAACCCGATTTTTGTAACTATGTACAAGTATTGCAGATAATCCGCACTTGGGATGGGCGCCCAGCATCCACTACGGACTCCGAGAAATAGAATTATCGGTAAGTAAATTCTTATTTTCTCTATCGTCCTAGTGGATGCTGGGGTTCCTGAAAGGACCATGGGGATTATACCAAAGCTCCCAAACGGGCGGGAGAGTGCGGATGACTCTGCAGCACCGAATGAGAGAACTCCAGGTCCTCCTTAGCCAGGGTATCAAATTTGTAGGATTTTACAAACGTGTTTGCCCCTGACTAAATAGCCGCTCGGCAAAGTTGTAAAGCCGAGATCCCTCGGGCAGCCGCCCAAGATGAGCCCACCTTCCTTGTGGAATGGGCATTTACATATTTTGGCTGTGGCAGGCCTGCCACAGAATGTGCAAGCTGAATTGTATTACACATCCAACTAGCAATAGTCTGCTTAGAAGCAAGAGCACCCAGTTTGTTGGGTGCATACAGGATAACAGCAAGTCAGTTTTCCTGACTCCAGCCGTCCTGGAACCTATACTTTCAGGGCCCTGACAACATCCAGCAACCTGGAGTCCTCCAAGTCCCTAGTAGGCGCAAGGCACCACAATAAGCTGGTTCAGGTGAAACACTGACACCACCTTAGGGAGAGAACTGGGGACGAGTCCGCAGCTCTGCCCTGTCCGAATGGACAAACAGATATGGGCTTTTTTGAGAAAAAACCCACCAATTTGACACTCGCCTGGCCCAGGCCAGGGCCAAGAGCATGGTCACTTTTCATGTGAGATGCTTCAAATCCACAGATTTGACTGGTTTTAAACCAATGTGATTTGAGGAATCCCAGAACTACGTTAAGATCCCACAGTGCCACTGGAGGCACAAAAGGGGGTTGTATATGCAATACTCCCTTGACAAACTTCTGGACTTCAGGAACTGAAGCCAATTCTTTCTGGAAGAAAATCGACAGGGCCAAAATTTGAACCTTAATGGGCCCCAATTTGAGGCCCATAGACACTCCTGTTTGCAGGAAATGCAGGAATCGACCGAGTTGAAATTTCTTCGTGGGGCCTTCCTGGCCTCACACCACGCAACATATTTTCGCCACATGTGGTGATAATGTTGTGGGGTCACCTCCTTCCTGGCTTTGACCAGGGTAGGAATGACCTCTTCCGGAATGCCTTTTTCCCTTAGGATCCGGCGTTCCACCGACATGCCGTCAAACGCAGCTGCGGTAAGTCTTGGAACAGACATGGTACTTGCTGAAGCAAGTCCCTTCTTAGCGGCAGAGGCCATAAGTCCTCTGTGAGCATCTCTTGAAGTTCCGGGTACCAAGTCCTTCTTGGCCAATCCGGAGCCATGAGTATAGTTCTTACTCCTCTACGTCTTATAATTCTCAGTACCTTAGGTATGAGAAGCAGAGGAGGGAACACATACACCGACTGGTACACCCACGGTGTTACCAGAACGTCCACAGCTATTGCCTGAGTGTCTCTTAATCCTGGCGCAATACCTGTCCCGTTTTTTGTTCAGACGGGACGCCATCATGTCCACCTTTGGTATTTCCCAACGGTTCACAATCATGTGGAAAAACTTCCCGATGAAGTTTCCACTCTCCCGGGTGGAGGTCGTGCCTGCTGAGGAAGTCTGCTTCCCAGTTTCCACTCCCGGAATGAAACACTGCTGACAGTGCTATCACATGATTTTCCGCCCAGCGAAAAGTCCATTGCCCTCCTGCTTCTTGTGCCGCCCTGTCTGTTTACGTGGGCGACTGCCGTGATGTTTTTCCCACTGGATCAATACCGGCTGACCTTGAAGCAGAGGTCTTGCTAAGCTTAGAGCATTATAAATTTACCCTTAGCTCCAGTATATTTATGTGGAGAAAAGTCTCCAGACTTGATCACACTCCCTGGAAATTTTTTCCTTGTGTGACTGCTCCCCAGCCTCTCGGGCTGGCCTCCGTGGTCACCAGCATCCAATCCTGAATGCCGAATCTGCGGCCCTCTAGAAGATGAGCACTCTGTAACCACCACAGGAGAGACACCCTTGTCCTTGGATATAGGGTTATCCGCTGATGCATCTGAAGATGCGATCCGGACCATTTGTCCAGCAGATCCCACTGAAAAGTTCTTGCGTGAAATCTGCCGAATGGAATTGCTTCGTAGGAAGCCACCATTTTTACCAGGACCCTTGTGCAATGATGCACTGACACTTTTCCTGGTTTTAGGAGGTTCTTGACTAGCTCGGATAACTCCCTGGCTTTCTCTTCCGGGAGAAACACCTTTTTCTGGACTGTGTCCAGAATCATCCCTAGGCACAGCAGACGTGTCGTCAGGATCAGCTGCGATTTTGGAATATTTAGAATCCATCCGTGCTGTTGTAGCAGTATCCGAGATAGTGCTACTCCGACCTCCAACTGTTCCCTGGACTTTGTCCTTATCAGGAGATCGTCCAAGTAAGGGGTAATTAAGACGCCTTTTCTTCGAAGAAGAATCATCATTTCGGCCATTACCTTGGTAAAGACCCGGGGTGCCGTGGACAATCCAAACGGCAGCGTCTGAAACGTACAGTGACAGTTCTATACCACGAACCTGAGGTACCCTTAGTGAGAAGGGCAAATTTGGGACATGGAGGTAAGCATCCCTGATGTCCCGGGACACTATATAGTCCCCTTCTTCCTGGTTCGTTATCACTGCTCTGAGTGACTCCATCTTGATTTGAACCTTTGTAAGTGTTCAAATTTTTTTAGATTTAGAATAGGTCTCACCTAGCCTTCTGGCTTCAGTACCACAATATAGTGTGGAATAATACCCCTTTCCTTGTTGTAGGAGGGGTAATTTGATTATCACCTGCTGGGAATACAGCTTGTGAATTTTTTCCCATACTGCCTCCTTGTCGGAGGGATACCTTGGTAAAGCAGACTTCAGGAGCCTGCGAGGGGGAAACGTTTCGACATTCCAATCTGTACCCCTGGGATACTACTTGTAGGATCCAGGGGTCCTGTACGGTCCCAGCGTCATGCTGAGAACTTGGCAGAAGCGGTGGAAGGCTTCTGTTCCTGGGAATGGGCTGCCTGCTGCAGTCTTCTTCCCTTTCCTCTATCCCTGGGCAAATATGACTCTTATAGGGACGAAAGGACTGAGGCTGAAAAGACGGTGTCTTTTTCTGCAGAGATGTGACTTAGGGTAAAAACGGTGGATTTTCCAGCAGTTGCCGTGGCCACCAGGTCCGATGGACCGACCCCAAATAACTCCTCTTCCTTTATACGGCAATACACCTTTGTGCCGTTTGGAATCTGCATCACCTGACCACTGTCGTGTCCATAAACATCTTCTGGCAGATATGGACATCGCACTTACTCTTGATGCCAGAGTGCAAATATCCCTCTGTGCATCTCGCATATATAGAAATGCATCCTTTAAATGCTCTATAGTCAATAAAATACTGTCCCTGTCAAGGGTATCAATATTTTTAGTCAGGGAATCCGACCAAGCCACCCCAGCTCTGCACATCCAGGCTGAGGCGATCGCTGGTCGCAGTATAACACCAGTATGTGTGTATATACTTTTATATGATATTTTTCAGCCTCCTGTCAGCTGGCTCCTTGAGGACGGCCCTATCTATAGACGGTACCGCCACTTGTTTTGATAAGCGTGTGAGCGCCTTATCCACCCTAAGGGGTGTTTCCCAACGCGCCCTAACTTCTGGCGGGAAAGGGTATACCGCCAATAATTTTCTATCGGGGGGAACCCACGCATCATCACACACTTCATTTAATTTATCTGATTCAGGAAAAACTACAGGTAGTTTTTTCACATCCCACATAATACCCTCTTTTGTGGTACTTGTAGTATCAGAAATATGTAACACCTCCTTCATTGCCCTTAACGTGTGGCCCTAATAAGGAATACGTTTGTTTATTCACCGTCGACACTGGATTCAGTGTCCGTGTCTGTGTCTGTGTCGACCGACTAAGGTAAACGGGCGTTTTAAAACCCCTGACGGTGTTTTTGAGACGTCTGGACCGGTACTAATTGTTTGTCGGCCGTCTCATGTCGTCAACCGACCTTGCAGCGTGTTGACATTATCACGTAATTCCCTAAATAAGCCATCCATTCCGGTGTCGACTCCCTAGAGAGTGACATCACCATTACAGGCAATTGCTCCGCCTCCTCACCAACATCGTCCTCATACATGACGACACACACGTACCGACACACAGCACACACACAGGGAATGCTCTGATAGAGGACAGGACCCACTAGCCCTTTGGAGAGACAGAGGGAGAGTTTGCCAGCACACACCAAAAAACGCTATAATTATATAGGGACAACCTTATATAAGTGTTTTCCCTTATAGCATCTTTTATATATTTCTAACGCCAAATTAGTGCCCCCCCTCTCTGTTTTAACCCTGTTTCTGTAGTGCAGTGCAGGGGAGAGCCTGGGAGCCTTCCCTCCAGCCTTTCTGTGAGGGAAAATGGCGCTGTGTGCTGAGGAGATAGGCCCCGCCCCTTTTTCGGCGGGCTCGTCTCCCGCTCTTCAACGGATTCTGGCAGGGGTTAAATATCTCCATATAGCCCCCGGAGGCTATATGTGAGGTATTTTTTGCCAAAAAATAGGTTTACATTGCCTCCCAGGGCGCCCCCCTCCCAGCGCCCTGCACCCTCAGTGACTGCCGTGTGAAGTGTGCTGAGAGCAATGGCGCACAGCTGCAGTGCTGTGCGCTACCTTAAGAAGACTGAGGAGTCTTCTGCCGCCGATTCTGGACCTTCTTCTCTTTTCAGCATCTGCAAGGGGGCCGGCGGCGAGGCTCCAGTGACCATCCAGGCTGTACCTGTGATCGTCCCTCTGGAGCTAATGTCCAGTAGCCAAAGAAGCCAATCCATCCTGCACGCAGGTGAGTTCACTTCTTCTCCCCTAAGTCCCTCGTTGCAGTGATCCTGTTGCCAGCAGGACTCACTGTAAAATAAAAAACCTAAGCTAAACTTTTCTAAGCAGCTCTTTAGGAGAGCCACCTAGATTGCACCCTTCTCGGCCGGGCACAAAAATCTAACTGAGGCTTGGAGGAGGGTCATGGGGGGAGGAGCCAGTGCACACCACCTGATCCTAAAGCTTTACTTTTTGTGCCCTGTCTCCTGCGGAGCCGCTATTCCCCATGGTCCTTTCAGGAACCCCAGCATCCACTAGGACGATAGAGAAAATACATAAAATATGGCTAACACAGTGAAAATGCCTTTTATGTAGGTGAAGTATGTTTGCAAGGTACCCGTTACGTCACTTCCGGTATTTGGAACACATTGTACTTCCGGAAGTGGCGCAGGTAAACGGGACCCATTACTGATAACTTTATAAAAAGAAGTGGAGGGAGGCGGCGGTGACCATAAGCAACTTAATGTTGCTAACATGTTGTAGGGATATTGAGATGTGCTGCGCCGCTGGGTCGGGCGGTGGAACGCATGTACCGGAAGTGACGGTCATGCGTTCCACCTATTAGGGGAAAGTGCACTTCCGGCAAACGGAGTGCTAAGGATATCGAGTATATCTATACTGTGTACAGTGGAACGCACGCGTTCCCGGAAGTGACGGGAAGGTGCGTTCCACCTGAGGGGAAACAGCACGTGATCCCGGAAGTGACGGGAGGGTGCGTTCCACAAGGAAAAGAAAAAGTGTCATAGCACATAATCTAGTTATTAGATCATACAGAAAATTTATGGAAAGTGCACAGTATAAGACTCTAATAAAAGTTATTTACAGTAATCAGCATTTGGAAAAATATAAATATATTTAAAAAATATATAAAAATATATAAAAAAATATATATATATAAAAAAAAATAAGAATATACTTACCGATAATTCTATTTCTCGGAGTCCGTAGTGGATGCTGGGGTTCCTGAAAGGACCATGGGGAATAGCGGCTCCGCAGGAGACAGGGCACAAAAAGTAAAGCTTTACGATCAGGTGGTGTGTACTGGCTCCTCCCCCTATGACCCTCCTCCAAGCCTCAGTTAGGTACTGTGCCCGGACGAGCGTACACAATAAGGAAGGATTTATGAATCCCGGGTAAGACTCATACCAGCCACACCAATCACACCGTACAACCTGTGATCTAAACCCAGTTAACAGTATGATAACAGCGGAGCCTCTGAAAAGATGGCTCACAACAATAATAACCCGATTTTTGTAACTATGTACAAGTAATGCAGATAATCCGCACTTGGGACTCCGAGAAATAGAATTATCGGTAAGTAAATTCTTATTTTCTCTATCGTCCTAGTGGATGCTGGGGTTCCTGAAAGGACCATGGGGATTATACCAAAGCTCCCAAACGGGCGGGAGAGTGCGGATGACTCTGCAGCACCGAATGAGAGAACTCCAGGTCCTCCTTAGCCAGGGTATCAAATTTGTAGAATTTTACAAACGTGTTCTCCCCCGACCACGTAGCCGCTCGGCAGAGTTGTAATGCCGAGACCCCTCGGGCAGCCGCCCAAGAAGAACCCACCTTCCTTGTGGAGTGGGCTTTTACCGATTTTGGCTGTGGCAGGCCTGCCACAGAATGTGCAAGCTGAATCGTACTACAAATCCAGCGAGCAATAGTCTGCTTAGACGCAGGAGCGCCCAACTTGTTGGGAGCATATAGTATAAACAGCGAGTCAGATTTCCTGACTCCAGCTGTCCTTGAAATGTATATTTTTAAAGCTCTGACAACGTCCAACAACTTGGAGTCCTCCAAGTCGCTTGTAGCCGCAGGCACTACAATAGGTTGGTTCAGATGAAATGCTGACACCACCTTAGGGAGAAAATGCGGACGAGTCCGCAGTTCTGCCCTGTCCGAATGGAAAATCAGATATGGGCTTTTGTAAGATAAAGCTGCCAGTTCTGACACTCTCCTGGCCGAAGCCAGGGCTAGTAGCATGGTCACTTTCCATGTGAGATATTTCAAATCCACAGTTTTTAGTGGTTCAAACCAATGAGATTTGAGAAAGTCCAAAACAACATTGAGATCCCACGGTGCCACTGGAGGCACCACAGGGGGCTGTATATGCAGCACTCCCTTAACAAAAGTCTGGACTTCAGGAACTGAAGCCAATTCTTTTTGGAAGAAAATCGACAGGGCCGAAATTTGAACCTTAATAGATCCCAATTTGAGACCTATAGACAATCCTGATTGCAGGAAATGTAGGAATCGACCCAGTTGAAATTCCTCCGTCGGAGCACTCTGATCCTCGCACCACGCAACATATTTTCGCCAAATGCGGTGATAATGTTGCGCGGTTACTTCCTTCCTTGCTTTAATCAAAGTAGGAATGACTTCTTCCGGCATGCCTTTTTCCTTTAGGATCCGGCGTTCAACCGCCATGCCGTCAAACGCAGCCGCGGTAAGTCTTGAAACAGACAGGGACCCTGCTGAAGCAAGTCCCTTCTCAGAGGTAGAGGCCACGGATCTTCCGTGATCATCTCTTGAAGTTCCGGGTACCAAGTTCTTCTTGGCCAATCCGGAACCACTAGTATCGTTCTTACGCCTCTTTGCCGTATAATTCTCAATACTTTTGGTATGAGAGGCAGAGGAGGAAACACATACACCGACTGGTACACCCAAGGCGTTACCAGCGCGTCCACAGCTATTGCCTGCGGATCTCTTGACCTGGCGCAATACCTGTCTAGTTTTTTGTTGAGGCGAGACGCCATCATGTCCACCATTGGTCTTTCCCAACGGGTTACCAGCATGTGGAAAACTTCTGGATGAAGTCCCCACTCTCCCGGGTGAAGGTCGTGTCTGCTGAGGAAGTCTGCTTCCCAGTTGTCCACTCCCGGGATGAACACTGCTGACAGTGCTATCACATGATTCTCTGTCCAGCGAAGAATCCTTGCAGCTTCTGCCATTGCACTCCTGCTTCTTGTGCCGCCCTGTCTGTTCACATGGGCGACTGCCGTGATGTTGTCCGACTGCATCAACACCGGTTTTCCTTGAAGCAGAGGTTCTGCCTGGCTTAGAGCATTGTAGATTGCTCTTAGTTCCAGAATGTTTATGTGAAGAGACGTTTCCAGGCTCGACCACACGCCCTGGAAGTTTCTTCCTTGTGTGACTGCTCCCCAGCCCCTCAGGCTGGCGTCCGTGGTCACCAGGATCCAATCCTGTATGCCGAATCTGCGGCCCTCCAATAGATGAGCACTCTGCAACCACCACAGAAGAGATACCCTTGTCCTTGGAGACAGGGTTATCCGCTGGTGCATCTGAAGATGCGACCCTGACCATTTGTCCAACAGATCCCTCTGGAAAATTCTTGCGTGGAATCTGCCGAATGGAATTGCTTCGTAAGAAGCCACCATTTTTCCCAGGACTCTTGTGCATTGATGTACAGACACCTTTCCTGGTTTTAGGAGGTTCCTGACAAGCTCGGATAACTCCTTGGCTTTTTCCTCCGGGAGAAAAACCTTTTTCTGAACCGTGTCCAGAATCATCCCTAGGAACAGCAGACGTGTTGTCGGAATTAACTGGGATTTTGGAATATTCAGAATCCACCCGTGCTGTTTTAGCACTTCTTGAGACAGTGCTAATCCTATCTCTAGCTGTTCTCTGGACCTTGCCCTTATTAGGAGATCGTCCAAGTATGGGATAATTAATACGCCTTTTCTTCGAAGAAGAATCATCATCTCGGCCATTACCTTGGTAAAGACCCGAGGTGCCGTGGACAATCCGAACGGCAGCGTCTGAAACTGATAGTGACAGTTCTGTACGACGAACCTGAGGTACCCCTGGTGTGAGGGGTAAATTGGAACGTGGAGATACGCATCCTTGATGTCCAAGGATACCATAAAGTCCCCTTCTTCCAGGTTCGCTATCACTGCTCTGAGTGACTCCATCTTGAACTTGAACTTCTTTATGTACAGGTTCAAGGATTTCAGATTTAGAATAGGTCTTACCGAGCCATCCGGCTTCGGTACCACAAATAGAGTGGAATAATACCCCTTTCCTTGTTGTAAAAGGGGTACCTTGACTATCACCTGCTGAGAGTACAGCTTGTGAATGGCTTCCAAGACCGTCACCCTGTCGGAGGGGGACGTTGGTAAAGCAGACTTCAGGAAACGGCGAGGTGGATCCGTCTCTAGTTCCAACCTGTACCCCTGAGATATTATCTGCAGGATCCAGGGATCTACCTGCGAGTGAGCCCACTGCGCGCTGAAATTCTTGAGACGACCCCCCACCGCCCCCGAGTCCGCTTGAGAAGCCCCAGCGTCATGCTGAGGCTTTTGTAGAAGCGGGGGAGGGCTTCTGTTCCTGGGAAGGAGCTGCCTGTTGCTGTCTCTTCCCCCTTCCTCTGCCTCGTGGCAGATATGAATATCCCTTTGCTCTCTTGTTTTTAAAGGAACGAAAGGGCTGCGGTTGAAAAGTCGGTGTCTTTTTCTGTTGGGGAGTGACTTGAGGTAAAAAGGTGGATTTCCCGGCTGTAGCCGTGGCCACCAAATCCGATAGACCGACACCAAATAACTCCTCCCCTTTATACGGCAAAACTTCCATATGCCGTTTTGAGTCCGCATCGCCTGACCACTGTCGCGTCCATAAACTTCTTCTAGCCGAAATGGACATAGCACTTACCCGTGATGCCAGTGTGCAGATATCCCTCTGTGCATCACGCATATAAAGAAATGCATCCTTTATTTGCTCTAAAGACAGTAAAACATTGTCCCTATCCAGGGTATCAATATTTTCAATCAGGGACTCTGACCAAGCTACCCCAGCACTGCACATCCAGGCTGTCGCTATAGCTGGTCGTAGTATAACACCTGTATGTGTGTATATACTTTTTTGGATATTTTCCATCCTCCTATCTGCTGGATCTTTAAGTGCGGCCGTCTCAGGAGAGGGTAACGCCACTTGTTTTGATAAGCGTGTGAGCGCCTTGTCCACCCTAGGAGGTGTTTCCCAGCGCGCCCTAACCTCTGGCGGGAAAGGGTATAAAGCCAATAACTTCTTTGAAATTAGCATTTTTTTTATCGGGGGCAACCCACGCTTCATCACACACCTCATTTAATTCTTCTGATTCAGGAAAAACTATAGGTAGTTTTTTCACATCCCACATAATACCCTGTTTAGTGGTACCTGTAGTATCAGCTATATGTAACGCCTCCTTCATTGCCAAAATCATATAACGTGTGGCCCTACTGGAAAATACGGTTGATTCGTCACCGTCACCACTAGAATCAGTGCCTGTGTCTGGGTCTGTGTCGACCGACTGAGGCAAAGGGCGTTTTACAGCCCCTGACGGTGTTTGAGGCGCCTGGACAGGCACTAATTGATTGTCCGGCCATCTCATGTCGTCAAACGACTGCTTTAGCGTGTTGACACTATCCCGTAATTCCATAAATAAAGGCATCCATTCTGGTGTCGACCCCCTAGGAGGTGACATCCCCATATTTGGCAATTGCTCCGCCTCCACACCAATATCGTCCTCATACATGTCGACACACACGTACCGACACACAGCAGACACACAGGGAATGCTCTTAACGAAGACAGGACCCCACTAGCCCTTTGGGGAGACAGAGGGAGAGTTTGCCAGCACACACCAAAAGCGCTATATATGACAGGGATAGCCTTATAATAAGTGCTCCCTGTATAGCTGCTTTAATAATATATTTTTGCCACAATTTTGCCCCCCCCTCTCTTTTTTACCCTGTTTCTGTAGTGCAGTGCAGGGGAGAGCCTGGGAGCCGTCCTGACCAGCGGAGCTGTGTAAGGAAAATGGCGCTGTGTGCTGAGGAGATAGGCCCCGCCCCTTTTCCGGCGGGCTCGTCTCCCGCTCTTTAGTGGATTCTGGCAGGGGTTAAATATCTCCATATAGCCCCCGGAGGCTATATGTGAGGTATTTTTAGCCAAATTAGGTTTTCATTTGCCTCCCAGGGCGCCCCCCTCCCAGCGCCCTGCACCCTCAGTGACTGCCGTGTGAAGTGTGCTGAGAGGAAAATGGCGCACAGCTGCAGTGCTGTGCGCTACCTTTAGAAGACTGAGGAGTCTTCTGCCGCCGATTCTGGACCTCTTCTCGTTTCAGCATCTGCAAGGGGGCCGGCGGCGAGGCTCCGGTGACCATCCAGGCCGTACCTGTGATCGTCCCTCTGGAGCTAATGTCCAGTAGCCAAGAAGCCAATCCATCCTGCACGCAGGTGAGTTCACTTCTTCTCCCCTAAGTCCCTCGTTGCAGTGATCCTGTTGCCAGCAGGACTCACTGTAAAATAAAAAACCTAAGCTAAACTTTTCTAAGCAGCTCTTTAGGAGAGCCACCTAGATTGCACCCTTTTCGGCCGGGCACAAAAATCTGAGGCTTGGAGGAGGGTCATAGGGGGAGGAGCCAGTACACACCACCTGATCGCAAAGCTTTACTTTTTGTGCCCTGTCTCCTGCGGAGCCGCTATTCCCCATGGTCCTTTCAGGAACCCCAGCATCCACTAGGACGATAGAGAAAATATATATATATATATATATATATATATATATATATATATATATATATATATATATATATATATATATAAAAGAGTCACCTGGCACATTTATATGCTATTTGATGAGTGCCAGGTGTACTGACAGGGAAAAGTTGCGCTGCTGAAGGGATCACATTAGTGGCATTGTGATCCCCGTGGCCGACGCGCGCTGGGACCGCTCTCAGCAGGTCCCGTGCGGCGCCCCTCTCAAATACTGACAGGGAAAACTTGCGCTGCTGAAGGGATCCCGGCCGCTCTTAGCTACTCGTTGTACACATTATGAAACCCCCTGGCCGGCGCGCGCTGGGACCGCTCTCAGCAGTACCTGTAGCGGCGCCCCTCTTGAACACTGACAGGGGAAACCTGCTGAAGGGATCCCGGCCGCTCACACATTAGTGCTGTGGCATCGTGATGCCCCTGGTCGGCGCGCGCTGGGGCCGCTCTCAGCAGGACCTGTAGCGGCGCTCCTCTCGAATAGTGACAGGGGAAACAAGCGCTGCTGAAGGGATCCCGGCCGCTCACACATTAGTGCTGCGCTGCGGCATTGTGATTCCCCTTGTCGGCGCGCGCTGGGGCCGCTCTCAGCAACAAGTGAAATCTGCGCTGCTGAAGGGATCCTGGTGTTGTGCTGCGCTGCGGCATTATAATACAGCTGGCCGGTGCGCGCTGGGACCGCTCTCATCAGGTCCCGTAGTGGCCCTTCTCTCTAATGCGGGATATGAGTAACTAATTAACCAGCTATTTAACTTCAGTAAGGGAGTATAAGAATAAAGCCCTATGTCGCAGCGCCTCTAATAGAAATCAATAAGAAATTAAATTAAAAAGAAAAACCCTACGCTAACTGGCCCTTATAACAACCAGTACTCACAGATCTGATGTGAAGAGGATCTCCTGTGAGAGAAGCAGATCCCTTTAAAAAGGATCTTAGTCTCTCAGTAATATCAGGCTTTGTCTCCCTTTTCCTAGGGAGACGCAGCTCCTTCGTTATATGTATTTTCCTGTCGAGAGATGCAGGTCCCTTCAATAGGGATCTTAGTCTCTCACAAATTCGTGGCTTTGTCTCCCTTTTCATTAGGGTGACGCAGTCCATATCAAGAAAAAAAGAGAAAAAATTAAAGTTTAGTCAGGAGCTCAAAGCTCCATGTGCTACCTCCTTAGCACAATTTTCAAAACTGAGGGAGAAGGGATGTGAAGGAGGAGGAGCCGGCTGTGCAAACAATACTGATTTTAGATTGTGCCACACCTCCGGTTGCAAGCTTCACACCCCTAATGTCTAAGGAAGCTCCAGTGTCCCCTAGTGGATGAAAGAGAAATAAAAGAAACATCTCGACATCAATGGGATAATATTCTAATGCTAGCTGATACTAGTAACAGAAGTAATGGGCATGGCATTACTAGCAACAGCAGTTTCTAAATTCATACCAGTTTACATGAATTGTACTTTAATAACACATACAATAAGACACTGGGTATAAGGCTGCAATTAAATGTTCTCCACTTTGAGCTTTCAGCACTATCAGATCTACTCCGGACAGTAACCAAAACTGGTTTTAACTACCTAATGAACCGGTGGAGGAATGGTCTTTCCCACAGTACTTTATATAGTAACAAACAGCAAAAATAAGTGAAGGAATATGCCGGTTATTTTGGCTAGTTAAGATATGAATTAGCCAGGATGTTGCTAAGCATCAGCTACTACTTTGTACTGTGTGCAATGTAAACAGATCATTTTAGGTTCACATGTAAGTAATGAAACCTCAACCTACCTCTGTGCAGCTGTTTTGACCACCGACCGTGTGATATTTGCATTTGCGTGACGAAATATTCTTCTCTGCACCACAGTTCCTGGTGACAGTGCAATGTTTTGTGCATTCTCTCTGTCATGGACAAATAGAAAAACATTCAATTGCAATATATATGACATAAAATGGTCTAGGCGTTCACATACATAAAACTTATTTTTAAAAGGGCTTTACATATCATACATGTTATTTATGTATTTATTTTAATGTACACAGAGAGAAAGTGGTAACATTTGGAAACCTACAATATGGGCACAAAAAGTTTTGCTAAATTACAGAATGAAAAATGGAAGGCTGTTTGTTACAAATAAAAAGATGGCTCCATGTATTAGTAGAAACACTTATGATATTATAAAAGGCTAGGCATGCTAGGTAAAGACAGAAGATATCTGAATCTGGCCTTGTGCTTAATAAACCTAGGCAAAGGTCAAGACCGATCATCCCGGTTCAATGGCGCTCAGTGATGGCTCCCTCACTTTGGAACTGGTACCTGAGGAAGGACTTTTATATTCATATGGAAGATATTTATTAGGTACACACAACTGTTATTGATGCTCTATAGCCTTATACAGGTTGTTATGAATATATCCTTATCACGCGCTTCAAAGAGCAGCACCTCACGGTAGAACCCCTGTTAGCGAGAACAAAACAATGTGGACAGAAATATAGGCCGGAGGGCGCTAGAGCATCAAAATCTATTGTCCATATACAAGTCCATATGATCTTATGGATTAAGACGTCTGAATGCTTTCAATCGTGTTGTTGATGGACTCTATTACAATCCCAACTTGAAGTGGATATTCTGATCTCTTACGAATCCAGTGTTCAGTTATACTATAAGATTTTACCTATAAAATACCCTCTCACCAAGAAATGTAGACACCCAAAATATAACCTTTGCTTAGAAAAATTCCGATGTTTATTAGTAACATCAACAAAAAATATATAATGTATAGTATTTTCTACATTATATATAAGGTGTACTAGAAGGGACAACCAGATTAAATTGAAACAGACGGAAACAAGAGTGCCACCCAACACCCCAGGATGTGAGCTCAGTGGTGGGGACTCTCCAATGTATACTGGGTATCCTAATCACCTTCATTTTTAAAAACCTACGCGTTTCGTCCCTGTAATAGGACTTCTTCAGGGGTATATATGAATCTCCTAAAATTGTCTAGTAGTGTGGATGTTTAATAATCTTCACCTGCCTATCAACAATTCAATGGGCAAGAAATAATATTGCCAATAATGGCGGAGAAGATGTAACAACTTCACTGGCCCAATAGGATTAATAGATTATACACTCCCAAAGTTGTAGTTGCCCTGAGATAATTTTTATTTTTTGTTTATTTGACCTACACTTGCACCAATAATAATCACATCACTTAAATAAATGGAGGCACTTGTACTTTGTGATTTGGGTTGTTGAAATGGTTCTAAATAGGTTAATTGTTATCCTTAAATAGGTTAATTGTTATGCCTGGGTAAATTATGGGAAACTACTTTATTTTTAATACTGTGTAGGTGCTCTTGAATACGTAATTTCAGTTGTCTTTTGGTTTTCCTACTGAATATGTGATCTATAAGATAGATTGCGGATGTGGATTATCTTATATTAGGAAAGCCAAAAGACAACTTCTGGGAGCAATCCACTGCTATGGTGGCGAGAGCGCTGGGCGGAACGCCGGCTGGAAGTGATGTCATATGTGTTCCACCGTTATGATGGGTGGAACGCAAGGTGGAAGTGAAGCTACTTCCGATGCCCTGAGATCATTTTTATTTTTTATTTATTTATTTGACCTACACTTTCACCAATAATAAATCACATCACTTAAATAAACTGAGGCACTAGTACTTTGTGATTTGGGTTGTTGAAATGGTCCTAAATAGGTTAATTGTTATCTTTAAAATAAGAATTTACTTACCGATAATTCTATTTCTCGGAGTCCGTAGTGGATGCTGGGGTTCCTGAAAGGACCATGGAGAATAGCGGCTCCGCAGGAGACAGGGCACAAAAGTAAAGCTTTTACAGGTCAGGTGGTGTGTACTGGCTCCTCCCCCTATGACCCTCCTCCAGACTCCAGTTAGGTACTGTGCCCGGACGAGCGTACACAATAAGGGAGGATTTTGAATCCCGGGTAAGACTCATACCAGCCACACCAATCACACCATACAACTTGTGATCTAAACCCAGTTAACAGTATGATAACAGAGGAGCCTCTGAAAGATGGCTTCCTAAACAATAACCCGAATTAGTTAACAATAACTATGTACAAGTATTGCAGATAATCCGCACTTGGGATGGGCGCCCAGCATCCACTACGGACTCCGAGAAATAGAATTATCGGTAAGTAAATTCTTATTTTCTCTATCGTCCTAAGTGGATGCTGGGGTTCCTGAAAGGACCATGGGGATTATACCAAAGCTCCCAAACGGGCGGGAGAGTGCGGATGACTCTGCAGCACCGAATGAGAGAACTCCAGGTCCTCCTTTGCCAGGGTATCAAATTTGTAAAAATTTACAAACGTGTTCTCCCCTGACCACGTAGCTGCTCGGCAGAGTAGTAATGCCGAGACCCCTCGGGCAGCCGCCCAAGATGAGCCCACCTTCCTTGCGGAATGGGCCTTAACAGATTTAGGCTGTGGCAGGCCTGCCACAGAATGTACAAGTTGAATTTTGTTACAAATCCAACGAGCAATCGACTGCTTAGAAGCAGGTGCACCCAACTTGTTGGGTGCATACAGTATAAACAGCGAGTCAGATTTTCTGACTCCAGCCGTCCTTTAAATGTATATTTTTAAGGCTCTGACAACGTCCAACAACTTGGAGTCCTTCAAGTCGTCTGTAGCCGCAGGCACTACAATAGGCTGGTTCAGGTGAAACGCTGATACCACCTTAGGGAGAAAATGCGGACGCGTCCGCAGCTCTGCCCTATGTCGAATGGAAAATTAAATAAGGGCTTTTATAAAACAAAGCCGCCAGTTCAGATACTCTCCCGGCCGAAGCCAGGGCCAGTAACATAGTCACTTTCCATGTGAGATATTTCAAATCCACCTTCTTTAGTGGTTCAAACCAATTTGATTTGAGGAAATCTAAAACTACATTTAGATCCCACGGTGCCACCTTAGGCACCACAGGAGGCTGTATATGCAGTACTCCTTTGATAAAAATCTGGACCTCAGGGACTGAGGCCAATTCTTTTTGGAAGAATATTGATAGGGCCGAAATTTGAACCTTAATAGATCCCAATTTGAGACCCATAGACAATCCTGATTGCAGGAAATGTAGGAAAACGACCCAGTTGAAATTCCTCCATCGGAGCACTCCGCTGCTCGCACCACGCAACATATTTTCGCCAAATACGGCGATAATGCTTCGCGGTGACTTCCTTCCTTGCCTTTATCAAGGTAGGAATGACTTCTTCTGGAATGCCTTTTCCTTTTAGGATCTGGCATTCAAAACGCCATGCCGTCAAACGCAGCCGCGGTAAGTCTTGAAAAAGACAAGTACCCTGCTGAAGCAGGTCCCTTCTCAGAAGTAGAGGCCACGGAGCGTCCGTGACCATCTCTTGAAGTTCCGGGTACCAAGTCCTTCTTGGCCAATCCGGAGCCACTAGTCTTACTCCACTTTGCCGTATAATCCTCAATACCTTTGGTATGAGAGGCAGAGGAGGAAACACATATACCGACTGGTACACCCAAGATGTTACCAGCGCGTCCACAGCTATTGCCTGCGGATCTCTTGACCTGGCGCAATACCTGTCCAGTGTTTTGTTGAGGCGAGACGCCATCATGTCCACCATTGGTTTTACCCAACGGTTTAATAGCATGTGGAAAACTTCTGGATGAAGTCTCCACTCTCCCGGGTGAAGGTCGTGTCTGCTGAGGAAGTCTGCTTCCCAGTTGTCCACGCCCGGGATGAATACTGCTGACAGTGCTATCACGTGATTCTCCGCCCAGCGAAGGATCCTGGCAGCTTCTGCCATTGCCCTCCTGCTTCTTGTGCCGCCCTGTCTGTTTACATGGGCGACTGCCGTGATGTTGTCCGACTGGATCAACACCGGTCTTCCTTGAAGCAGAGGTTCCGCCTGGCTTAGAGCATTGTAGATTGCTCTTAGTTCCAGAATGCTTATGTGAAGAGACTTTTTCAGGCTCGACCACACTCCCTGGAAATTTCTTCCCTGTGTGACTGCTCCCCAGCCTCTCTGGCTGGCACCCGTGGTCACCAGGATCCAATCCTGCATGCCGAATCTGCGGCCCTCCAATAGATGAGCCTCCTGCAACCACCACAGAAGGGATACCCTTGTCCTTGGCGACAGGGTTATCCGCAGGTGCATCTGAAGATGCGACCCTGACCATTTGTCCAACAGATCCCTTTGCATGGAATCTGCCGAAAGGGATTGCTTCGTAAGAAGCTACCATTTTTTCCCAGGACTCTTGTGCATTGATGTACAGACACCTTTCCTGGTTTTAGGAGGTTCCTGACCAGGTCAGATAACTCCTTGGCTTTTTCTTCGGGAAGAAAAACCTTTTCTGAACTGTGTCCAGAATCATCCCCAGGAACAGCAGACGAGTTGTCGGCATTAATTGGGATTTTGGAATATTCAGAATCCATCCGTGCTGCTTTAGCACCTCTTGAGATAGTGCTAAACCCATCTCTAGCTGTTCTCTGGACCTTGCCCTTATTAGGAGATCGTCCAAGTATGGGATAATTAATACGCCTTTTCTTCGAAGAAGAAATATTATCTCGGCCATTACCTTTGTAAAGACCCGAGGTGCCGTGGACAAACCAAACGGCAGCGTCTGAAACTGATAGTGACAGTTTTGTACAACGAACCTGAGGTACCCCTGTGTGAGGGGTAATTGGAACGTGGAGATACGCATCCTTGATGTCCAAGGATACCATAAAGTCCCCTTCTTCCAGGTTCGCTATCACTGCTCTGAGTGACTCCATCTTGAACTTGAACTTCTTTATGTACAGGTTCAAGGACTTCAGATTTAGAATAGGCCTTACCGAGCCATCCGGCTTCGGTACCACAAAAAGAGTGGAATAATACCCCTTCCCTTGTTGTAGAAGAGGTACCTTGACTATCACCTGCTGAGAATACAGCTTGTGAATGGCTTCCAAAACCGTCTCCCTTTCTGAGGGGGACGTTGGTAAAGCAGACTTCAGGAAACGGCGAGGTGGCTCTGTCTCTAATTTCAACCTGTACCCCTGAGATATTATCTGCAGGATCCAGGGATTTACCTGCGAGTGAGCCCACTGCGCGCTGTAATTCTTGAGACGACCGCCTACCGCCCCCGAGTCCGCTTGCGAAGCCCCAGCGTCATGCTGAGGCTTTTGTAGAAACCGGGGAGGGCTTCTGTTCCTGGGAAGGAGCTGCCTGTTGCTGTCTCTTCCCTCGTCCTCTGCCTCGTGGCAGATATGAATAGCCCTTTGCTCTCTTATTTTTAAAGGAACGAAAAGGCTGCGATTGAAAGGTCGGTGCCTTTTTCTGTTGGGGAGTGACTTGAGGTAGAAAGGTGGATTTCCCGGCCGTAGCCGTGGCCACCAAATCCGATAGACCGACCCCAAATAACTCCTCTACGCATCGCCTGTCCACTGTCGTGTCCATAAAGCTCTTCTGGCCGAAATGGACATAGCACTTACCCGTGATGCCAGTGTGCAGATATCTCTCTGTGCATCACGCATATAAAGAAATGCATCCTTTATTTGTTCTAACGACAGTAAAATATTGTCCCTGTCCAGGGTATCAATATTTTCGATCAGGGACTCTGACCAAACTACCCCAGCACTGCACATCCAGGCAGTCGCAATAGCTGGTCGTAGTATAACACCTGCATGTGTGTATATACCTTTTTGGATATTTTCCATCCTCCTATCTGATGGATCTTTAAGTGCGGCCGTCTCAGGAGAGGGTAACGCCACTTGTTTTGATAAGCGTGTTAGCGCTTTGTCCACCCTAGGAGGTGTTTCCCAGCGCTCCCTAACCTCTGGCGGGAAAGGGTATAAAGCCAATAACTTCTTTGAAATTAGCAGTTTTTTATCGGGGCACCCCACGCTTCATCACACACGTCATTTAATTCTTCTGATTCGGTAAAAACTACTGGTAGTTTTTTCACACCCCACATAATACCCTGTTTAGTGGTACCTGTAGTATCAGCTAAATGTAACATCTCCTTTATTGCCAAAATCATATAACGTGTGGCCCTTTTGGAAAATACGGTTGATTCGTCACCTTCACTACCGGAATCAGTGCCTGTGTCTGGGTCTGTGTCGACCGACTGAGGCAAGGGGCGTTTTACAGCCCCTGACGGTGTTTGAGGCGCCTGGACAGGCACTAAGTGAGTGTCCGGCCGCCTCATGTCGGCAAACGACTGCTTAAGCGAGTTGACGCTATCCCGTAATTCCACAAATAAAGGCATCCATTCTGGTGTCGACCCCCTAGAAGGTGACATCCTCATATTTGGCAATTGCTCCGCCTCCACACCAATAACGTCCTCATACATGTCGACACACACGTACCGACACACAGCAGACACACAGGGAATGCTCTATACGAAGACAGGACCCACTAGCCCTTTGGGAAGACAGAGGGAGAGTCTGCCAGCACACACCAAAAAGCGCTATATATGACAGGGATAGCCTTATGATTAAGTGCTCCCTTATAGCTGCTTTTATATTAATATATTGCCATTTATTTTGCCCCCCCTCTCTGTTATACCCTGTTTCTGTAGTGCAGTGCAGGGGAGAGACCTGGGAGCCTTCCTGACCAGCGGAGCTGTGACAGAAAATGGCGCCGTGTGCCGAGGAGATAGGCCCCGCCCCTTTTCCGGCGGGCTCGTCTCCCGCTATTTAGTACATTTAGGCAGGGGTAAATATCTCCATATAGCCTCTGGGGCTATATGTGAGGTATTTTTAGCCTTTTTAAAGGTTTACATTTGCCTCCCAGGGCGCCCCCCCCCCAGCGCCCTGCACCCTCAGTGACTGCCGTGTGAAGTGTGCTGAGAGGAAAATGGCGCACAGCTGCAGTGCTGTGCGCTACCTTAAGAAGACTGCAGGAGTCTTCAGCCGCCGATTCTGGACCTCTTCTTGCTTCAGCATCTGTGAGGGGGCCGGCGGCGTGGCTCCGGTGACCATCCAGGCTGTACCTGTGATCGTCCCTCTGGAGCTTCATGTCCAGTAGCCAAGAAGCCAATCCATCCTGCACGCAGGTGAGTTCACTTCTTCTCCCCTCTGTCCCTCGTTGCAGTGATCCTGTTGCCAGCAGGAATCACTGTAAAATAAAAAACCTAAGCTAAACTCTCTAAGCAGCTCTTTATGAGAGCCACCTAGAATTGCACCCTTCTCGGCCGGGCACAAAAATCTAACTGGAGTCTGGAGGAGGGTCATAGGGGGAGGAGCCAGTACACACCACCTGACCTGTAAAAGCTTTACTTTTGTGCCCTGTCTCCTGCGGAGCCGCTATTCTCCATGGTCCTTTCAGGAACCCCAGCATCCACTTAGGACGATAGAGAAATTTGGATTGGTGGGTAGATTAAGGAAGTGATGTAGAGCCTAGGAGAGGTAGAAATAGCCCCACAGGTTGCAGACACAGTTATTCATACTTTGGGAGCCAGACACATCACTACACAGGAGTGTGTAAGTATATAGAAGGGTTAGTTATTCACCCCTTATTTTGAATCACAAAAAATAAGATTATATTTATTTAATTACAGAAACACTTAAATTAGTAAATGTTAGATGTTCACCCAAAGTTGGTATGTATTACTATACATATTTTTTTTTTCTATTATTATATTTGTGACATTATTTTATCCATGCTCTGGAGCACTCTATTTTGGGATATTCATTTGCGAATGGACCCGTTCACAGCATGAATGAGACCATTTCATTTTTAAGTAAGTTACGAAAGTTTGAAAATATTTATGGGAGTGACTTATTCCATCTAAACTAATAAATAAAACTATATATGTAATTGTATGTAAGTATTTCATGTACAGGTATAGTATCCCATATCCAAATATTCCGAAATACGGAATATTCCGAAATACGGTCTTTTTTGAGTGAGTGTGAGATAGTGAAACCTTTGTTTTCTGATTGCTTACTGTATACAAACTTTGTTTAGTGCACAGAGTTATTAAAAATATTGTATTAAATGACCTTCAGGCTGTGTGTAGAAGGTGTATATGAAACATAAATGAATTGCGTGAATGTTCACACACTTTGTTTAATGCACAAAATTATTACAAATATTGGCTAAAATTACCTTCAGGCTGTGTGTAGAAGGTGTATATGAAGCATAAATGCATTCTGTGCTTAGACTTGGGTCCTATCTCCATGTTATCTCATTATGATATGCAATTATTCCTAACTACGGAAAAATCCGATATCCAAAATACTTCTGGTCCCAAGCATTTTGGATAAGGGATACTCAACCTGTATATGCAAATATACAATGTGCTGAAATAACCACCCGTTTTCTGGAGCGAGGATACTCCAGAGCTGTACATGCACAGTGTTTAAGCAAGGCAAATAGTATCTTTTGTGGACAACAGGTTCAAAGTACTACACGTGAGAATCGTATGATTTTTCCTACCCAATTCGACGGTACTTCGGATACTACTAGAAAAGCACTGCACAAGCATTGGCCAATAGTAGCTTCTGATAACAATCTGCCCTTTACAAAGATATCAGCACCTATGGTGGCCTATACACGGGGAGCCAATCTAAAACAATTATTAATGAGACCCACTATTTTTCCCGAACAGAAAAAGTCGAATGAAAAAAGGGGGTGTGCTCTCTCTACAATGGCGCTGGTCTCTCTTATGGTCACCTATGTATGTGGATAATACCCAGGTGTGAAAGTGTATGTTGAAACACACTAGTATGGTAAATAAAATGGAATTTAATACAATACTAACATGCAAGGTCTAAAAACAAGCAATACATAAAAAAAACCCAAGTGGACTGGGAACAGGCCATGGGGGGAATGTGATCCTACCGATGCAGGTGGAGGAGCCGCAGGTGTCAAAATAAAGGCAGGGTACCCCGGGAAATACCCTGCTGGTGGCTCCTCTGATCGAATTCCCTTCCAGGCAATCAGGAAAACAGTCTGCCAAACGTCCAGGGGGTGGTGCAATCATTCATACAAAAACTTTCCATAAACCCACAGACACACAAAATTATATATCTACAGACAGTGAGCACCATCAGAACTGGCTCCAAGGGATACCAAAGAGTCAATTCATCCGTATAAGAAGGAATTGCAGTGAACAAATGGAATGTGAAACACAAATTGATCATCTGAAGAACATCTTCCTGAAGAAAGGATACCATTCCGAAAAGATTGAAAAAACGGCTCAAGAAATCAAATCCAGTGAAAGAGAACCGCTCATTCAAGACCAGAAGACCAAAAAGGAATCCACATCAGAAAGTCAATGGGCCTTTCTCACAGGCTTCAACTCAGATTACAAATATTTTGAAAAAATCATTCACAAACATTGGCACATCCTCCAAGGAGACCCGATATTAAACATTCTTCCCAGCAAACCTAAGTTCATATACCGTAAGGCGGCCAATCTAACGAGCAAACTGGTACGAAGTGCCCTACCTGTGAAAAACACCAATCCAATAAGAACTGCTGGCTTTCACAGATGCGGTCTATGTATGGGGTGCAGAAGCATCAAAACGGAGAAAACCAATTACACAGAAGTCCTCATTAATGGTAATAAATTGAAGATTGATGACTTCATCACATGCAATACTTCCAGTGTCATCTACCTCATCATGTGCAAATGCGGTAAATCCTATGTGGGTAGCACTTCAAGGGCCATGAAAACACGCATAGGGGAACATTTGCGCAACATCCGTAAAGGCCTTGCCACCCACCATCTCTCAGACCACTTCCGGAAGGAACATCAGTGTTCCACCAATTCAATTACCTACTTTGTAGGTCTCCAGAATATCAGGTCCACATGGAAAGATAGGAATCTAGAAGCCAACCTAGCAAAAGCAGAAATGAGAATGATATTCAATTTACAAACGCTTTCCCCCAATGGTCTTAATCAAGACTTTGAAATCAAATGGTTTCTTTAACATCATACCAGCCACATCAACTATCCATCACCACTTAGTCATGCTTAATGGCCCTCCTTTTTCAGGTGTACACCTTACTTAGAATCATTTATTCCTATTATTTATTTATTGTTGTATTTCCTTTTTTTCATGTCAATGGGGAACTACGTTGTTTCTACATGAGAATGCCCTTCAACGACCACTATGAAAGAACTGTGATCCATCCTTTTCACCGGACATCTATATAAGTTTACCTCTCCTTCAAGCTAATAAAGTGCATCATGGGACATATTTGAATATTAATTCCGGTTATAATTTCTGTTTATTTGTATTGGAAACAATCAAAATGCTGTCTAATGACCATCAAAAACGATTGTCCACCACTTTTCCCACTCAAAGAAGTTGATATCTTCTCAGGAGAGAGCAATGGACACTGTAGAACGCATTTCTGACATCATTTCCGGTCAAAACATCCCTTGAATGGACCGCAAACGTCACTTCCGGTCTGGACAGGAAGTGACCCTTTCCCGCCATTTTCGGCCGTTTTTCACTGGCTAAAAGACATTTAAACGGATCCCCATCAAGCCACAAAGGTATCTTGCCTTGAAGAAGGGACCAGGCTGTCCCGAAACGCGTTGGAGATACCTTGTGGCGCTGACCACCCCCTGGACGTTTGGCAGACTGTTTTCCTGATTGCCTGGAAGGGAATTCGATCAGAGGAGCCACCAGCAGGGTATTTCCCGGGGTACCCTGCCTTTATTTTGACACTTGCGGCTCCTCCACCTGCATCGGTAGGATCACATTCCCCCCATGGCCTGTTCCCAGTCCACTTGTGTTTTTTTATGTATTGTTTGTTTTTAGACATTGCATGTTAGTATTGTATTAAATTCCATTTTATTTACCATACTAGTGTGTTTCAACATACACTTTCACACCTGGGTATTATCCACATACATAGGTGATTATAAGAGAGACCAGCGCCATTGTAGAGAGCACACCCCCTTTTTTCATTTTGCACTTTTGTACTGAGCCCTCAGGGAGCTCTGGCACTCTCCACACGGCCAGCTGTCTCAGTCCTATACAGTGCAGACTTGCTACCCCCGCCCTCCAGTTTGCACAGAAAAAGTTGAATATTCAGCTTATGCAGGCCAAACCTGGCAGTTTTTCTTGTTGGGATGTGCACCACGTGCAGGATCGATGATAACTGGCCCCTCTATATACCATCCACACACAGGGAAAAGGATTCCCATCAAGTACCATCTTCACTGCCGATTGGATTATGTAATCTATCTTTTAAAATGCCCCTGCGGACTCCGTTATGTCGGGCTGACAACGCGCCCGTTTCGCGATCGAATGGCCAACCACCGGTCTATCATCCACGCGGCCCTACTTTCAGGCCTTTCTGATAAACCGGTGGCACGACATTTTGTGTCTGCTAGACATCAAGTAGCTGCCTTAAAATGTCAGCTTATCGATTTGGTACCGCCGCCCCATTGTGGTGGTGATCGTACATTACTTCTTAAACAAAGGGAAAGTTTCTGGATTCATAAACTTAATACGGTAGCACCTAGGGACCTAAATGAGGCCAATCCTCTTAACATATTTTTATAAAGTGCATTTAACTTTACCCTGGATAGTCCATATGGTCTTTTGCCTATGATGACTACCGTGTTAAGGGTTTATTAGCACTAAGAAATTATCATGTACAGTTTATGAGCTCCTGTATAGATTTTTTACATTTATTGTTTTTTACATTTATTGTCTTTTATTTATTTTTTTTGTACATACTGAGTGTACAATTTGTGTTTTTTTGTATGAATATATGTGTTGTATGTCTATATTCACTCCCCGAGCCATCCCATTGACAGACCATGGAGGGGTCAAAAGGCCAATTATCCCACTACTTCACCTGCCTAATCTATCATTGTTAATTATATGATTACTTTACCGACTACTGTTTGATAATATTTGAATAATTTTATTATTGTTGGCTAGGTGTATTATGGTATATGATGTGCCAGGTTAGTGGGATCATTGGCTCCTAGGCCCCTTAGTTTACCTGCCTGCTTCCTTATAATATTAAAGTGTTATTGTATGGTACATTAAGATTCCACCTGTGATTAACAGTTGTATACACCTCTGGTATGTCTATTTCGAGCTATGACGTCATTTCCGGTGGGGCGGGATCGTGTTGCTACTAGCAGCACGACCTTCATTTGTTCTATGCAGACTTGGTTGCCGTGTACTGGCTTCTAGCCTTCACTGCCCACCTCCTGTACGTTTTATCAACATGTTTGTTTATTCTCAGCAGTACAGCTGCTCGGTGGCGCCGGGGACGCGGCACTTCCGGCCGGTGGAACGCATGGACTTCCTGCCGGTGGACCGCGGACGTCGCGTCTCTGGTGTCCGTCCTGTTAGCTGTAGTTTTTCTCCTTTAAAACTTTTTCACTGTCTCTAATTTATCTCTGCTTGGTCTAGTTGCGATATAGCCCTCTATATATGTTTAGGGTTTTGCATAATCCCTGTTGGTTTCTTTATTTGAGTGGTTCCTTACTTACCTGTATTCTTAATTGGTACTATAAATAGCCTTAGGTTTTGGTTGAATAGTATGCAGCGGTCATTTGGCTCCTGGCACTTGAACTGTGAGTATGCTATTCCTATGGCTACCCCTTGTGTACCATTAAAGTTGGTTTGTAAGTTTATTTTTGTTTTTAAATTACAGATCTAGTGTTGAACTATACTGATTGAGCCTTAGCTGCCATTTGTTGTCTCAAAAGATTTCAGGTATGATCCCTATTGGGTGGTACTTAGGTATTTGTGTTTTATACTTAAAAGTCTTTTTTGGGTGTTTACCTGACCGGTTATATGCCCTAAATCTTTTTCAGTGGTTCTTGTATAAGAAAGAAGTAATTAACCACACTATCGTGATTTAGTGCTTTGTTCAGGTAATTTCACTCGTCGTGATTATGTGTATTTTATCTGAGGTGAAATGTGGAGGTTTTTTCAGACCACTTGAACATATGTACTTTAGTATTTTGCTGTAGCACTGTTGTGCCATTTTGTATCTGTCATTAGGGCCTGGGAGGCACTGGTAGTGATGGTGTAGGTAATCTGGTTTCTTAAGTTCTAGTGATTCTATTTATTCTCAATGTTTATTGTTCAGATGTCTTGAAGTGCCTGTCTTGATAAAGGTCCACATATGGACCGAAACGTCGATGAAAAACGGCATCACCATTGAACCTGATTAAAATAAATGGACACAACAAGTGATTTCAGAGACTGATTCCGGCGAGAGTGCACCTTCCACTTTGGTGGTAGTTGCGGTATATTTGTAGCCTTTGGTCATTAGGAGCACCCACCCATTTACCTATGTGAATTGATGAGAGTGCAGGACATTCTGTGGAGATATATTATATATATATATATATATATATATATATATATATATATTAGGCCGTACACTATATAACAAAGAACCTGTAATTGTATCTGTTTTTTAACTATTTTGTGTGTGTGACAATGTTTTGTAACTGTCCATATCTGTTATGAACTTCTTCATACAGCATTTGTAAAATAAAATAAAGAATTTATAAAACAAATGCCTAGGCAAAGTATACCAATGTAGCTTATTTACCAGCTATGGTCCCTCTTAATATAAGTGGTTGTAAGTGCTGACAACAGGAAGAAACTAAATCAAGAAGGAAGAGGTTAGTGATTGAAAGGATCCTCAAATCAGGTGCGTCAGGGTGGGATCCCTGTGGACTTGGGAGAAATACTGTTATCAATGGTAAGTTCTTACCATAACGTATATTTCTCTGGCAGGGTCCACCGGTTAACCACAGGATAACATTGAGATGTCCCAAAGCAGTTTAGTGGTGCTCCTGATTGGACAGGAGAATACTTTGCCCAAATTCAACGTCCAGAGAGGCAAAAGTATCAAAGGCATAATGTCTAATGAATGTGTTAAGGGAAGACCATATTGCTGCCTTACATATATGTTCTGCAGAAGCACCACATTGTTCTGCCCATGATGGACCTACCTTACGAGTAGAGTGAGCAGAGACATTTGCCGGAACAGGGAGATCACCTTGAGAATATGCTTCTGAAATTGTCATTCGAAGCCATCTCGCCAGTGACTGTTTTTCAGCAGGCCATCCTCGCCTGTGAAATTCGTAGAGAATGAAGGGAGTGTCTGTCTTTCTGAAGGCACTGGTACGATCCATGTAGATCCTTAAGGCACTGACTACGTCCAACGATGCATCTCCTGCAGAAAGGTTCGGTCTCTGGAAGGCCGGTACTACAATTTCTTCGTTAAGGTGGAATTTAGATACCACCTTAGGAAGATACCCAAATTTGGTTCTGAGAACCGCTTTATCAGGATAAAAATAAAAAAATAGAAAAGAAGGGCGACAGAACAATGCCCCTAAATCTGAAACTCTTCTAGCTGAAGCAATAGCCAGTAGAAAGAGAACTTTAGCTGTCAACCATTTAAGATCCACTCGTTTAAGTGGTTCAAATGGGGCAACTTGAAGGGCTTTTAAAACTAAACTTAAATCCCAAGGCACTGTAGGAGGAACCAAAGGAGGTTGAATGTGCAGCATTCCCTGGAAAAAAAGTGTGCACATCCTGTAGGTTAGCAATTTTCTTTTGGTACTATACAGTTAATGCTGACACTTGCACTCTTAAGGAAGCCACTCGTGGACCCTTGTCCATTCCTGCCTGAAGGAATTCCAGGATTCTGGAGACTCTGAACGCCCCAGGATCACATTTTTTTGGTAACAGAACCATTGAATATAGGTTTGCCATATTCGGCGATAAAACCGGGCTGAGGAAGGTTTCCTTGCTCTGATCATAGTTTGTATTACCTGTTGTGAGAATCACCAAACTTATCTAGGCGCTAGTGAATAGTAATTGCATACAAATAGTCTTATCTACTGGAAAATTATATATATATATATATATATATATATATATATATATATATATATATAATATTCTGTAGGCGGCACTCACGGCTCCAAGGAAAAGAAGAACGGACGCTGTCTGACTTATATCGACGTTTCAATGCTTCCAATCAAACATTTTCATCAGGATCAAATTATGAAAATGTTTGATTGGAAACATTGAAACGTCGATATAAGTCAGACAGCATCCTGTCTTCTTTTCCTTGGAGCCGTGAGTGCCGCCTACAGAATATTTTATACATATAGGTGATTGCATGGTCACCATTGGAGGGCACCGGCATTATACAAGCCTACATACATTGCATGGAGGAGTGCCGCAAACAGACTGTGTGTGTGTGTGTGTGTGTGTGTGTGTGTGTGTGTGTGTGTGTGTGTGTGTGTGTGTGTGTGTGTGTGTGTGTGTATATATATATATATATATATATATATATATATAACTCTCACCGTGCGGCACTCAGCTTGTATAAAGAAATAACACTGGAAGCCAGTAGCTTTAAACAACGTTTCAGTGCCTAAGCACTATCGTCAGGTTTATAAAAGAAAGACACATAAGTTACATACCTTTATACACCATCACCCGTGCAGTCTACCACGCCGGGAGTCCTCACGACCCCTCCTCTTTTCCGGCTGCAGCTAATGACATCATCAAAAAGTGCACCCATCACCATGGTTACAAATAAACATGCAGCGGTTCTATAGAAATAATCATACATATGAGTCAGATTATCAATCAGTTCGTCCATATTGAACTGCGATCAAACCTATATGGTTAAGACCAGCATTCAAAAACAATTATAACTCAAGTATTCATTTAATCCCCGTGGGGATAACACATCCAATCGGTGTATCCATTGAACCTCCCTCTGTATTAGTAATCGATTGCGATCACCTCCCCTTACCGGTTTGTCTACCCAATCTATCATCCGATATCTAATACTGGCTACACTATGCTTCAGCTCAGCAAAGTGCCGAGCGACTGGTTGATCCGATCGTTTATCACTAATCAATGCCGCTCTAATTGCTGATCTGTGCATTGACATCCGATCTTTGAATCTTCCCTGGGTTTTGCCTATATAGCTTAATCCACAGGGACAGATAATTTGGTATACGACATAACACGTATTACATGTCAGATGATGTCGGATTAAAAACTTCTTTCCTGTATGTGGATGAAAAAAGGAATCGCCTGCAATTAAATAACTACAGGTGGTACATCCACATTTAAAGCAACCCAACTTTTTCTTAGACAAAAAGTGCTGAATACCAGTTGGTTCCCGGTTACTAATATCTGTACGAACCAAAAGGTCCCTGAGATTTTTACCTCGTGTGAAACACGGCATAGGATTTAATTTTTGGAATGGCAATTGCTGATCTGTTTTAATTACATGCCAATGTTTTTTAATAGCAGCATTGATCTCCCCTGATTGTGTGTTATATTGAGTAACAATCGGTACACGTTCCTTTACTGATTTTGCAAGATCTTAAAGAACCGGGAACCAACTGGTATTCAGCACTTTTTGTCTAAGAAAAAGTTGGGTTGCTTTAAATGTGGATGTACCACCTGTAGTTATTTAATTGCAGGCGATTCCTTTTTTCATCCACATACAGGAAAGAAGTTTTTAATCCGACATCATCTGACATGTAATACGTGTTATGTCGTATACCAAATTATCTGTCCCTGTGGATTAAGCTATATAGGCAAAACCCAGGGAAGATTCAAAGATCGGATGTCAATGCACAGATCAGCAATTAGAGCGGCATTGATTAGTGATAAACGATCGGATCAACCAGTCGCTCGGCACTTTGCTGAGCTGAAGCATAGTGTAGCCAGTATTAGATATCGGATGATAGATTGGGTAGACAAACCGGTAAGGGGAGGTGATCGCAATCGATTACTAATACAGAGGGAGGTTCAATGGATACACCGATTGGATGTGTTATCCCCACGGGGATTAAATGAATACTTGAGTTATAATTGTTTTTGAATGCTGGTCTTAACCATATAGGTTTGATCGCAGTTCAATATGGACGAACTGATTGATAATCTGACTCATATGTATGATTATTTCTATAGAACCGCTGCATGTTTATTTGTAACCATGGTGATGGGTGCACTTTTTGATGATGTCATTAGCTGCAGCCGGAAAAGAGGAGGGGTCGTGAGGACTCCCGGCGTGGTAGACTGCACGGGTGATGGTGTATAAAGGTATGTAACTTATGTGTCTTTCTTTTATAAACCTGACGATAGTGCTTAGGCACTGAAACGTTGTTTAAAGCTACTGGCTTCCAGTGTTATTTCTTTATACAAGCTGAGTGCCGCACGGTGAGAGTTATATGTTTGTACGGCTGTACATGTGAAGGCACCAGCGCAGTAACCGAAGTACCGAGGAGTGCCGGCCCTTTGCTTTTATATATATATATATATATATATATATATATATATATATATACACATACACACACATACATATACACACACACATATATATTATATATATATATATACACACACACACACACACACACACATATATATATATATATATATACACACACACACACACACACACACACACACACACACAAAGCAGCAATTCAGTCTAGCTGTGTCTGTGTTCACACAGCTCAATTAGTAGTAGCCGACTTCAGCTGCACCAAAAAAAACTAAATTATTTTACTTGTGACTTTTATGCGCTATAAATACAGGTGCATTAAATGGTATCCAGTGTCTAGTTAGACAGTCAATAGATAGACATTAGGTCGACAGGGTCAAAAG
Organism: Pseudophryne corroboree; assembly: GCF_028390025.1. Lineage (NCBI taxonomy): Eukaryota > Metazoa > Chordata > Amphibia > Anura > Myobatrachidae > Pseudophryne > Pseudophryne corroboree. Next base: position 421,007,275 of record NC_086447.1, on the reverse strand, counting down.
GTCGACATGAAAAAGGTAGACAGTACAAAAAGGTCGACAGGGTCAAAAGGTCGGGATGAATGGCAGGTGTCCACAGCAGCTGTACATCACCACTCAGGCTCCCTTGCTGGAATCTGTGCTAAACCAGTGCTATCCTGATTACATGGAATGGGATCATCCTGGGAGGACATATCCTCCGCAGCATATGACACAGTGTCCCTGGACATTGCTAAAGGAAACCACAAAACACTCCACACACACACACACACACACACACACACACACACACACACACACACAGGGGAGGGCAGAGTTTCACCCCCAAGAATGGCAAGCGAGAAAGATTGGAGCCAACCCACACACAGCACTTTTAACCAAAGGGAGATCCCTTGTCAGCGCTGACTGTGCACCTTAATAGGTCACATAGTCGTATTGCAGCCCCCCCCCCCCCCCCTTCTAGAACCCCCTGGTACCGTGAGAGATAGCTGGAGTTGCTGTGGAGGGACCTTCTTTCTCCTGATCAGCGCTGTGCAGGCAGGAAAATGGCACTGAACGCTGCTGGGTCCGCTCTGAGGAGAAGCTCAGCCCCCAAAATGGCGCCGTCTTCCCGCACTTCATCTGATTATACTGGCCAGGGATTGATGCTGGCTGAGATCCTGGGCCTCCGACAGGCTTTGAGACCAGTGTAGGGTGTAAGCGCTGGCCCAGGGCCCCCTCAACGCGCCGCACTATGTACCGCTGAGCCATCCCGTAGCGCAGTTAATACTGCGCTCCTACCCTGCTGCCGCCATCTTCACACCGGCCCCCCGCTTGCAAGGGGGGGTGGGTGTCTTACTCACCACAATTTTCAGCTCTGTAAGGGGTGGCGGCATGCTGCTGGGGTGAGCGATCCCATGTGGCGGGGAGGGAAATATCCCCTCTGGAGCTCAGTGTCCGGTCAGCAGAGTAAGTGGCTCAGACCCCGCAGGACAGACACTACTCCCCCCCCCCCACCTTAGTCCCATGCTGTAGGGACGCTGTTGCCAGGAGCCTTCCTGTAAAATAAAAAAAACCTCCAAAATAACTTTTTACTAGAAAAGCTCTGGAGAGCTCCCCTAGCTGTGACCGGCTCCTCCGGGCATATTTTTAAACTGAGTCCGGTAGGAGGGGCATAGTGGGAGGAGCCAGCCCACACTCTCAAACTCTTATAGTGTCAATGGCTCCTGGTGGACCAGTCTATAACCCATGGTAGTAATGTGGACCCCAGCATCCTCTAGGACGTAAGAGAAAGCATAACCGTGAAACACTGCTTCTTGCACCCAGGCATCTGTGGTTGACTGCTGCCAGATCTGTGCAAACTGAAGAAGTCGGCCTCCCACTCTGGGGTCCCCCAGGCGGAGGCCCGCACAATCAAGTTGATGGCTTATCTTCTGATTTGGAAGCTGGTCCTCTGGTAGCCCAATGCTTTTTAGTCTTACCAGACTTGTTGGATTGGGACTGTTTGCCATCACCCTTTCCTTTTGCTTTTCCTTGATTCCGAAAGGGCCGAAAATCTAGGTTTAATTTTGTATGTGGAAGGAAACTTCACTTTCTTGGAGTCTGCTTCTGACTCCAAACCCCTGTTTAATTCTTTTCATTTTGTTTCATATCTATAAAATTTACTTACCGCCGGCCTTTCAGCCTGTCTTTCTTGAGAGGCTGCCGCTTCTACTGCTGAATGAAATAAACCCCATGTGGAAGGTTGCATTTAAGCGTTAATAGGGTAACCTGTCCCTGGTATAGGAGCTGGCATTATCCGCTCACCTATACTGGATAATGTCTGTGTAAAAGTAGCCCATGGGGGTTCAACGTGGATCTGTGCTTCATTTAAAAAGCTACTGTGAGTGTTGGTGCTGCTGTGGAAAGTGTCTTTTCCTCACCCTTGCCACTCTTAGACATGATAAATAAATCACACACCTTTACAGTGTTACTACATAACTTATGACTGCAATCGCTTGAAATTTTGTTAAAGTGACACACAATCCGACCATACCCTGCTTTGCACAAGCATTGAGGATCAGAATAGACAGAAAAACTAACAGAATTATAGTAAAGTCAGCAATCACAGTAGCAATCAGTCACAGGTTGTACATTAGTATAATAAGCAATATGAGCACAAAATCAACTACAAATACATTTCAAGTATTACCTTACATAGAAATTTTAACCGTATTTAGTCGCACAGCAAAATAAAACAGCAGCTATAGTTTTCAAACTCATATGCATGAAGCACTTAACTATTCATACTCACAAGGTAGATAGAGACTCACTGCTGTATTGCCCGGCTCAGGAGATTGGGATACAGGGAGACCTCACCCCGCTTCCAAAATCGATCAATACGTTAGCGAACACTGAGAGGATCCAGATCCTAATAGTGTACAAACTCGCCCCGTGAACCTACAGTGAACACAGATGCCCAAGTGAACACTGACGCACCAGTCAGTGTTCGACTGGGTCCTTTTCGAAACACAGCATCTCAGACGGAAGTGGGAACCGAGTCCATGGCGGGAAACTCGGAGGAAACTCGTTATAAACCGGGGGAAGGGAGCGTCTGACTCCCCACTGCTGACATCAACCCTAGGGATCGCGGCCTTATACTATCCCTGGAGCCTATGATCTCTAGGGCCTAGCGCTTGTCACTGTTTGGTAGTCTCCTCCCAAAACAGTACGGCTGTGTCCATGATCCACCTCTAAGCGGAACTGATGCCTTACCTTCTACCCGTGCTCTGGCCACAGCCTGGTAACGTCTGCTGGACTTGCTAGTACATCAGACACAGACGCCCACCGAAACAGGACTGCACACGAGGGTAAGAGTTGTCGCGACCCGGCAGGGAGTTGTTGGAGCTTCTCTTTCTAAGGTGCGTGTAAGACGCTTTTTTATACAAGGACGCTCAAAAAAATAGTAAGACTATAAAAATAAAATAAAAAAAGCTTATGGCTGCTAAAAATCAGCAGCCCTTTGACCATGGTCCGGCTCCTGCTGCACCAAGCAAAAAACTGATTTGCCTGAGCCAGGGATATATGGTCGGGCCCATTGCATGCTGGGAGGCCTAAAACTTTGACCAATTGGTGCAAATCTGCTGTTGAGTTATCTTATCCCAATGTTATCCTGTGGATAACCTGTTGACTCTGCTGGATAAACAAAAGGTATCACAACTGTAAAATTATTAACATTCATTTATACAAAGCCAATATGCTCTGCAGCACTGTACAATTGGGAACTAACAGTAATAAAGCAACACTCTTAACTGATACATAAACAAAAGGGGAACTCAGTTCTTTGCAATGTCCCATAGCTGCGCACATATCATCCAATTACAGCAGTGCCGCGATTGCAAGATTGCCCTGGTATCTCTATATGGTGAGGGGAAACTTGTAGTGCTGACGGACAGAGTGTGCTGCTTCAAAAAGGATGGTCGCATCAATGTCTTGTGTTCCCCCGAAATAGGCTGATGGGGGTCTGGTATCTGTAGTACATGGTACCGCTTGTAAGGGGTTAAATGGTGATAAAGTCTCATCATTCACCATGGCTTGCACAAATGTTTTTCCTACTTGCGCTATATTTTCATAATATGAATAAAGTTGAAAAATAAAATTACGGGTTCACAAAATAGGTTTTCCAAGACCTCAATTTATCTACAGTGCTAACAAACCGAAGTCAGCCAAATATTATGTGAATGCACTAATTGATCTACCTGTGACAACATCTAAGGCTTTCCTTGAGCTCATTTACATTCGAAATCTAAAACAAAACAAGACATATGTCCTACATATTTATTTAAAACAAGCATAAGATAAAATGTGACACCTTATTGACAAGAGCAACAACAAATGAATGGTAATGTATTATGATACACCACTTTTAAACAAAATGTACATTTTAGATTACCAAAAATATTCTAAAGGAGTTTACTCGTCTTTATGTGTATGCAACTACTACTGAAATAGAGTCATGCTCTCTGTGCAGCAGAGCAATACGCCAAGAGATAACTTGATGCTATGGGCTTCCTCGCTCTCTCTGCTTTAGGACTGAAATGGGGAATAAAAATGACAAAGCCTTTACTTGTAGTAAGCAGTAACTTACATTTTAATTACATGTACTGCAGGGAAAGGAACAAATCCCAGGACTGCCATTGTCCTTCAACAGGTTCAGCCATTTATTTACCAATCACTGGTTTTCTAAGATGCTCATCACCATTAAACACATAGGGGTATATGCAATTGCGGTCGAATTCCCGAAATTGTCGAAAAACTGGACTTTTTCGCCCAAAAAAAAAAAAAATCGACAATGCAATTCAGTACTTTCCGTCAAAAAAACGGACTATCAAAATTCGACTTTTTGAAATTCGACATTTGTCAAATTCGACATTTCTGCAATGGTACAAATGCAGCAATTCGCCAAAAGTATATTCAATTGAAGTTTGGAAATTCGACAACAGTGCTTTTAGACAGTAAATTCGTCATTTTCAATCCGCCACACTTTGGTGGCGGAATCTAATAAAAAAAATTTAAAACATGTTTTTTTTTGGTGTTTTTTTATTGGTAATAGCATATCTATTTATATTAGAAGGGATTAGGTAATTGGTTTGTCTATTTTGGAGGCACAAGTATTATTTATATATTTAAAAAAAAAAATTTTTTTTTAAATGGAATGGTAAAATCCCGAAAAAAAATGGCGTGGGGTCCCCCCCCCAAAAGCATAACCAGCCTCGGGCTCTTCTAACAAGTGCTGGTTCTAAAAATCCGGGGGGGGAAATGACAGGGGATCCCCCGTATTTTTAAAACCAGCATCGGGCTCTGCGCCTGATGCTGGTGCAAAAAATACGGGGGACAAAAAGCGTAGGGGTCCCCCGTATTTTTTACACCAGCATCGGGCTCCACTAGCTGGACAGATAATGCCACAGCCGGGGGTCACTTTTATACAGCGCCCTGCGGCCGTGGCATTAAATACCCAACTAGTCACCCCTGGCCGGGGTACCCTGGGGGGAGTGGGGACCCCTTCAATCAAGGGGTCCCCCCCCCCAGCCACCCAAGGGCCAGGCAAGGGCTGCGGATGGGGGGCTGATAGCCTTGAGACATTTAAAAGAATATTGTTTTTTCCAGTAGTACTACAAATCCCAGCAAGCCTCCCCCCGCAAGCTGGTACTTGGAGAACCACAAGTACCAGCATGCGGGAGAAAAAAGGACCCGCTGGTACCTGTAGTTCTACTGGGAAAAAATAAGATTTTACTCACCGGTAAATCTATTTCTCGTAGTCCGTAGTGGATGCTGGGGACTCCGTAAGGACCATGGGGAATAGCGGCTCCGCAGGAGACTGGGCACAGCTAAGAAAGATTTAGGACTACCTGGTGTGCACTGGCTCCTCCGACTATGACCCTCCTCCAGACCTCAGTTAGGATACTGTGCCCGGAAGAGCTGACACAATAAGGAAGGATTTTGAATCCCGGGTAAGACTCATACCAGCCACACCAATCACACCGTATAACTCGTGATATTATACCCAGTTAACAGTATGAACATAACAGAGCCTCTCAACAGATGGCTCAACAATAACCCTTTTAGGTAACAATAACTATATACAAGTATTGCAGACAGTCCGCACTTGGGACGGGCGCCCAGCATCCACTACGGACTACGAGAAATAGATTTACCGGTGAGTAAAATCTTATTTTCTCTGACGTCCTAGTGGATGCTGGGGACTCCGTAAGGACCATGGGGATTATACCAAAGCTCCCAAACGGGCGGGAGAGTGCGGATGACTCTGCAGCACCGAATGAGAGAACTCCAGGTCCTCCTCAGCCAGGGTATCAAATTTGTAGAATTTTGCAAACGTGTTTGCCCCTGACCAAGTAGCTGCTCGGCAAAGTTGTAAAGCCGAGACCCCTCGGGCAGCCGCCCAAGAAGAGCCCACCTTCCTCGTGGAATGGGCTTTTACCGATTTAGGCTGCGGCAGGCCAGCCGCAGAATGCGCAAGCTGAATTGTGCTACAAATCCAGCGAGCAATAGTCTGCTTCGAAGCAGGAGCACCCAGCTTGTTGGGTGCATACAGGATAAATAGCGAGTCAGTCTTTCTGACTCCAGCCGTCCTGGAAACATAAATTTTCAAGGCCCTGACTACGTCCAGTAATTTGGAGTCCTCCAAGTCCCTAGTAGCCGCAGGCACCACGATAGGTTGGTTCAAGTGAAAAGCTGATACCACCTTAGGAAGAAACTGGGGACGAGTCCTCAATTCTGCCCTATCCATATGGAAAATCAAATAGGGGCTTTTACATGATAAAGCCGCCAATTCCAACACACGCCTAGCCGAAGCCAAGGCCAAAAGCATGACCACTTTCCACGTGAGATATTTTAAATCCACGGTTTTAAGTGGCTCAAACCAATGTGACTTTAGGAAACCCAACACCACGTTGAGGTCCCACGGTGCCACTGGAGGCACAAAAGGAGGCTGAATATGGAGCACTCCCTTGACAAATGTCTGAACTTCAGGTAGTGAAGCCAGTTCTTTTTGGAAGAAAATCGACAGAGCCGAAATCTGGACCTTAATAGAACCCAGTTTTAGGCCCATAGTCACCCCTGACTGTAGGAAGTGCAGAAATCGACCCAGCTGAAATTCCTCCGTTGGGGCCTTCCTGGCCTTACACCACGCAACATATTTTCGCCATATGCGGTGATAATGGTTTGCGGTTACTTCTTTCCTAGCCTTAATCAGCGTAGGAATGACTTCCTCCGGAATGCCCTTTTCCTTCAGGATCCGGTGTTCAACCGCCATGCCGTCAAACGCAGCCGCGGTAAGTCTTGGAACAGACAAGGCCCCTGCAGCAGCAGGTCTTGTCTGAGCGGTAGAGGCCATGGGTCCTCTGAGATCATTTCTTGAAGTTCCGGGTACCAAGCTCTTCTTGGCCAATCCGGAACAATGAGTATAGTTCTTACTCCTCTTCTCCGTATTATCCTCAGTACCTTGAGTATGAGAGGAAGAGGAGGGAACACATAAACCGACCGGTACACCCACGGTGTCACTAGAGCGTCCACAGCTATCGCCTGCGGGTCTCTTGACCTGGCGCAATACTTTTCTAGCTTTTTGTTTAGGCGGGACGCCATCATGTCCACCTGTGGCCTTTCCCAACGGTTTACAATCATTTGGAAGACTTCTGGATGAAGTCCCCACTCTCCCGGGTGGAGGTCGTGCCTGCTGAGGAAGTCTGCTTCCCAGTTGTCCACTCCCGGAATGAACACTGCTGACAGTGCTAACACGTGATTTTCCGCCCATCGGAGAATCCTTGTGGCTTCTGCCATCGCCGTCCTGCTTCTTGTGCCGCCCTGTCGGTTTACATGGGCGACTGCCGTGATGTTGTCTGACTGGATCAGAACCGGCTGGTTTTGAAGCAGGGGCTTTGCCTGACTTAGGGCATTGTAAATGGCCCTTAGTTCCAGAACATTTATGTGTAGGGAAGTCTCCTGACTTGACCAAAGTCCTTGGAAGTTTCTTCCCCGTGTGACTGCCCCCCCGCCTCGAAGGCTGGCATCTGCGGCCCTCTTTGAGATGAGCACTCTGCAGCCACCACAGCAGAGACACCCTGGTCCTTGGAGACAGGGTTATCAACCGATGCATTTGAAGATGCGATCCGGACCACTGGTCCAAGAGGTCCCACTGAAAAGTTCTGGCATGGAACCTGCCGAATGGAATTGCTTCGTAGGAAGCTACCATTTTTCCCAGGACTCGCGTGCAGTGATGCACTGACACCTGTTTCGGTTTCAGGAGGCCTCTGACTAGAGATGACAGCTCCTTGGCTTTCTCCTCTGGGAGAAACACTTTTTTCTGGACTGTGTCCAGAATCACCCCCAGGAACAGTAGACGTGTCGCAGGAACCAGCTGTGACTTTGGAATATTCAGAACCCAACCGTGCTGGTGTAGCACCTCCTGAGATAGCGCTACGCCGACCAACAACTGCTCTCTGGACCTCGCCTTTATCAGGAGATCGTCCAAGTATGGGATAATTAAAACTCCCTTTTTTCGAAGGAGTATCATCATTTCGGCCATTACCTTGGTAAATCCCTCGGTGCCGTGGACAGGCCGAACGGCAACGTCTGGAATTGGTAATGACAATCCTGTACCACAAATCTGAGGTACTCCTGGTGAGGATGGTAAATGGGGACGTGCAGGTAAGCATCCTTGATGTCCAGAGATACCATGTAATCCCCCTCTTCCAGGCTTGCAATAACCGCCCTGAGCGATTCCATCTTGAACTTGAATTTTTTTTATATATGTGTTCAAGGATTTTAAATTTAAAATGGGTCTCACCGAACCGTCCGGTTTTGGTACCACAAACAGTGTGGAATAGTAACCCCGTCCTTGTTGAAGTAGGGGCACCTTGATTATCACCTGCTGGGAATACAGCTTGTGAATTGCCTCTATCACAGCCTCCCTGTCTGAGGGAGTCGTTGGCAAGGCAGATTTGAGGAAACGGCGGGGGGGAAATGTCTCGAATTCCAGCCTGTACCCCTGAGATACCACTTGAAGGATCCAGGGATTTACTTGTGAGCGAGCCCACTGATTGCTGAAGTTTTTGAGACGGGCCCCCACCGTACCTGGCTCCACCTGTTGAGCCCCAGCGTCATGCGGCGGACTTAGCAGAAGAAGCGGGGGAGGACTTTTGTTCCTGGGAACTGGCTGTATGCTGCAGCTTTTTTCCCCTACCTCTGCCTCTGGGCAGAAAGGACGCGCCTCTACCCCGCTTGTTCTTTTGGGGACGAAAGGACTGTACCTGATAATACGGTGCTTTCTTTGGTTGTGAGGGGACATGTGGCAAAAATGCTGACTTCCCAACTGTTGCTGTGGAAACTAGGTCCGAAAGACCATCCCCGAACAACTCCTCACCCTTATAAGGCAAAACTTCCATGTGCCTTTTAGAATCTGCATCACCTGTCCACTGCCGAGTCCATAAACCTCTCCTGGCAGAAATGGACAATGCACTTATTTTTGATGCCAGCCGGCAAATATCCCTCTGTGCATCTCTCATGTATAAGACAGCGTCTTAAATATGATCTATGTTTAGCAATATAGTGTCCCTGTCTAGGGTGTCAATGTTTTCCGACAGGGAATCCGACCACGCAGCTGCAGCACTGCACATCCATGCTGAAGCAATAGCTGGTCTCAGTATAATACCAGTGTGCGTATAAATAGAAAGCAGGAGCATCTCCTGAAGGCTATCAGCAGGTTCCTTTAGGGCGGCCGTATCCGGAGACGGTAGTGCCACCTTTTTTGATAAGCGTGTAAGCGCTTTATCCACCCTAGGGGGTGTTTCCCAGCGTGACCTATCCTCTGGCGGGAAAGGGTACGCCATTAGTAACTTTTTAGAAATTACCAATTTTTTATCGGTACTACTTCACACACTTCATTTAATTCTTCAGAAGGGGGAAAAACTACTGGTAGTATTTTCTCCCCAAACATAATACCCTTTTTTGTGGTACCTGGGGTCACATCAGAAATGTGTAAAACATTTTTCATTTCCTCAATCATATAACGAGTGGCCCTATTGGACATTACATTAGTCTCTTCGTCGTCGACACTGGTATCAGTATCCGTGTCGACATCTGTGTCTGCCATCTGAGGTAGCGGGCGTTTTAGAGCCCCTGATGGCCTTTGAGACGTCTGGGCAGGCACGGGCTGAGAAGCCGGCTGCCCCGCATTTGGCATGTCGTCAAATTTTTTATGTAAGGAGTCGACACTTTCGCGTAATTCCTTCCACAAGTCCATCCACTCAGGTGTCTGCCCCGCAGGGGGTGACAACACATTTATAGGCACCTGCTCCTCCTCCACATAAGCCTCATCAAACATGTCGACACAGCCGTACCGACACACCACACACACACAGGGAATGCTCTGACAGAAGACAGGACCCCACAAAGCCCTTTGGGGAGACAGAGAGAGAGTATGCCAGCACACACCAGAGCGCTATATAATACAGGGATTAACTAAATTATATCCCCTTATAGCTGCTATATGTATATTGCGCCTAAATTTAGTGCCCCTCCCTCTCTTTTTTACCCTTTCTGTAGTGTAGACTGCAGGGGAGAGCCAGGGAGCTTCCTTCCAGCGGAGCTGTGAGGGAGAAATGGCGCCAGTGTGCTGAGGGAGATAGCTCCGCCCCTTTTTCGGCTGACTTTTCTCCCGCTTTTTAATGGATTCTGGCAGGGGTATTTATCACATATATAGCCTCTGGAGCTATATATTGTGATATATTTGCCAGCCAAGGTGTTTTTATTGCTGCTCAGGGCGCCCCCCCCCAGCGCCCTGCACCCTCAGTGACCGGAGTGTGAAGTGTGTATGAGGAGCAATGGCGCACAGCTGCAGTGCTGTGCGCTACCTTGGTGAAGACTGATGTCTTCTGCCGCCGATTTTCCGGACTCTTCTTGCTTCTGGCTCTGTAAGGGGGCCGGCGGCGCGGCTCTGGGACCGAACATCAATGGCCGGTTCCATGCGGTCGACCCCTCTGGAGCTAATGGTGTCCAGTAGCCTAAGAAGCCCAAGCTACCACCAGTTAGGTAGGTTCGCTTCTTCTCCCCTTAGTCCCTCGCTGCAGTGAGTCTGTTGCCAGCAGATCTCACTGTAAAATAAAAAACCTAAAATATACTCTCTCTCTAGGAGCTCAGGAGAGCCCCTAGTGTGCATCCAGCTCAGCCGGGCACAGGATTCTAACGGAGGTCTGGAGGAGGGTCATAGTGGGAGGAGCCAGTGCACACCAGGTAGTCCTAAATCTTTCTTAGCTGTGCCCAGTCTCCTGCGGAGCCGCTATTCCCCATGGTCCTTACGGAGTTCCCAGCATCCACTAGGACGTCAGAGAAAAAATAAGATTTTACTTACCGATAAATCTATTTCTCGTAGTCCGTAGTGGATGCTGGGACTCCGTAAGGACCATGGGGAATAGCGGCTCCGCAGGAGACAGGGCACAAGAATAAAAGCTTTAGGATCAGGTGGTGTGCACTGGCTCCTCCCCCTATGACCCTCCTCCAAGCCTCAGTTAGGATACTGTGCCCGGACGAGCGTACATAATAAGGAAGGATATTGAATCCCGGGTAAGACTCATACCAGCCACACCAATCACACCGTACAACTTGTGATCTGAACCCAGTTAACAGTATGATAAAACGAAAAGGAGCCTCTGAAAAAATGGCTCACAACAATAATACCCCGAATTTTTGTAACAATAACTATATACAAGTATTGCAGACAATCCGCACTTGGGATGGGCGCCCAGCATCCACTACGGACTACGAGAAATAGATTTATCGGTAAGTAAAATCTTATTTTCTCTGACGTCCTAGTGGATGCTGGGACTCCGTAAGGACCATGGGGATTATACCAAAGCTCCCAAACGGGCGGGAGAGTGCGGATAACTCTGCAGCACCGAATGAGAGAACTCCAGGTCCTCCTCAGCCAGGGTATCAAATTTGTAGAATTTTGCAAACGTGTTTGCCCCTGACCAAGTAGCTGCTCGGCAAAGTTGTAAAGCCGAGACCCCTCGGGCAGCCGCCCAAGATGAGCCCACTTTCCTTGTGGAATGGGCTTTTACCGATTTTGGCTGTGGCAGGCCTGCCACAGAATGTGCAAGCTGAATTGTACTACAAATCCAACGAGCAATCGTCTGCTTAGAAGCAGGAGCACCCAGCTTGTTGGGTGCATACAGGATAAACAGCGAGTCAGATTTTCTGACTCCAGCCGTCCTGGAAACATATATTTTCAGGGCCCTGACAACGTCAAGCAACTTGGAGTCCTCCAAGTCCCTAGTAGCCGCAGGTACCACAATAGGTTGGTTCATGTGAAATGCAGAAACCACCTTAGGTAGAAATTGAGGACGAGTCCTCAATTCTGCCCTGTCAGAATGAAAAATTAAGTAAGGACTTTTATATGATAAAGCCGCCAATTCTGACACACGCCTGGCTGAAGCCAGGGCTAACAGCATCGTCACCTTCCATGTGAGATATTTGAAGTCCACAGTGGTGAGTGGTTTAAACCAATGTGACTTTAGAAAACTCAAGACAACATTGAGATCCCAAGGTGCCACTGGAGGCACAAAAGGAGGCTGTATATGCAATACCCCTTTTACAAATGTCTAAACTTCAGGCATTGAAGCCAGTTCTTTCTGGAAGAAAATCGACAGGGCCGAAATTTGAACCTTAATGGACCCTAATTTTAGGCCCATAGATAGTCCTGTTTGCAGGAAATGGAGGAAACGACCCAGTTGAAATTCCTCTGTAGGGGCCTTCTTGGCCTCACACCACGCAACATATTTTCGCCAAATGCGGTGATAATGTTTTGCGGTTACGTCCTTCCTGGCCTTGACAAGGGTAGGGATGACTTCATCTGGAATGCCTTTTTCCCTTGACCTGGCGCAATATCTGTCTAGTTTTTTGTTTAGACGGGACGCTATCATGTCCACCTTTGGTTCTTCCCAACGGTTTACTATCAGGTGGAAGACTTCTGGGTGAAGTCCCCACTCTCCCGGGTGGAGGTCGTGTCTGCTGAGGAAGTCTGCTTCCCAGTTGTCCACTCCCGGAATGAACACTGCTGACAGTGCTATCACATGATTTTCCGCCCAGCGAAGAATCCTTGCAGCTTCTGCCATTGCCCTCCTGCTTCTCGTGCCGCCCTGTCTGTTTACGTGGGCGACTGACGTGATGTTGTCCGATTGGATCAATACCGCCTGACCCTGAAGCAGGGGTTTCGCTTGACTTAGGGCATTGTAAATGGCCCTTAGTTCCAGAATGTTTATATGAAGAGATGCTTCCATGCTTGACCACAAGCCCTGGAAATTTCTTCCCTGTGCGACTGCTCCCCAGCCTCTCAGGCTTGCATCCGTGGTCACCAGGATCCAATCCTGAATGCCAAATCTGCGGCCCTCTAGTAGATGAGCACTCTGCAGCCACCACAGAAGAGACACCCTTGTCCTTGGCGACAGGGTTATCCGCTGATGCATCTGAAGATGCGATCCGGACCATTTGTCCAGTAGATCCCACTGAAAAGTTCTTGCATGGAATCTTCCGAATGGAATCGCTTCGTAAGAAGCCACCATTTTTCCCAGGACCCTCGTGCACTGATGCACTGACACCTGGCCTGGTTTTAGGAGGTTCCTGACTAGCTCGGATAACTCCCTGGCCTTCTCCTCCGGGAGAAACACCTTTTTCTGGACTGTGTCCAGAATCATTCCTAGGAACAGTAGACGTGTCGTTGGAATCAGCTGCGATTTTGGAATATTTAGGATCCACCCGTGCTGACGTAACACTACCTGAGATAGTGCTACTCCGACTTCTAACTGTTCCCTGGACCTTGCCCTTATCAGGAGATCGTCCAAGTAAGGGATAATTAAGATGCCTTTTCTTCGAAGAAGAATCATCATTTCGGCCATTACCTTGGTAAAGACCCGAGGTGCCGTGGACAACCCAAACGGCAGCGTCTGAAACTGATAATGACAGTCTTGTACTACAAACCTGAGGTACCCTTGGTGAGACGGGTAGATTGGGACGTGGAGATAAGCATCCTTGATGTCCAGAGACACCATATAGTCCCCTTCTTCCAGGTTTGCTATCACCGCTCTGAGTGATTCCATCTTGAATTTGAACCTCTTTATGTAAGTGTTCAAGGATTTCAGATTTAAAATTGGTCTCACCGAGCCGTCCGGCTTCGGTACCACAAACAGCGTGGAATAATACCCCTTTCCCTGTTGTAGGAGGGGTACCTTGATTATCACCTGCTGGGAATACAGCTTGTGAATGGCTTCCAAAACTGCCTCCCTGTCGGAGGGAGACTTTGGTAGAGCAGACTTCAGGAACCGGCGAGGGGGAAACGCCTCGAATTCCAGTTTGTACCCCTGCGATACTACCTGTAGAATCCAGGGGTCCACTTGCGAGTGAGCCCACTGCGCGTTGAAATTCTTGAGACGGGCCCCCACCATGTCTGAGTCTGCTTGTAAAGCCCCAGCGTCATGCTGAAGACTTGGCAGAAGCAGGGGAGGGCTTCTGCTCCTGGGAAGCGGCTGCATGGTGCAGTCTTTTTCCCCTTCCTCTGCCCCGGGGCAGGAAGGAATGGCCTTTAGCTCGCTTGTACTTATGGGAACGAAAGGACTGAGTTTGAAAAGACGGTGTCTTTTTCTGCTGATGTGAAGTGACCTGGGGTAAAAAGGTGGATTTTCCAGCCGTTGCCGTGGCCACCAGGTCCGATAGACCAGCCCCAAATAACTCCTCCCCTTTATACGGCAATACTTCCATATGTCGTTTGGAATCCGCATCGCCTGACCACTGTCGCGTCCATAACGCTCTTCTGGCAGAAATGGACATAGCACTTACTCTTGATGCCAGGGTGCAAATATCCCTCTGTGCATCACGCATATATAGTAATGCATCCTTCAAATGCTCTATAGTTAACAGTATATTGTCCCTATCCAGGGTATCAATATTTTCAGTCAGGGAATCCGACCACGCGACTCCAGCACTGCACATCCAGGCTGAAGCGATTGCTGGTCGCAGTATAACACCAGTATGTGTGTATATACTTTTAAGAATATTTTCCAGCCTTCTATCTGCTGGTTCTTTGAGGGTGGCCGTATCAGGAGACGGTAACGCTACTTGTTTAGATAAACGTGTGAGCGCCTTATCTACCCTAGGGGGTGTTTCCCAACGCGTCCTAACCTCTGACGGGAAAGGATATAGTGCCAATAATTTTTTAGAAATTAGCAGTTTTTTGTCGGGGGAAACCCACGCTTTATCACACACCTCATTTAACTCATCTGACTCAGGGAAAACTATTGGTAGTTTTTTCACACCCCACATAATACCCTTCTTTGTGGTACTTGTAGTGTCAGAAATGTTCAATGCCTCCTTCATTGCCGTGATCATGTAACGTGTGGCCCTACTGGACATTACGTTTGTCTCCTCACCGTCGACACTAGACTCAGTATCTGTGTCTGGGTCTGTGTCGACCCACTGAGGTAACGGGCGTTTTAGGGCCCCTGACGGTGTCTGAGACGCCTGGACAGGCACTAATTGATTTGCCGGCTGTCTCATGTCATCAACCGTTCTTTGCAAAGTGCTGACATTATCACTTAATTCTTTAAATACGATCATCCAGTCAGGTGTCGACTCCCTAGGGGGTGACATCACTAACCCAGGCAATTGCTCCGCCTCCACATCATTTTCCTCCTCATACATGTCGACACACACGTACCGACACACAGCACACACACCGGGAATGCTCTGATAGAGGACAGGACCCCACAAGCCCTTTGGAGAGACAGAGGGAGAGTCTGCCAGCACACACCAAGCGCTATATATATATATATATATATATATATATATATATATATATATATACAGGAATAACCTTATATAAGTGTTATTCCCTTATAGCTGCTGTTTATATAATTTTTAGCTGCCAATAGTGCCCCCCCTTCTCTTTTTTACCCTGATTCTGTAGCAAGTCTGCAGGGGAGAGTCAGGGAGCCGTCCTTCCAGCGGAGCTGTGAGGGAAAATGGCGCTTGTGTGCTGAGGAGATAGGCTCCGCCCCTTAACGACGTCCTTATCTCCCGCTCTTTTCTGTAAAAATGGCAGGGGTTAAAATACATCCATATAGCCCAAGAGCTATATGTGATGTATTCTTTTGCCAACCTAAGGTATTATCTGTTATATTGCGTCTCAGGGCGCTCCCCCCCAGCGCCCTGCCCCCTCAGTGACCGGAGTGTGAAGTGTGCTGAGAGCAATGGCGCACAGCTGCGGTGCTGTGCGCTACCTTAGTCTGAAGACAGGATCGTCTTCTGCCGCCGATTTCACCGGACCTCTTCGCTCTTCTGGCTCTGTAAGGGGGCCGGCGGCGCGGCTCCGGGACCCATCCAGGCTGAACCTGTGATCGTCCCTCTGGAGCTAATGTCCAGTAGCCTAAGAAACCCAATCCACTCTGCACGCAGGTGAGTCCGTTTCTTCTCCCCTTAGTCCCACGATGCAGTGAGCCTGTTGCCAGCAGGACTCACTGAAAATAAAAAACCTAAAATACACTTTTATTCTAAGCAGCTCAGGAGAGCCACCTAGCCTGCACCCTTCTCGTTTGGGCACAAAAATCTAACTGAGGCTTGGAGGAGGGTCATAGGGGGAGGAGCCAGTGCACACCACCTGATCCTAAAGCTTTTATTCTTGTGCCCTGTCTCCTGCGGAGCCGCTATTCCCCATGGTCCTTACGGAGTCCCAGCATCCACTAGGACGTCAGAGAAATACCCAAATAAAAACAGGACACGCATACCGTGATAGTAAAACTTTATTACACACATGTCGACACACACATACTTACCTATGTTCACACGCCGACCTCTGTCCACTTGTCCAAGTAGAATCCACGTGTACCTGTGAATAAAATTATACTCACCTCAATCCAGTGTCCAGATTATAATCCTCGTACTTGGCAAAACAACAAAACGAACACCCGGACCAAACGGACTGAAAGGGGTCCCATGTTTACACATGGGACCCCTTTCCACGAATGCCGGGACCCCACGTGACTGCTGTCACAGAAGGTCCCTTCAGCCAATCAGGAAGCGCTACTTCGTGGCACTCACCTGACTGGCTGTATGCGCGTCTGCTGTCAGACAGCGCATCGCACAGCTCCCTCCATTAGTTTCAATGGTGGGAACTTTGCGGGTAGCGGTGGGGTTACCCGCGGTCAGCCGCTGACCGCGGGTGACCTCACCGCTGACGCAAAGTTCCCACCATTGAATATAATGGAGAGGCTTTGCGATGCGCTGTCTGACAGCTCAGACGCGCATACAGCCAATCAGCAGAGTGCCAGGACGTTGCGCTCGCTGATTGGCTGAAGAGACCTTTCTGTGACAGCAGTCACGGGAGGGTCTCTGCATTCGGGGAAAGGGGTCCCATGTGTAAACATGGGACCCCTTTCAGTCCGTTTGGTTCAGGTGTCCAGTTTTTTTTTTGCCAAGTACGAGGATTATTTTAAAAGATCCGGACACTGGATTGAGGCGAGTATAATTTTTTTCACAGGTACCCCGGATTCTTCAGTGACGAGGGGGGCGTGGCAGTCGGCAGGTCAACATAGGTAAGTATGTATGTGTCGGCATGTATGAAATAAAGTTTTACTTTCACGGTGTGTGTCTCCTGTTTTTATTTGGGTATTTTTTTCCAGTAGAACTACAAATACCAGCGGGCCCGTTTTTCACCCGCATGCTGGTACTTGTGGTTCTCCACGTACCAGCTTGCGGGGGAGGCTTGCTGGGACTTGTAGTACTACTGGAAAAAAACAATATTCTTTCAAATTTCTCAAGGCTATCAGCCCCCCATCCGCAGTCCTTGGATGGGGGGGGGGGGGGGGGGGGGGGACAGTCTCGGGCTTCACCCCTGGCCCTTGGGTGGCTGGGGGGGGGGACCCCTTGGTTGAAGGGGTCCCCACTCCCCCAGGGTACCCCGGCCAGGGGTGACTAGTTGGATATTTAATGCCACGGCCGCATGCGCTGTATAAAAGTAACCCCCGGCTGTGGCATTATCTGTCCAGCTAGTGGAGCCCGATGCTGGTGTAAAAAATATGGGGGACCCCTACTCTTTGTCCCCCGTATTTTTTGCACCAGGCGCAGAGCCCGGTGCTGGTTTTAAAAATACGGGGGATCCCCTGTCAGTTTTTTCCTCGGATTTTTAGAACCAGGACCGGCTCGAAGAGCCCGAGGCTGGTTATGCTTTGGAGGGGGGACACCACGCAATTTTTTTTTGGGTTTTTTCCCGTTTTTCCCAGTTTTTAAAAAATCGGATCAAAATCCGTCAAATCGGCCGTTTTTCGACAGCGGGACTGTCAAATCCGTTTTTTTATTGAATATGGTAAATTTCGGCACCCACTTGCCGGAATTCGACGGTCGAATTGTGTCGAATTAAAAAACGGGCGAAAAATTGCTGCGATTCGCCGCTAATTGCATATACCCCATAGACAGAAAGAAGTGTAAATGCACTATGTATAGGGTAAATATTTGAAGTCCTAATAAATAAAATATACAGATTTAACAATCTTTACCCCAGTTTCTTGCTGGCTCCCAACATGTTTAGTCCAGTTGCATTGCCCCTAACAGGTCTCAACTGTGCTGCTTTGACTCTTCTCTCAGATATTTTAAGGATGTGCCCCGCAGCTTTGCCAGATCCAGGTGTAAGTAGTTTGGACTGAAGAAAAAAAAAAAAAATATATATAAATATATGAAAAAGACATAATGATAGCACACACAAACAGAAAAGTAACTTGCCAGGCACAAATGTTTTGGGTGAAAAAATGCACTTTGTAAAATTCATAAAGAATAATTCTATTGCAGTATTCACAACTCCCAGAAGAAAACCGTTACAGGTTGAAACGTGTTGGAGGAGAAACAGACACAGAGACACTCTTATCAAGTTCCGTGCACGGACAATCCCTAGGCTAAGTGAGCGGTAACAACAACCGAGGAGAAATGCACCAACCCTCCGTAGAACGCTGCTAGGTAAGTCTCCGTAGCGAAGCGGGTGCTGCGGGGAAAGGCAAATCAAGCTGGACCCAGCTATATCTCCTCCCCAGGCTGCGGCTGTCCCCCGCCCGGTTTCCGTGTCCCCGGCACGGCAGAGCGGACGGGGTGAACAGCAAGTCCGGAGCACGAAAGCAACCAGGAGAGGAGAGGATCCCACTGGTCCGGCACCGCTGGAACTACAGACATCACTCAGGTACCGAATGGACATTGAACTACCATAGTGAGTGAGCGGGACTCCGCCACTCACACTTGTTACCACGATCAAAAAATCCTGCTCTCCCTGCTTTGGATATATTATTTCTAAACATTATTTATACGCATACAAATCTTTCTGAAGCATGCCATTGCTTGGACGACGTATTACCGTGAATTGACATTTATTCATGCACTTACTACTATTTACCATCAATTTACATTTATCTATTCATTCTTTCATTTACATCACTTGATGGGTCCACAAGAACAAGTGCCGTTTCGGAAACGATTAGCCAATTCAAGTGCACTCAAGTGACACAAACTGTCACTGTTCCCCCTCTCCTATATTATTTTTCCTTCTACATTTTGTCTTCTACTATTCTTTACACTTTTACTTCTATTGATGCATTTTCTCAATCGTTACACAACAGAACAACGATAATACACCAGGCTGAGCGCAGCACAAATATCCTGTTTGTGTACTCTATAATATAGTGTGGTCAACTATAATTGTGCAGCAGCTTGTCATTTAGGCAACAAAAACACTCAGTGCGCAGGTGCACAATCACATTATTGTAGTATTGGCCATGCAAAACACTGTAGTACACACCTTATGCAAGCCTGCTTTATGGTGCAATGAAAGTTATCCATTCACATTACTGTACAGAAAAGAATACTAGTCACAGATAAAAAAAAAAAAAAAAAGAAACAAAATGAATCTAATACTGTTGGACCCAACTACAAAGACAAGTATTTCAGCATCTTGGTGTTCCCTAGCTTTAAAATAGTCCGAACAATAAATAAGATTTTACTCACCGGCAAATCTATTTCTCGTAGTCCGTAGTGGATGCTGGGGACTCCGTAAGGACCATGGGCAATAGACGGGCTCCGCAGGAGACTGGGCACTCTAAAGAAAGATTTGGTACTACCTGGTGTGCACTGGCTCCTCCCTCTATGCCCCTCCTCCAGACCTTAGTTAAGGAAACTGTGTCCGGAAGAGCTGACATTATAAGGAAAGGATTTTGGAATCCAGGGTAAGACTCATACCAGCCACACCAATCACACCGTATAACTCGTGATAAACTTACCCAGTCAACAGTATGAACAACAACAGAGCATCAAACAACAGATGCCAACATAACATAACCCTTTTATTAAGCAATTACTATATACACGTATTGCAGAAAGTCCGCACTTGGGACGGGCACCCAGCATCCACTACGGACTACGAGAAATAGATTTACCGGTGAGTAAAATCTTATTTTCTCTAACGTCCTAGTGGATGCTGGGGACTCCGTAAGGACCATGGGGATTATACCAAAGCTCCCAAACGGGCGGGAGAGTGCGAATGACTCTGCAGCACCGAATGGGCAAACACAAGGTCCTCCTCAGCCAGGGTATCAAACTTATAGAACTTTGCAAAGGTGTTTGAACCCGACCAAGTAGTTGTTCGGCAAAGTTGTAATGCCGAGACCCCTCGGGCAGCCGCCCAAGGACAACCCACTTTCCTTGTGGAATGGGCTTTCACTGATTTTGGATGCGGCAAACCAGCCGCAGAATGAGCCTGCTGAACCGTGTTACAGATCCAGCGAGCAATAGTCTGCTTTGAAGCAGGAGCACCCAGCTTGTTGGATGCATACAGGATAAACAGCGAGTCAGTTTTCCTGACTCCAGCCGTCCTGGCTAAATAAATCTTCAAAGCCCAGACTACATCAAGCAACTTGGAGTCTTCCAAGTCCCGAGTAGCCGCAGGCACCACAATAGGTTGGTTCAAATGAAAAGATGACACCACCTTCGGCAGAAATTGCGGACGAGTCCGTAATTCTGCCCTGTCCATATGGAAAACCAGATAGGGGCTTTTACATGACAAAGCCGCCAATTCTGACACACGCCTAGCCGAAGCTAAGGCCAATAGCATGACCACTTTCCACGTGAGATACTTTAGCTACACGGTCTTAAGTGGCTCAAACCAGTGAGATTTCAGGAAACTCGACACCACGTTAAGATCCCAAGGTGCCACTGGTGGCACAAAAGGGGGCTGAATATGCAGCACTCCCTTTACATCTGAACTTAAGGAAGAGAAGCCAGTTCCTTTTGAAAGAAAATGGATAGGGCTGAAATCTGGACCTTAATGGACCCCAATTTTAAGCCCATAGTCACTCCCGACTGTAGGAAGTGAAGGAAACGGCCCAGCTGGAATTCCTATGTAGGGGCCTTCCTGGCCTCACACCAAGCAACATATTTTCGCCATATACGGTGATAATGTTTAGCCGTCACGTCCTTCCTAGCCTTTATTAGCGTAGGAATAACCTCATCCGGAATGCCTTTTTCTGCTAGGATCCGGCGTTCAACCGCCATGCCGTCAAACGCAGCCGTGGTAAGTCTTTGAACAGACAGGGCCCTTATTGCAACAGGTCCTGTCTGAGAGGCAGAGGCCATGGGTCCTCTGTGAGCATTTCTTGCAATTCCGGGTACCAAGTCCTTCTTGGCCAATCCGGAACAATGAGTATTGTTCTCACTCCTCTTTTTCTCACAATTCTCAGCACCTTTGGTATGAGAGGAAGAGGAGGAAACACATAGACCGACTGGAACACCCACGGTGTTACGAGTGCGTCCACAGCTATCGCCTGAGGGTCTCTTGACCTGGCGCAATATCTTTTTAGCTTTTTGTTGAGACGGGACGCCATCATGTCCACCTGTGGCAGTTCCAATCGATTTGCAATCTGCGTGAAGACTTCTTGATGAAGTCCCCACTCTCCCGGGTGGAGGTCGTGCCTGCTGAGGAAGTCTGCTTCCCAGTTGTCCACTCCCGGAATGAACACTGTTGACAGTGTTAGTACGTGATTCTCCGCCCAACTAAGAATCCTGGTGGCTTCTGCCATTGCCACCCTGCTTCTTGTGCCGCCCTGGCGGTTTACATGGGCCACTGCAGTGATGTTGTCTGACTGAATCAGCACTGGTTGGTTTCGAAGCAGAGGCTCTGCTTGACTCAGGGCGTTGTATACGGCTCTTAGTTCCAGGATATTGATGTGCAGACAAGTCTCCTGACTTGACCACAGCCCCTGGAAGTTTCTTCCCTGAGTGACTGCCCCCCATCCTCGGAGGCTTGCATCCGTGGTCACTAGGACCCAGTCCTGTATGCCGAACCTGCGGCCCTCGAGGAGGTGAGCACTTTGCAGCCACCACAGAAGAGACACCCTGGCCCTGTGGGACAGGGTGATCAGCCGATGCATCTGAAGATGCGATCCGGACCACTTGTCCAACAGATCCCACTGAAAGATCCTCGCATGGAACCTGCCGAAGGGAATGGCTTCGTATGACGCCACCATCTTTCCCAGGACTCGCGTGCAGTGATGCACCGACACCTGTTTTGGTTTTAGGAGGTCTCTGACCAGAGTCACGAGCTCCTGAGCCTTTTTCTCCGGGAGAAACACCTTTTTCTGGCTTGTGTCCAGAATCATGCCCAGGAAGGGCAGACGCGTCGTAGGAATCAGCTGCGACTTTGGAATATTCAGAATCCAGCCGTGCTGTCGCAACACCTCCTGAGAGTGTGCTACGCTGATCAGCAACCGCTCCCTGGACCTCGCCTTTATGAGGAGATCGTCCAAGTATGGGATAATTGTAACCCCTTGCTTCCGAAGGAGCACCATCATTTCCGCCATCACCTTGGTAAATATTCTCGGTGCCGTGGACAGGCGAAACGGCAACGTCTGGAATTGGTAATGACAGTCCTGTACCACAAACCTGAGGTACTCCTGATGAGGTGGATAAATGGGGACATGCAAGTACGCATCCTTGATGTCCAGAGACACCATAAAATCCCCTTCCTCCAGGCTTGCAATGACCGCTCTGAGCGATTCCATCTTGAACTTGAATTTCTTCAGATAAATGTTCAGGGATTTTAAATTCAAAATGGGTCTGACCGAACCGTCCGGTTTCGGTACCACAAACATAGTGGAATAGTAACCCCTTCCCTGTTGAAGGAGGGGAACCTTCACTACCACCTGCTGGAGATATAGCTTGTGAATTGCTGCCAACACTACCTCCCTTTCCATGGGGGAAGCTGGCAAGGCCGATTTTAGGTAACGGTGAGGGGGCGTCACCTCGAATTCCAGCTTGTATCCCTGAGACACAATTTGTATAGCCCAAGGATCCACCCGTGAGCGAACCCACTGGTGGCTGAAATTTCGGAGACGCGCCCCCACCGCTCCTGGCTCCGGCTGTGGAGCCCCAGCGTCATGCGGTGGATTTAGTGGAAGCCGGGAAGGACTTTTGTTCCTGGGAACTAGCTGCATGGTGCAGCTTTTTTCCTCTACCCCTGCCTCTGGCAAGAAAGGATGCACCTCTGACTTTCTTGCTTTTTTGTGAACGAAAGGACTGCATTTGGTAATACGGTGCTTTCTTTGGCTGTGAGGGAATATATGGCAAGAAATTTGACTTCCCAGCCGTAGCTGTGGAAACTAAGTCCGAGAGACCGTCCCCAAACAATTCCTCACCCTTATAAGGTAACACCTCCATGTGTTTTTTAGAGTCGGCAACACCTGTCCATTGCCGAGTCCATAGGACCCTTCTGGCAGAAATCGACATTGCGTTTATTCTAGAGCCCAGCAGGCAAATGTCCCTCTGGGCATCCCGCATATATAGGACAGCGTCTTTGATATGCCCTAGGGTCAATAACATAATCTCCCTGTCCAGGGTATCTATCTCCTCAGACAGAGTATCTGTCCATGCTGCTACAGCACTACACATCCAGGCCGAAGCAATTGCTGGCCTCAGAAGAGTACCAGAATGTGTATAAACAGACTTCAGGATACCTTCCTGCTTCCTATCCGCAGGATCCTTAAGGGCGGCCGTATCCTGTGACGGCAGGGCCACCTTCTTAGATAAGCGTGTCAACGCTTTGTCTACCCTAGGGGAGGATTCCCAGCGTAACCTATCCGTTGGCAGGAAAGGATACGCCATAAGTAATCTTTTGGAAACCAGTACTTTCCTATCAGGGGAATCCCACGCTTTTTCACATAACTCATTAAATTCATGTGAAGGGGGAAAAGTCACTTCTTGCTTTTTCTCCCCAAACATATAAACCCTCTTGTCAGGGACAGGGTTTTCCTCCTATATGTGCAATACATCCTTCATTGCTATAATCATGTATCGGATGGCTTTAGTCATTTTAGGCTGCAACTTTGCATCATCGTCATCGACACTGGAGTCAGAATCCGTGTCGACATCTGTGTCAACCAACTGGGATAGTGGGCGCTTTTGAGACCCTGACGGCCCCTGAGCTGTAAAATCAGACATGGGTTGAGACCCTGACTGATTATCCAACCTTTTATGCAAGGAGCTTACGTTATCATTTAACACCTTCCACATATCCATCCAATCAGGTGTCGGCGCCATCGGCGGTGACCCCACATTCACTTGCACTTGTTCTGCCTCCACGTAACCGCCCTCATCAAACATGTCGACACAAACGTACCGACACACCGCACACACACAGGGAATGCTCTAATTGAGGACAGGACCCCACAAGGCCTTTTGGGGAGACAGAGAGAGAGTATGCCAGCACACACCCCAGCGCTATATAACCCAGGGATTACACAGTAACTTAGTGTTTACCCAGTAGCTGCTGTTTATGATAATTTGCGCCTAAATTTATGTGCCCCCCCTCTCTTTTTACCCTTTTTCTACCTCGATACTGCAGGGGAGAGCCTGGGGAGCTTCCTCTCAGCGGAGCTGTGGAGAGAAAATGGCGCCGGTTAGTGCTGAGGAAGAAGGCCCCGCCCCCTCAGCGGCGGGCTTCTGTCCCGGGTCTGTGTAAATAAAATGGCGGGGGCTCGTACATATATACAGTGCCCAGCTGTATATGTGTGTCTTTTTGCCAAGAGGTATCCTAATTGCTGCCCAGGGCGCCCCCCCCTGCGCCCTGCACCCTACAGTGACCGGAGTGTGTGGGTAGTGTGGGCGCAATGGCGCACAGCTGCAGTGCTGTGCGCTACCTCATGTGAAGACAGGAGTCTTCTGCCGCCGATTTCGATGTCTTCTTGCTTCCGCCGGCTTCTGTCTTCTGGCTCTGCGAGGGGGACGGCGGCGCGGCTCCGGGAACGGACGACCAAGGTTAAGATCCTGTGTTTGAACCCTCTGGAGCTAATGGTGTCCAGTAGCCTAAGAAGCGCAACCTAGCCGCAGTTAGTAGGTTTGCTTCTCTCCCCTCAGTCCCTCGTCGCAGAGAGTCTGTTGCCAGCAGAAGCTCTATGAAAATAAAAAACCTAACTAAAATACTTTCTTCTTAGCAAGCTCAGGAGAGCTCACTAAAAGCACCCAGCTCTGGCCGGGCA
The DNA here is from genome assembly GCF_028390025.1 of Pseudophryne corroboree. NCBI lineage: Eukaryota > Metazoa > Chordata > Amphibia > Anura > Myobatrachidae > Pseudophryne > Pseudophryne corroboree. The sequence continues at coordinate 420,982,220 of NC_086447.1, read as the reverse complement.
CAGATTCTAACTGAGGTCTGGAGGAGGGGCATAGAGGGAGGAGCCAGTGCACACCAGTAGATCTAATTCTTTCTTAGAGTGCCCAGTCTCCTGCGGAGCCCGTCTATTCCCCATGGTCCTTACGGAGTCCCCAGCATCCACTAGGACGTTAGAGAAATAAATAAAAATCTTAAACTAAAGAACTGCAAGACATTGTAATATTACACATGCTGTGAAAACAAGTATCAGAGTAGAGTAGATATTTTTAAACCATAACATAAAAACATAACATAAAAAAAACAACCTCACAAATGTGACTCAGAGTCCGATGACTACAAATTACAAATGCAGATTTGGTGCCTTCTCTACTAAACAAGATTAGCAAACATAGATGTGAAAGAAAATAAGAATTTACTCACCGGTAATTCTATTTCTCGTAGTCCGTAGTGGATGCTGGGAACTCCGTAAGGACCATGGGGAATAGCGGCTCCGCAGGAGACTGGGCACAAAAGTAAAGCTTTAGGACTACCTGGTGTGCACTGGCTCCTCCCCCTATGACCCTCCTCCAAGCCTCAGTCAGGATACTGTGCCCGGACGAGCGTACACAATAAGGAAGGATTTATGAATCCCGGGTAAGACTCATACCAGCCACACCAATCACACCGTACAACTTATGATCTGAACCCAGTTAACAGTATGATAACAAAGGAGCCTCTCTAAGGATGGCTCACTACAACAATAACCCGATTAGTTAACAGTAACTATGTACAAGTATTGCAGATAATACGCACTTGGGATGGGCGCCCAGCATCCACTACGGACTACGAGAAATAGAATTACCGGTGAGTAAATTCTTATTTTCTCTGACGTCCTAGTGGATGCTGGGAACTCCGTAAGGACCATGGGGATTATACCAAAGCTCCCAAACGGGCGGGAGAGTGCGGATGACTCTGCAGCTCCGAAAGAGAGAACTCCGGGTCCTCCTCAGCCAGGGTATCAAATCTGTAGAATTTTGCAAACGTGTTTGCCCCTGACCAAGTAGCTGCTCGGCAAAGTTGTAACGCCGAGACCCCTCGGGCAGCCGCCCAAGATGAGCCCACCTTCCTTGTGGAATGGGCTTTTACAGATTTTGGCTGCGGCAGGCCTGTGCAAGCTGAATTGTACTACAAATCCAACGAGCAATAGTCTGCTTAGAAGCAGGAGCACCCAGCTTGTTGGGTGCATACAGTATAAACAGCGAGTCAGATTTTCTGACTCCAGCCGTCCTGGAAACATATATTTTCAGGGCCCTGATTACGTCCAGTAACTTGGAGTCCTCCAAGTCCCTAGTAGCCGCAGGTACCACAATAGGCTGGTTCAGGTGAAACGCTGAAACCACCTTAGGGAGAAACTGAGGACGAGTCCTCAATTCTGCCCTATCCGTATGAAAAATCAGGTAAGGGCTTTTATAGGACAAAGCCGCCAATTCTGACACGCGCCTGGCTGAAGCCAGGGCCAACAGCATTACCACTTTCCATGTGAGATATTTTAAGTCCACAGTGGTAAGTGGTTCAAACCAATGTGATTTTAGGAACCCCAAAACCACAATGAGATCCCAGGGTGCCACTGGAGGCACAAAAGGAGGCTGTATATGCAGTACCCCCTTGACAAACGTCTGAACTTCAGGAACTGAAGCCAGTTCTTTCTGGAAGAAAATCGACAGGGCCGAAATTTGAACCTTAATGGACTCTAATTTTAGGCCCATAGACAGTCCTGTTTGCAGGAAATGCAGGAAACGACCCAGTTGAAATTCCTCTGTAGGGGCCTTCCTGGCCTCGCACCACGCAACATATTTACGCCAAATACGGTGATAATGCTGTGCGGTTACATCCTTCCTGGCTTTGATCAGGGTAGGGATGACTTCATCCGGAATGCCTTTTTCCTTCAGATGCGGCGTTCAACCGCCATGCCGTCAAACGCAGCCGCGGTAAGTCTTGGAACAGACAGGGTCCCTGCTGGAGCAGGTCCCTTCTTAGAGGTAGAGGCCATGGGTCCTCTGTGAGCATCTCTTGAAGTTCCGGGTACCAAGTCCTTCTTGGCCAATCCGGAGCCACGAGTATAGTTCTTACTCCTCTCCGTCTTATAATTCTCAGTACCTTGGGTATGAGAGGCAGAGGAGGGAACACACACACTGACTGGTACACCCACGGTGTTACCAGAGCGTCCACCGCTATTGCCTGAGGGTCCCTTGACCTGGCGCAATACCTGTCTAGTTTTTTGTTGAGGCGGGACGCCATCATGTCCACCTTTGGTTTTTCCCAACGGTGGTTTACAATCATGTGGAAGACTTCTGGATGAAGTCCCCACTCTCCCGGGTGGAGGTCGTGTCTGCTGAGGAAGTCTGCTTCCCAGTTGTCCACTCCCGGAATGAACACTGCTGACAGTGCTATCACATGATTTTCCGCCCAGCGAAGAATCCTTGCAGCTTCTGACATTGCCCTCCTGCTTCTTGTGCCGCCCTGTCTGTTTACGTGGGCGACTGCCGTGAAGTTGTCTGACTGGATCAACACCGGCTGACCCTGAAGCAGAGGTCTTGCTTGGCTTAGAGCATTGTAAATGGCCCTTAGTTCCAGGATATTTATGTGAAGTGACGTTTCCAGGCTTGACCACAAGCCCTGGAAATTTCTTCCCTGTGTGACTGCTCCCCAGCCTCTCAGGCTGGCATCCGTGGTCACCAGGACCCAGTCCTGAATGCTGAATCTGCGGCCCTCTAGAAGATGAGCACTCTGCAACCACCAAGGAGAGACACCCTTGTCCTTGGGGACAGGGTTATCCGCTGATGCATGTGAAGATGCGATCCGGACCATTTGTCCAGCAGATCCCACTGAAATGTTCTTGCGTGGAATCTGCCGAATGGAATCGCTTCGTAGGAAGCCACCATTTTTCCCAGGACCCTTGTGCATTGATGCACTGAGACCCGGTCTGGTTTCAGGAGGTTTCTGACTAACTCGGATAACTTTTTTTCTGTGAAGCCGCCTGGTTAAATTATTTTACAGGTCCACTACTGCAACAAACAGCATATGATTATTTGTAAGGCTGATGTAACATACAATTGCTCATCAAGATATCTGTTGCTACAAATGTGAGACCATTTCAGGCTGTACATAAATGCTTCACTAGATTAAAAAAGATAAACTTTATTATACCTTTGCAATTTTCATGATGACCCTGTTGTTTAAAACATAATAGCATAAATCTTGGAGTGATGACTTATGAAGACAGGGGTGTTATGTTTTGGATGCACTCTGTATATTTAGAGTAATATTCAAAATTATTGCCAGATTAACTGGCTATTTTTCTGTATACACACATATATATACTAACTTGTGTTACATATCTAAGACGTATATTAGAAAAAATATATAGGCCGATAGGATACAGAAGCCATAATTGAAATAATAGTGTCTGAAAATATATATCTCTGAACAGCGACAGGTGCTGAGAGAGTATCATCTGCTCAGCAAATAATAACAAATGCTGATATCTGATATTAACATGTAATATGTGACAATGTAACATCTTTTTGTCTCTATAATTTCAACACTTCAGCAGCAGAGTGTCAGTAACCCGCGAACCGGCTGCACTGATCTCAGTATCATCAGCCTGTTTCTAAGGTGAATGGGACACAGTGCATACTGATAGGCTGTATCTATGTTTCTATAGACTAGCATCAGTAATGGTCTCTCACCATGCATATAATGTTTGAGCACATGCATGGCAGCAGAACCACGAAGTGTGCGATATAGTCTTGCCTATATATAATCAGCACTCCTTACAACACCAGAGCTGGTTAAGTGTCAGTAGCTTTCTCATTGGCTGCACTGACCCTATGGTCATCAACCAAAAGTAGAAGTGAATGAGACACTCTCCATTAAAGCTCTGGCACTGTCTATGACTCTAGAGACTGGCACAAGTAAGGGTCTCTCAACTACGTATACAATGCAATAGCACATACGAGGCAGCAGAACCCAGAAAAATGCCTTATAAGGTCTCGACTTAATTTCTAACAGGGTCCTGCAACGTTTAGTTTATCCTCAATCAATTGGGAGGGCCTAGGCCCGATTGAGTAATACCAAAACCTGTACCCTTTTTTATTACTTGTTACATGTTGTATTGTATGTGGTGTGTCTATATTTCGCCTTTTTAGATAATGAGAATTAAATCTCTAAACCATTTTAATTATTGATCTAATAAAAGTTAAATTTTAGGAGTATTTTTTCCAATCTTTACTTTTTTCTCATTTCTACTCTCTCTCTTTCTCTCCCTATTACTGATCCAATGGCATAGCACACAATGACTAATACCAACTGTGTGCCCCATATAGGAGAGTTCTTGTTTACCCTCTAGGTAAAGTTCTGTACTAACTCGGATAACTCCCTGGCTTTCTCCTCCGGGAGAAACACCTTTTTCTGGACTGTGTCCAGAATCATCCCTAGGAACAGCAGACGTGTCGTCGGAATCAGCTGTGATTTTGGGATATTTAGAATCCACCCGTGCTGCCGTAACACTACTTGAGATAGTGCTACTCCGACTACTAACAGTTCCTTGGATCTTGCCCTTATCAGGAGATCGTCCAAGTAAGGGATAATTAAGACGCCTTTTCTTCGAAGAAGTATCATCATTTCGGCCATTACCTTGGTAAAGACCCGGGGTGCCGTGGACAATCCAAACGGCAGCGTCTGAAACTGATAGTGACAGTTCTGTACCACAAACCTGAGGTACCCTTGGTGAGAAGGGTAAATTGGGACATGGAGGTAAGCATCCTTGATGTCCAGAGACACCATATAGTCCCCTTCTTCCAGGTTCGCGATCACTGCTCTGAGTGACTCCATCTTGAACTTGAACCTTTGTATGTAAGTGTTCAAGGATTTCAGATTTAAAATAGGTCTCACCGAGCCGTCCGGCTTCGGTACCACAAACAGCGTTGAATAATACCCCTTGCCCTGTTGCAGGAGGGGTACCTTGATTATCACCTGCTGAGAATACAGCTTGTGAATGGCCTCCAATACCGCCTCCCTGTCGGAGGGAGACGTCGGTAAAGCAGACTTTAGGAAACGGCGAGGGGGAGAGGTCTCGAATTCCAATTTGTACCCCTGAGATACCACCTGAAGGACCCAGGGGTCTACTTGCGAGTGAGCCCACTGCGCGCTGAAATTCTTGAGATGTGCCCCCACCGTGCCTAAGTCCGCTTGTAAAGCCCCAGCGTCATGCTGAGGGCTTGGCAGAAGCGGGAGAGGGCTTCTGCTCCTGGGAATTGGCTGTCTGTTGCAGCCTTTTTCCCCTTCCTCTGCCCCGGGGCAGAAATGAGGAGCCTTTCGCTCGCTTGCCCTTATGGGGACGAAAGGACTGCGTCTGATAATACGGCGTCTTCTTATGTTGAGAGGCGACCTGGGGTAAAAATGTGGATTTCCCAGCCGTTGCCACCAGGTCTGAAAGACCTACCCCAAATAACTCCTCCCCTTTATAAGGCAATACTTCCATATGCCGTTTGGAATCCGCATCACCTGACCACTGTCGCGTCCATAACCCTCTTCTGGCAGAAATGGACAGCGCACTTACTCTTGATGCCAGAGTGCAAATATCCCGCTGTGCATCACGCATATATAGAAATGCATCTTTTAAATGCTCTATAGTCAGTAATATACTGTCCCTGTCTAGGGTATCAATATTTTCAGTCAGGGAATCCGACCAAGCCAACCCAGCACTGCACATCCAGGCTGAGGCGATTGCTGGTCGCAGTATAACACCAGTATGTGTGTAAATACATTTTAGGATACCCTCCTGCTTTCTATCAGCAGGATCCTTAAGGGCGGCCGTCTCAGGAGAGGGTAGAGCCACCTGTTTTGATAAGCGTGTGAGTGCTTTATCCACCCTAGGGGGTGTTTCCCAACGTGCCCTAATCTCTGGCGGGAAAGGATATAATGCCAATAATTTTTTAGAAATTATCAGTTTTTTATCAGGGGAAACCCACGCTTCATCACACACCTCATTTAATTCCTCAGATTCAGGAAAAACTACAGGTAGTTTTTTCTCACCGAACATAATACCCTTTTTAGTTGTACTGGTATTATCAGAAATATGTAAAACATTTTTCATTGCCTCAATCATGTAACGTGTGGCCCTATTGGAAGTCACGTTTGTCTCTTCCCCGTCGACACTGGAGTCAGTATCCGTGTCGACGTCTGTATCTACCATCTGAGGTAACGGGCGTTTTAGAGCCCCTGATGGCTTTTGAGACGCCTGGACAGGCACAAGCTGAGTAGCCGGCTGTCTCATGTCGTCAACTGTCTTTTGCAAAGAGCTGACACTGTCACGTAATTCCTTCCATAAGCTCATCCACTCAGGTGTCGACTCCCTAGGGGGTGACATCTCTATTATAGGCAATTGCTCCGCCTCCACATCATTTTCCTCCTCATACATGTCGACACAACGTACCGACACACAGCACACACACAGGGAATGCTCTGACAGAGGACAGGACCCCACTAGCCCTTTGGGGAGACAGAGGGAGAGTATGCCAGCACACACCAGAGCGCTATATATATATATATATATATATATATATATATATATATATATATATATATACAGGAATAACCTTATATAAGTGTTTTTCCTCCTTATAGCTGCTATATTGTTAATATTATGCCAATTAGTGTCCCCCTCTCTTTTTTACCCTGTTTCTGTAGTGCAGGACTGCAGGGGAGAGTCAGGGAGACGTCCTTCCAGCGGAGCTGTGAGGGAAAATGGCGCCTGTGTGCTGAGGAGATAGGCTCCGCCCCCTTCTCGGCGGCCTTTTCTCCCGCTTTTATGTGGAATCTGGCAGGGGTAAAATTCATCCATATAGCCCTGGGGGCTATATGTGATGTATTTTCGCCAGCCAAGGTGTTTTTATTGCTGCTCAGGGCGCCCCCCCCTAGCGCCCTGCACCCTCAGTGACCGAAGTGTGAAGTGTGCTGAGGAGCAATGGCGCACAGCTGCAGTGCTGTGCGCTACCTTGGTGAAGACAGGATGTCTTCTGCCGCCGATTTTCCGGACCTCTTCTTGCTTCTGGCTCTGTAAGGGGGCCGGCGGCGTGGCTCTGGGACCGGACTCCGAGGCTGGGCCTGTGTTCGGTCCCTCTGGAGCTAATGGTGTCCAGTAGCCTAAGAAGCCCAATCCACTCTGCAAGCAGGTGAGTTCGCTTCTTCTCCCCTTAGTCCCTCGATGCAGTGAGCCTGTTGCCAGCAGGTCTCACTGAAAATAAAAAACCTAAAACTAAACTTTCACTAAGAAGCTCAGGAGAGCCCCTAGTGTGCACCCTTCTCGGCCGGGCACAAAAATCTAACTGAGGCTTGGAGGAGGGTCATAGGGGGAGGAGCCAGTGCACACCAGGTAGTCCTAAAGCTTTACTTTTGTGCCCAGTCTCCTGCGGAGCCGCTATTCCCCATGGTCCTTACGGAGTTCCCAGCATCCACTAGGACGTCAGAGAAAGAAAAAATACAGACAACTATTGTGAAGTTGGGGGACAAAAATTACAAACTGGAGTGTAAAACTGACGATATAATCTTAATACAAGTGAAATTAAAAGAAAAAAATAAATGCACTAAAATAAAAAGAATATCAGAAATGCCTCAAATGCAGATTTTATTTCTTCTATTTTGGTTTTCCATGACAATTTACATGATTAGGTCTCTATGGGGGCCATTAAATTTTTGCACAGGGATTTAGCTCATGGGCTAAGGCTAGCAGAGTTACGCTGCAGCTCCAGGGCTTAGTGCAGGGCAGGGTGCAATCGTCAGGTTGCGAGTGCCAACTTAACGTGGGCATCTGCTTCTACCTCAGGAGGGTGCAAGCAGAAAATAAGATTTTACTTACCGATAAATCTATTTCTCGTAGTCCGTAGTGGATGCTGGGACTCCGTCAGGACCATGGGGAATAGCGGCTCCGCAGGAGACAGGGCACAAAATTTAAAAGTTTGACCACTAGGTGGTGTGTACTGGCTCCTCCCCCTATGACCCTCCTCCAAGCCTCAGTTAGGATACTGTGCCCGGACGAGCGTACACAATAAGGAAGGATTTTGAATCCCGGGTAAGACTCATACCAGCCACACCAATCACACCGTACAACTTGTGATCTGAACCCAGTTAACAGTATGACAAACGTAGGAGCCTCTGAACAGACGGCTCACAACAATAACAACCCGATTTTTTTGTAACAATAACTATGTACAAGTATTGCAGACAATCCGCACTTGGGATGGGCGCCCAGCATCCACTACGGACTACGAGAAATAGATTTATCGGTAAGTAAAATCTTATTTTCTCTGACGTCCTAGTGGATGCTGGGACTCCGTCAGGACCATGGGGATTATACCAAAGCTCCCAAACGGGCGGGAGAGTGCGGATGACTCTGCAGCACCGAATGAGAGAACTCCAGGTCCTCTTTAGCCAGGGTATCAAATTTGTAGAATTTTACAAACGTGTTCTCCCCCGACCACGTAGCTGTTCGGCAGAGTTGTAATGCCGAGACCCCTCGGGCAGCCGCCCAGGATGAGCCCACCTTCCTTGTGGAATGGGCCTTGACAGATTTAGGCTGTGGCAGGCCTGCCACAGAATGTGCAAGTTGAATTGTGCTACAAATCCAACGAGCAATCGTCTGCTTAGAAGCAGGAGCACCCAGCTTGTTGGGTGCATACAGTATAAACAGCGAGTCAGATTTTCTGACTCCAGCCGTCCTTGAAATATATATTTTCAATGCTCTGACAACGTCCAGCAACTTGGAATCCTCCAAATCGCTAGTAGCCGCAGGCACCACAATAGGCTGGTTCAGGTGAAACGCTGAAACCACCTTAGGCAGAAAGTGAGGACGCGTCCGCAGTTCTGCCTTGTCCGAATGGAAAATCAGATATGGGCTTTTATACGATAAAGCCGCCAATTCTGACACTCTCCTGGCTGAAGCCAGGGCCAGTAGCATGGTTACTTTCCATGTAAGATATTTCAAATCCACCGATTTGAGTGGCTCAAACCAATGGGATTTGAGAAAATCCAAAAACTACATTAAGATCCCACGGTGCCACTGGGGGCACAACCGGGGGCTGTATATGTAGTACTCCTTTTACAAAAGTCTGGACTTCAGGAACTGAAGCCAATTCTTTCTGGAAGAAAATCGACAGGGCCGAAATTTGAACCTTAATGGACCCTAATTTGAGGCCCATAGACAATCCTGTTTGCAGGAAATGTAGGAATCGACCCAGTTGAAATTCCTCCGTCGGGGCCTTCCTGGCCTCACACCACGCAACATATTTTCTCCAAATGCGGTGATAATGTTGTGCAGTCACCTCCTTCCTGGCTTTTACCAGGGTAGGGATGACCTCTTCCGGAATGCCTTTTTCCCTTAGGATTCGGCGTTCAACCGCCATGCCGTCAAACGCAGCCGCGGTAAGTCTTGGAATAGACACGGTCCCTGCTGAAGCAGGTCCCGTCTTAGAGGTAGAGGCCACGGATCTTCCGTGAGCATCTCCTGAAGTTCCGGGTACCAAGTTCTTCTTGGCCAATCCGGAGCCACGAGTATCGTTCTTACTCCCCTTTGCCGTATAATTCTCAGTACTTTTGGTATGAGAGGCAGAGGAGGAAACACATACACTGACTGGTACACCCATGGTGTTACCAGAGCGTCTACAGCTATTGCCTGAGGGTCTCTTGACCTGGCGCAATACCTGTCCAGTTTTTTGTTGAGGCGGGATGCCATCATGTCCACCATTGGTCTTTCCCAATGGACCACAATCATGTGGAAGACTTCTGGATGAAGTCCCCACTCTCCCGGGTGCAGATCGTGTCTGCTGAGGAAGTCTGCTTCCCAGTTGTCCACTCCCGGGATGAACACAGCTGACAGTGCTAACACATGATTTTCTGCCCAGCGGAGAATCCTTGCAGCTTCTGCCATTGCCCTCCTGCTTCTTGTGCCGCCCTGTCTGTTTACGTGGGCGACTGCCGTGATGTTGTCCGACTGAATCAACACCGGCTGACCCTGAAGCAGAGGTTTTGCCAGGCTTAGAGCATTGTAGATTGCTCTTAGCTCCAGTATATTTATGTGAAGAGACGTCTCCAGGCTTGACCACACGCCCTGGAAGTTTCTTCCCTGTGTGACCGCTCCCCAGCCTCTCAGGCTGGCATCCGTGGTCACTAGGACCCAGTTCTGTATGCCGAATCTGCGGCCCCCAACAGATGAGCACTCTGCAACCACCATAGCAGAGACACTCTTGTCCTTGTGGACAATTTTATCCGCTGATGCATCTGCAGATGCGATCCGGACCATTTGTCCAGCAGATCCCACTGAAAAGTTCGTGCATGGAATCTGCCGAATGGAATCGCTTCGTAAGAAGCTACCATTTTTCCCAGGACTCTTGTGCATTGATGCACAGATACTTTTCCTGGTTTTAGGAGGTTCCTGACTAGATCGGATAACTCCCTGGCTTTCTCCTCCGGAAGAAATACCTTTTTCTGAACAGTGTCCAGAATCATCCCTAGGAACAACAGACGTGTCGTCGGGATCAGTTGGGATTTTGGAAAATTCAGAATCCACCCGTGTTGTTGGAGCACTACTTGGGTTAGTGCTACTCCGACCTCCAGCTGTTCTCTGGATCTTGCCCTTATCAGGAGATCGTCCAAGTAAGGGATAATTAAGACGCCTTCTCTTCGAAGAAGGATCATCATTTCGGCCATTACCTTGGTAAAGACCCGGGGTGCCGTGGACAATCCAAACGGCAGCGTCTGAAACTGATAATGACAGTTTTGGACCACGAACCTGAGGTACCTTAGGAAACGGCGAGGAGGGGACTTCTCGAATTCCAACCTGTAACCCTGAGATACTACCTGCAGGATCCAGGGGTCCTTGGTGTGAAGGACAAATTGGAACATGAAGGTAAGCATCCTTGATGTCCAAGGACACCATAAAATCCCCTTCTTCCAGATTCGCTATCACTGCTCTGAGTGACTCCATCTTGAACTTGAATTTTTGTATGTACAGGTTCACAGATTTTAGATTTAGAATCGGTCTTACCGAGCCGTCCGGCTTCGGTACCACAAATAGCGTGGAGTAATACCCCTGTCCCTGTTGTAGGAGGGGTACCTTGACTATCACCTGCTGAGAATACAGCTTGTGAATGGCCTCCAATACCGTCGCCCTGTCGGAGGGAGACGTTGGCAAAGCAGATCTGCTGGGAGGTGACCTGGGGTAAAAAAAGGTGGATTTTCCGGCCGTTGCCGTGGCCACCAGATCCGATAGACCGACCCCAAATAATTCCTCCCCCTTATACGGCAATACTTCCATATGTCGTTTGGAATCCGCATCACCTGACCACTGGCGCGTCCATAAACTTCTTCTGGCAGATATGGACATCGCACTTACTCTTGATGCCAGAGTGCAAATATCTCTCTGTGCATCTCGCATATAAAGAAATGCATCCTTTAACTGCTCTATAGTCAGTAAAATACTGTCCCTATCCAGGGTATCAATATTTTCAGACAGTGACTCCGACCAAGCCACGCCAGCACTGCACATCCAGGCTGAGGCGATTGCTGGTCTCAGTATAACACCCGTATGTGTGTATATACTTTTTAATGTATTCTCCAGCCTCCTATCAGCTGGATCCTTGAGGGCGGCCGTATCAGGAGACGGTAACGCCACTTGCTTTGATAAGCGTGTGAGCGCCTTATCCACCCTAGGAGGTGTTTCCCAGCGCGCCCTAACCTCTGGCGGGAAAGGGTATAATGCCAATAACTTCTTTGAAATTAGCAGTTTTCTATCTGGGGTAACCCACGCTTCATCACACACTTCATTCAGTTCCTCTGATTCAGGAAAAACTATCGGTAGTTTTTTCACACCCCACATAATACCCCTTTTTGTGGTACTTGCAGTATCAGAGATATGCAAAGCCTCCTTCATTGCAGTGATCATATAACGTGTGGCCCTACTTGAAAATACGTTTGTTTCTTCACCGTCGACACTGGATTCAGTGTCAGTGTCTGGGTTTGTGTCGACCGACTGAGGTAAAGGGCGTTTTACAGCCCCTGACGGTGTCTGAGACGCCTGGACAGGTACTAACTGGTTTGCCGGCTGTCTCATGTCGTCAACCGACTTTTGTAGCGTGCTGACACTATCCCGTAATTCCATAAACAAAGCCATCCATTCTGGTGTCGACTCCCTAGGGGGTGACATCACCATTACAGGCAATTGCTCCGCCTCCACGCCAACATCGTCCTCATACATGTCGACACACACGTACCGACACACAGCAGACACACAGGGAATGCTCTGATAGAAGACAGGACCCCACTAGCCCTTTGGGGAGACAGAGGGAGAGTTTGCCAGCACACACCCAAGCGCTATAAATATATATATAGGGACAACCTTAATAAGTGTGTTCCCTTTATAGCAGCTCAAATATTATAAATATCGCCAATAAGTGCCCCCCCTCTCTGTTTTTACCCTGTAGTGCAGTGCAGGGGAGAGTCCTGGGAGCCTTCCTCGCAGCGGAGCTGGGCAGGAAAATGGCGCTGTGTGCTGAGGAGAATAGGCCCCGCCCCCTTTTCGGCGGGCTTCTTCTCCCGGTTTTTTTGGAACCTGGCAGGGGTCAAATACATCCATATAGCCCCAGGGGCTATATGTGATATATTTTAGCCAGAATAGGTATATTACATTGCTGCCCAGGGCGCCCCCCCCAGCGCCCTGCACCCTCAGTGACCGCTGGTGTGAAGTGTGCGGAGAGCAATGGCGCACAGCTGCAGTGCTGTGCGCTACCTCATGAAGACTGAGACGTCTTCTGCCGCCGGTTTCTGGACCTCTTCTCTATTCGGCATCTGCAAGGGGGTCGGCGGCGCGGCTCCGGTGACCCATCCAGGCTGTACCTGTGATCGTCCCTCTGGAGCTAGTGTCCAGTAGCCTAAGAAGCAAATCCATCCTGCACGCAGGTGAGTTCACTTCTTCTCCCCTAAGTCCCTCGTTGCAGTGAGCCTGTTGCCAGCAGGACTCACTGAAAATAAAAAACCTAACAAACTTTTTCTAAGCAGCTCTTTAGGAGAGCCACCTAGATTGCACCCTGCTCGGACGGGCACAAAAACCTAACTGAGGCTTGGAGGAGGGTCATAGGGGGAGGAGCCAGTACACACCACCTAGTGGTCAAACTTTTAAATTTTGTGCCCTGTCTCCTGCGGAGCCGCTATTCCCCATGGTCCTGACGGAGTCCCAGCATCCACTAGGACGTCAGAGAAAATAAGATTTTACTTACCGATAAATCTATTTCTCGTAGTCCGTAGTGGATGCTGGGGACTCCGTCAGGACCATGGGGAATAGCGGCTCCGCAGGAGACAGGGCACAAAATTTAAAAGTTTGACCACTAGGTGGTGTGTACTGGCTCCTCCCCCTATGACCCTCCTCCAAGCCTCAGTTAGGATACTGTGCCCGGACGAGCGTACACAATAAGGAAGGATTTTGAATCCTGGGTAAGACTCCTACCAGCCACACCAATCACACTGTACAACCTGTGATCTGAACCCAGTTAACAGCATGATAACAGCGGAGCCTCTGAAAAGATGGCTCACAACAATAATAACCCGATTTTTGTAACAATAACTATGTACAAGTATTGCAGACAATCCGCACTTGGGATGGGCGCCCAGCATCCACTACGGACTACGAGAAATAGATTTATCGGTAAGTAAAATCTTATTTTCTCTGACGTCCTAGTGGATGCTGGGGACTCCGTCAGGACCATGGGGATTATACCAAAGCTCCCAAACGGGCGGGAGAGTGCGGATGACTCTGCAGCACCGAATGAGAGAACTCCAGGTCCTCTTTAGCCAGGGTATCAAATTTGTAGAATTTTACAAACGTGTTCTCCCCCGACCACGTAGCTGCTCGGCAGAGTTGTAATGCCGAGACCCCTCGGGCAGCCGCCCAGGATGAGCCCACCTTCCTTGTGGAATGGGCCTTGACAGATTTAGGCTGTGGCAGGCCTGCCACAGAATGTGCAAGTTGAAATGTGCTACAAATCCAACGAGCAATCGTCTGCTTAGAAGCAAGAGCACCCAGTTTGTTGGGTGCATACAGGATAACAGCGAGTCAGTTTTCCTGACTCCAGCCGTCCTGGAAACCTATATTTTCAGGGCCCTGACAACATCTAGCAACTTGGAGTCCTCCAAGTCCCTAGTAGCCGCAGGTACCACAATAAGCTGGTTCAGGTGAAACGCTGACACCACCTTAGGAAGAAACTGGGGACGAGTCCGCAGTTCTGCCCTGTCCGAATGGACAATCAGATATGGCTTTTGTGAGACAAAGCCGCCAATTCTGACACTCGCCTGGCCGAGGCCAGGGCCAACAGCATGGTCACTTTCCATGTGAGATATTTCAAATCAACAGATTTGAGCGGTTTAAAATGTGATTTGAGGAATCCCAGAACTACGTTGAGATCCCACAGTGCCACTGGAGGCACAAAAAGGGGGTTGTATATGCAATACTCCCTTGACAAACTTCTGGACTTCAGGAACTGAAGCCAATTCTTTCTGGAAGAAAATTTACAGGGCCGAAATTTGAACCTTAATGGACCCCAATTTGAGGCCCATAGACACTCCTGTTTGCAGGAAATGCAGGAATCGACCGAGTTGAAATTTCTTCGTGGGGCCTTCCTGGCTTCACACCACGCAACATATTTTCGCCACATGTGGTGATAATGTTTTGCGGTCACCTCCTTCCTGGCTTTGACCAGGGTAGGAATGACCTCTTCCGGAATGCCTTTTTCCCTTAGGATCTGGCGTTCCACCGCCATGCCGTCAAACGCAGCCGCGGTAAGTCTTGGAACAGACCTGGTACTTGCTGAAGCAAGTCCCTTCTTAGCGGCAGAGGCCATGAGTCCTCTGTGAGCATTTCTTGAAGTTCCGGGTGCCACGTCCTTCTTGGCCAATCCGGAGCCACGAGTATAGTTCTTACTCCTCTACGTCTTATAATTCTCAGTACCTTGGTTATGAGAGGCAGAGGAGGGAACACATACACCGACTGGTACACCCACGGTGTTACCAGAATGTCCACAGATATTGCTTGAGGGTCTCTTGACCTGGCGCAATACCTGTCCAGTTTTTTGTTCAGGCGGGACGCCATCATGTCCACCTTTGGTCTTTCCCAACGGTTCACAATCATGTGGAATACTTCCCGATGAAGTCCCCACTCTCCCGGGTGGAGGTCGTGCCTGCTGAGGAAGTCTGCTTCCCAGTTGTCCACTCCCGGAATGAACACTGCTGACAGTGCTATCACATGATTTTTCGCCCAGCGAAGAATCCTTGCAGTTTCTGCCATTGCCCTCCTGCTTCTTGTGCCGCCCTGTCTGTTTACGTGGGCGACTGCCGTGATGTTGTCCCACTGGATCAATACCGGCTGACCTTGAAGCAGAGGTCTTGCTAAGCTTAGAACATTGTAAATTGCCCTTAGCTCCAGTATATTTATGTGGAGAGAAGTCTCCAGACTTGATCACACTCCCTGGAAATTTTTTTTTCCTGTGTGACTGCTCCCCAGCCTCTCAGGCTGGCATCCGTGGTCACCAGGACCCAGTCCTGAATGCCGAGTCTGCGGCCCTTTAGTAGATGAGCACTCTGCAGCCACCGCAGAAGAAACACCCTTGTCCTTGGAGACAGGGTTATCCGCTGATGCATCTGAAGATGCGATCCGGACCATTTTTCCAGCAGATCCCACTGAAAAGTTCTTGCGTGAAATCTACCGAATGGAATCGCTTCGTAAGAAGCCACCATTTTTCCCAGGACCGTTGTGCAATGATGCACTGACACTTTTCCTGGTTTTAGGAGGTTCCTGACTAGCTCGGATAACTCCCTGGCTTTCTTCTCCGGGAGAAACACCCTTTTCTGGACTGTGTCCAGAATCATCCCTAGGAACAGCAGACGTGTCGTCGGAAACAGCTGCGGTTTTGGAATATTTAGAATCCACCCGTGCTGTCGTAGAACTACTTGAGATAGTGCTACTCCGACCTCCAACTGTTCTCTGGACCTTGCCCCTATCAGGAGATCGTCCATTTTCTTTGAAGAAGAATCATCATTTCGGCCATTACCTTGGTAAGGACCCGGGGTGCCGTGGACAATCCAACCGGCAGCGTCTGAAACTGATAGTGACAGTTCTGTACCACGAACCTGAGGTACCCTTGGTGAGAAGGGCAAATTGGGACATGGATATAAGCATCCCTGATGTCCCGGGACACCATATAGTCCCCTTCTTCCTGGTTCGCTATCACTGCTCTGAGTGACTCCATCTTGATTTGAACCTTTGTATGTAAGTGTTCAAATATTTCAGATTTAGAATAGGTCTCACCGAGCCGTCTGGCTTCAGTACCACAATATAGTGTGGAATAATACCCCTTTCCTTGTTGTAGGAGGGGTACTTTGATTATCACCTGCTGGGAATACAGCTTGTGAATTGTTTCCACTACTGCCTCCCTGTCGGAGGGAGACGTTGGTAAAGCAGACTTCAGGAACCTGCGAGGGGGAGACGTCTCGAATTTCCAATCTGTACCCCTGGGATACTACTTGTAGGATCCAGGGGTCCACTTGCGAGTGAGCCCACTGCGTGCTGAAACTCTTGAGACGACCCCCCCCCACCGCACCTGAGTCCGCTTGTACGGCCCCAGCGTCATGCTGAGGACTTGGCAGAAGCGGTGGAGGGCTTCTGTTTCTGGGAATGGGCTGCCTGCTGCAGTCTTCTTCCCTTTCCTCTATCCCATGGCAGATATGACTGGCCTTTTGCCCGCTTGCCCTTATGGGGACGAAAGGACTGAGGCTGAAAAGACGTTGTCTTTTTCTCCTTTATACGGCAATACTTCCATGTGCCGTTTGGAATCTGCATCACCTGACCACTGTCGTGTCCATAAACAACTTTTGGCAGATATGGACATCGCACTTACTCTTGATGCCAGAGTGCAAATATCCCTCTGTGCATCTCGCATATATAGAAATGCATCCTTTAAATGCTCTATAGTCAATAAAATACTGTCCCTGTCAAGGGTATCAATATTTTTAGTCAGGGAATCCGACCAAGCCACCCCAGCGCTGCACATCCAGGCTGAGGCGATCGCTGGTCGCAGTATAACACCAGTATGTGTGTATATACTTTTTAGGATATTTTCCAGCCTCCAATCAGCTGGCTCCTTGAGGGCGGCCCTATCTGGAGACGGTACCGCCACTTGTTTTGATAAGCGTGTGAGCGCCTTATCCACCCTAAGGGGTGTTTCCCAACGCGCCCTAACTTCTGGCGGGAAAGGGTATACCGCCAATAATTTTCTATCGGGGGAAACCCACGCATCATCACACACTTCATTTAATTTATCTGATTCAGGAAAAACTACAGGTAGTTTTTTCACACTCCACATAATACCCTTTTTTGTGGTACTTGTAGTATCAGAAATATGTAACACCTCCTTCATTGCCCTTAACAAGTAACGTGTGGCCCTAAAGGAAAATACGTTTGTTTTTTTTGGGTTTTTTTTTTTCACCTTCGACACTGGAGTCAGTGTCCGTGTCTGTGTCTGTGTCGACCGACTGAGGTAAAAGGACGTTTTAACGCCCCTGACGGTGTTTGAGACGCCTGGACAGGTACTAATTGGTTTGCCGGCCGTCTCATGTCGTCAACCGACCTTGCAGCGTGTTGACATTATCACGTAATTCCTTAAATAAGCCATCCATTCCGGTGTCGACTCCCTAGAGAGTGACATCACCATTACAGGCAATTGCTCCGCCTCCTCACCAACATCGTCCTCATACATGTCGACACACACGTACCGACACACAGCACACACACAGGGAATGCTCTGATAGAGGACAGGACCCCACTAGCCCTTTGGGGAGACAGAGGGAGAGTTTGCCAGCACACACCAAAAACGCTATAATTATACAGGGACAACCTTTATATAAGTGTTTTTCCCCTTATAGCATTTTAATATATATAGTCATATCGCCAGATAAGTGCCCCCCCTCTCTGTTTTAACCCTGTTTCTGTAGTGCAGTGCAGGGGAGAGCCTGGGAGCCTTCCCACCAGCATTTCTGTGAGGGAAAATGGCGCTGTGTGCTGAGGAGAATAGGCCCCGCCCCCTTTTCGGCGGGCTTCTTCTCCCGTTTTTCTGAGACCTGGCAGGGGTTAAATACATCCATATAGCCCCCAGGGGCTATATGTGATGTATTTTTAGCCAGAATAAGGTACTATCATTGCTGCCCAGGGCGCCCCCCCCAGCGCCCTGCACCCTCAGTGACCGCTGCTATGAAGTGTGCTGACAACAATGGCGCACAGCTGCAGTGCTGTGCGCTACCTTATGAAGACTGAAAAGTCTTCTGCCGCCGGTTTCTGGACCTCTTCACTTTTCGGCATCTGCAAGGGGGTCGGCGGCGCGGCTCCGGGACGAACCCCAGGGTGAGACCTGTGTTCCGACTCCCTGTGGAGCTAACGGTGTCCAGTAGCCTAAGAAGCCAATCCATCCTGCACGCAGGTGAGTTCACTTCTCTCCCCTAAGTCCCTCGATGCAGTGAGCCTGTTGCCAGCAGGACTCACTGAAAATAAAAAACCTAACAAAACTTTTACTCTAAGCAGCTCTTTAGGAGAGCCACCTAGATTGCACCCTTCTCGGCCGGGCACAAAAATCTAACTGAGGCTTGGAGGAGGGTCATAGGGGGAGGAGCCAGTGCACACTACCTGATCCTAAAGCTTTTACTTTTGTGCCCTGTCTCCTGCGGAGCCGCTATTCCCCATGGTCCTGACGGAGTCCCCAGCA
The DNA here is from genome assembly GCF_028390025.1 of Pseudophryne corroboree. Lineage (NCBI taxonomy): Eukaryota > Metazoa > Chordata > Amphibia > Anura > Myobatrachidae > Pseudophryne > Pseudophryne corroboree. The sequence continues at coordinate 420,963,409 of NC_086447.1, read as the reverse complement.
TCCACTAGGACGTCAGAGAAATCTGTGATAAGTGTAGCACTGGGGATAGATGGAGGATGTTATTAAATAGCTCATAGGCAGTTAGCCAGAGATCTAATTTCATGCATAACAATTGAATTGCCCCAAGGACGAGGATGAAGTAAACTGCACAAGACAAAACTGTAATCTCCTTTGAATGATCTGTAAATTCTAAGGCCCCCCATTGTATGACAGCGACAGACATATCGAATGGACGATCAGTAAGTGTGTACACTTAACTTGATCGCCCACTCAGTCGGCAGGTCTACCGACATATCTGTCAAGTGTGTACCCAGCCTAAGTGACACTACAGCATTGAAGATAGCCAAAACCAGTCTCCTCAATTTTAGCACAGTGCAACATAATTTAAAAGACCACTTGTAGATTACCAGATTCCAGAAACCAAGCTAAATTACAATCAACAGATAAATCTTAATCCTTCCCATGTAAACTGGTCCATAGAGCAAGCGTTCACTGTCCAATCCTCTATCCAGAATGGTCTAGAATTTATAAAGATGTTGAAACTATTAGTGAAGGACCAAAACTATAGACCAGTCACCTGAAGACCACCAACAGAAGTTGTGCTTTTTTTTCCCCCTTTATTTCTTCTTTCCAGGAAACCTTGTGTTAGACTGACTTTGTATATCAGGCCATGACGTCACATAAATGGGGTGTTTGGGCAAGGAATAATGTTTGAAAGTAATGAAATTTCAGAAATGGACAATTTTTGGTGGTCGACTTCTATGTAGAGAGTGTGTGATGTCACTATAGCCATTTTTGTGGTTATTCAAGCGGTATTCTATGAAAATGGTCCTACATTAAATTTCTCTCAAAATTTGTTAAGTTGATAGGAGCATTTTGGTGTTTTGTCATGTCAAAATCCCCTATTTATAATGTCTTTGAATTTTTAATTAACAAATGAGTCAGACAAACTTGGTTTTTAGAATACTACATTTAAGAAGGGATGGTTTGGTTTGCGACAGTGGTTCCCAAACTTGGTCCTCAAAGCATCCTAACAGTCCAGATTCTAAGGATATCCATTGCTGAGCACAGTTGGCTACATCCAATTGACTGAAGTACTAAGTCACTCACCTGTGCCCAAGTATGGTTATCCTTATAGCCTGGGCCGTTAGGGTGCCTTGAGGACAGAGTTTGGGAACCTCTGGTTTACGGTAATCTCAATAGGCTATTCTTCTATTTTGGTATTAGTCAGATTGTTCTTGAAGATTTCATATGTGTCAGCTTTTAAATAAAATCTTAATGGTGGCTATAGCAAGTAAGAAATATCAGTTTGGGGGATTTAAATCCTTTTTAAGGTGCATACACACTGGGCGTATGCACTCGGCAGCATGGCCCTCGTAAGCAATATCGCACGTCGGACCTGCATGTAGGTCCGATGTGCAATGCAGGATACGACACGCGCATCATATGCTGTATCGAGCATATAACCTATACAATGAACCTCCAAGGTGCCTCTTCTCGTCATCTTTGTCCAACCTATGCCGGATAGCTCTTTCCTTATATAAATTAAATGATCACGTTTGCGTTTTTAAAATCTAAATCTCATAGTCAGTGAATGTTTCCATTACATCGCTAGAATCTCACAATATAATGGTCTTTGCGGATTCTTGAGAGCCCCACAAAGCTTTATTGTACGTGCCAGTCTTGGTCTCCAACCAGATCATACCCAAGGTTAACCCTGTGGAGACCATGGACCCCAAAGAAGAGATTCTATTTTACAAGTACAGCAGTAAAACTAAAAATGAAAAAATCAATATGCCAATCTCTATATTAGTATCAGTTGGCAAAAAGATATTATAAGATTCAGTTACAGGGATAATACATTCCGAATAGTGAATGCCTTCGATGGATTTTTACTTTAATTTGGGTTCGAACTACAACATTTTTTTGAAGGCATTCTAATGTACATTTTTAAAGTGTTATCGCACTTGCCTAAACAGCTCTCAATGCTCTAACTGTAAGGTTTGACATAAATTATATTGAATTTAGACCCACAGCCATCAAACACTTCCATTTGCCTAATGCTCACTATCAACGCTTCTCTTAGGGGTAAATTTACTAAGTTGGTGATGTTGCCCATAGCAACCAGATTCTACTTAACATTTATCCAGCTGCTTCTAGAAGATAATAGATAGAATCTGATTGGTTGCTATGGGCAACATCACCAGTTCTAAAAAAAAAAAAACTCCCACCTTAGTAAATTTATCCCTTACAATTTTAATGCAAGGATGACATATGTAAAATATGGGTGATTTACCAATAAAGATATTCTGAAAGCAGGAAAGAGAACAGTGGCAGTGACAAAAAACAATAGATAAAAAAAAAAAACCTAACAATCAATCATTACATAAACAATATTAGAGGCAAATTTTCTTGGCTAAATACTACAGCAAGAAAATATAACCACACATACTAACCAGATGAAAAATATGAAAATTATGTTTTCTATGCATCATCAGTCATTTGAAAACAAATGCATCATATTATAGTATAAGAGTTTTGGAATCACTTAAGCTAGTGGTTTTTTTAAACTGTGTGCAGTGGCACCCTGGGGTGCATCGGGACACTTGCAGGGGTGCCCTGGGTTGATGGTCCAGGACCAATTTAAATTATTTATGGTCAGTGTAACAGGCAAAATCAGTGCTGGTGGCTTCTAATCATAAACTATGTGGACAAATAGAAGAAAATCCTGTACCTCACCACACAACTGACCCCAAGATAACATATAAACACAATTCACTTAATTTAATATTTCTTTCTAAATCTCTCAATAAGAAACTATCGGCTTAGGGGTGCCGTGAAAAAAATTCTGATTCTCTAGGGCGCCGTGATTCAAAAAGGTTTGGGAACCACTGACTAACACTTATATTTGGGATAGTATCCTATGTTTTTGAACTCAGCGAGAATTGCTATACCTAGGTATTCCTTGGCAGCGCATTGCACTACAATAGTCACATACTGTACAGATGGAAATACGTTTTTGAAAAACTAAGTGCTCCAGTTTCCCTCCATAAAGGACTTTAAAGAGAATACGCTAAAATTATCACCTCCAGGGTGCCACTATCTTGAAAAAAAATAAATAAACAAATCACTGATATATCATGTATTCTAACACAATCTCTATGATTGGAAAAAAAGGCGATATAATCATTTAACCAATAGGGTGCCAAAAGCAAATCTTACCCAATTCATCAAAATGACAATCGTGTCTATAATACAAACATAAACTTGCTCGACTAGAAAACCCTTATTAACATGTTTATACATGGCCAGATCCATGCTCACGCCCAAGTGCTGTGCAGCCAGAATCACATAAGCTGAGAAGATCCAGTTGGTCCTTGGGTAAAAATTATGTAACATCACTGTTTGGTATCAAAGGACTCCAGCTCTAAACAGCTGGAAATTAAAGGTACAGGTTGAGTATCCCATATCCAAATATTCCGAAATACGGACTTTTTTGAGTGAGAGTGAAATAGTGAAACCTTTGTTTTCTGATGGCTCAATGTACTCAAACTTTGTTTAATACACAAAGTTATTAAAGATATTGTATTAAATGACCTTCAGGCTGTGTGTATAAGGTGTATATGAAACATAAATGAATTATGTGAATGTACACACACTTTGTTTAATGCACAAAGTTAATAAAAAAATAGGATTTTGGTACTTACCAAGTAAATCCTTTTCTTTGAATCCATAGGGGGCACTGGAGTACTCTTGGGATATGGACGGCTTCCACAGGAAGAAGGCACTGAATAAATTAATTTTGAAACTACACCTCCCCTCCATATCCCCGAGTACCTCAGTGTTTTTTACTGAGCCGAACAGGAGCGATAGAGAGGTTGACAATGGAGAATTACATATAACATAACGGACAACAATAAAGTTGACACAACATTACTGACAACTAAACAGTTGACACCATAACCGATTAGAACTTGTTAATCTGAACCAGTCGGTGAAAATGTGTTACCATAAGATCTACTGAACCTACCCCAAACCAGGTAAACTGCTCTGAGTGGGCGTCCAGTGCCCCCTATGGATTCAAAGAAAAGGATTTACCTGGTAAGTACCAAAATCCTATTTTCTTTTTCATCCACTAGGGGTCACTGGAGTACTCTTGGGACGTACCAAAGTTTCCCCCGTGGGCGGGAGAGCTGTTTGGAAATTGTAACACTAGGCGGCCAAAGCTAGATGCTGATGCCGCAAACGTATCAAACTTGTAGAAGCGCACAAACATGTGCACTGAAGACCATGTAGCCGCCCGGCAAAGCTGTGTCGTAGAAGCTCCACGACTCGCTGCCCATGACGTTCCCACAGCACGTGTGGAATGAGCTGTTACTGATGTAGGCGGCTGTAACCTAGCATGAAGGTAAGCCTGACGTATGGTCAGTTTAATCCAACTGGATAAGGTCTGCCTAGAAGCTGGCCAACCCATCTTGGCAGCATCATAGAGAGCAAACAACGTATCCGTCTTACGAACTGTCGACGTTCGGGATACATAAATGCGTAATGCGCGTACCACATCCAACCTACCAGAGTCTCCTGTTAACACAGGAACTACTATTGGTTGATTGATGTGAAAAGATGACACTACCTTTGGTAGAAAAGCGGAATTCGTCCGAAGTTCCGCTCTGTCATCATGAAACACTAAATACGGTGACTTGCACGACAAAGCACCCAAATCTGAAACACGCCTTGCTGACGCTAAGGCTAAAATAAAAATTGTTTTCCCAAGTGAGAAATTTAATATCCACTTGTTGTAAGGGTTCAAAATAAAAAGACTGTAAGAAATCTAAAAACCAGATTCAAGTCCCATGGCGCAGTAGGTGGAGTGAATGGAGGCTGAACTCTGAGGACACCCTGCATAAAAGGTGTGAACCGACGGCAATAGGGCCAATCTACTATGAAAATAAATTGACAACACCGATATCTGCACTTTTAGTGTGGATAAACTCAGACCTCCATCTAACTCCATCTGTAGAAATAACAAAAGACGGGATAACTTAAAAGATGATGTCGGAAACTTCCGAGCTTCACACCAACCTACATAGGCACGCCAAATTCTGTAATAATGAGCTGCCGTAACAGGCTTCCTAGCTCGTAACATGGTTGGTATAACCGATTCTGGAATGCCCTCTCTTCTTAAGAGGGCTGTCTCAACAGACACCCCGTCAAACGCAGCCGCGCTAAATCGGGGTAAAGGAACGGACCATGCTGTAACAGGTTCCGAACGTAGTGGGAGCGGCCAAAGACAGACTGCGAGTAGACCGCGGAGATCCGAGAACCAAGCTCTCCGAGGCCAAAGAAGCGCCACTAGTATAACTGTGACGGACTCTCCTTTGATCCGTTTTAGCCACAGAGGGAGCAGCGGAAACGGTGGAAACAGATACACGAGACTGTATGGCCACGTGATTGTGAGAGCATCCACCGCCACTGCCTTTGGATCTCTCGTTCTGGACACGACCTGGGGCGTTTGATGATTGTGGCGAGATGCCATCAGGTCCACCTGCGGGTAACTCCACTTTTGGACCAGCATGTGAAACACTTCTGGATTTAATGCCCATTCTCCTGGATGAAAATTCCGATGGCTGAGATAATCCGCCTCCCAGTTGTCCACTCCCGGAATGACTACTGCCGACAATATCATTTGGTGATATTCGGCCCAATATAGAGGATTCAAACTACTTCCCGCATTTCCATACGGCATTTCGTTCCTCCTTGTTTGTTGATATATGCGACCGCCATCACATTGTCTGACTGCACCTGAACAGCCTGAGCCTGCAGCCTGTGCACTGCTTGTCGTAACGCATTGTAAAATTGCCCGGAGTTCCAGGACATTTATAGACAGCAATCTTTCGTGATCCGCCCAGAGACCCTGGAGCTGATAATTTTGAACTACAGCTCCCCAACCTCTGAGACTCGCGTCCGCCATGAGAATTATCCAATTCCAGGCGCCGAACCGTTTCCCTGCGGTTAGATTCTGTACCTTGAGCCACCAGAGTAGAGACACTCTGGCCCTTGGAGACAACCTCACCCTGCGGTAAATCTGCAGATGCGAGCCCGACCACTGTGCGAGCACATCCAATTGAAAAGGACGTGAGTGAAGTCTTCCGAACTGAAGCGCTTCGAAAGCCGCCACCATTGTGTCTAATAGGCGAATGCACAAATGAACAGAGACTGTGCGTGGCTTGAGCACTAATTGTACCAGATGACGAATGACCTGTACTTTCTGTTTGGGTAGGTAAATTCTTTGATTCACCGTATCGAGAATCATACCTAGGAATTGAAGTCGTTGAGACGGAATCATTCAGGAATTCGCGTAGACAATGGTAGGAAATCAGATTTTCCGCCCCACTTGGTCTGCGATCTATCTCGTTTGGAATCCGACTCCGCCTGTTAGGAACGTAGCCAAAGTGGACGTTATGCGCCACTAGCGGAGCTGAAAACGCAAGAACCAACTGCCAACGTCCAAAGAAGCTGTAGGCAGCAAGAAGTGTAAGGTGGTCTTTATTTAGGGCAAACCTGAACTGGAGTGTCCTGCCACTACAGCCTTGTTACCTCAAACCCTTACCAAAGCAGGGCGAAGCAACAGCCCTACTGCTGTGTAGGGTACACTCCGATAGGTAGTTAAACGCCCAATAATTGCAATTGTCTCTCATTGAAAATTGTTCAGCCTTCGCTGAGAAACTGACGTACTGGCCTGGTGCTATGAGGGCTGGCGGCAAATTGACCGCCACAATCTAACTGAAATAGTAAAAAAAAAAATGTATATATATTTTTTATTTTTTTTTTATTTTTCAGGCAGTACATGCCCCCGCATTCCCCCCAAAGAGGACCGGTAAGGGTCTGTCTGTGCAGTTTTTACGTAGAGTACTAACCACTATACGATCACGGCAACTTAAACGAGCCAGGTAGGAGACGAACCTACAATCTTGTTATCCGTAGTCAGATGCGTTATACATTGCGCCACTGGCCCAGATTCGTATTTGTCCGACACTGTGTGACCGACTTTGCAGCGAAGCTGCTTGTTTGACTATGCATTAGACTTAGTGATCATGTACCCCAACCAGTAAGTACACCACGGAAGTAACGTGTGTATAAACCTGCATTACCGTGCATGTGGTTACCAGCAATAGTGAATCTTCCTGTAGAGTCATGCTGTACAAAAACAATTAATAAATTAAACTCCTAACAACACCCCGCTCCTCCAGAGGCTAAGTGTTGTAGGGCAGCAACCTCTGGGAAAGAACCAGGAAGTAACGTTAAAAAATGGTGTCCTACCATGTTTTGTTTTGGTTTTTTTTGTTTTGGTTTTTTTTAACACCTGTTAAACCAGGATCTGAACCAGTGTCCATGCAATCACAATGTTCACTGTGGCCGGGAAGCCTAACCACTTGGCTACAGAGCCACCTGTAAAAACAATAAGCAAAGCTGCTGCAGGTGAGACCTGAACTCACAATGCTTGCAGTGCTCCACAGATACTGTTTTATAAGCACCATGTGCTGACCAATTGTTATAACATATCTTACTTACAACAGTGAACAAAGCCAGTATTTGGCTGCCACGGTCATGATTCAGATTTGCAGTCTTTAGGATAATATCATTATAAATAATAGTAAGAGAAAGTGTATATCCATGTTTTAGACATGGCAGGGAAACTGCTTATTAGTAATTGCTGGTGTCTTACTCATGCAGACAGACAACTTGCGCGACTCAGTAAATAGCACTAAGGTGTCTCTATAAATATATATCTGGCCAAGTGCAGTGCACGCCAGCAATATGCCTGATCCCAAATTCCCCTTAACACCCCTGCGCATTCAATGGAGGAGAGATGTAACACAGGAAATTCTGGAAATACAACAGGAAAAACAACAAGAAGCATGGTTAATATGTCCCCATGCTCACAGTATAACACAAAGTGCCGACTTATAATTATGTAGGCAGATTTAATAAACATCTTATGTTGCACTCAAACCTGCACATATACAGGTACACCACCGATTTTCCGGCATCCTCGGTTCCAGTGCCGTGCCGGATTATCGATTTTGCCGGATTAACGGTGGAAACTAATTTTGCACCTTCAGAACATTTCTAAAGCAATAAATAGTCAAATATATGCTACAGTATAATATTAATGAATGAATAAACACAGTAGTGTATGCAAAACTGTTTATAAGCAAAACAGGTATCAGGTTCGTTTTGAACAACCATTAACAGTAAGTGAAACAGTAACTACAAGGAAAGTACTAAACCTCATGCAAAATGACACTAACTCTTACCCTCCCACAGCCCAACTCCCACTACAACCTACCCTATACCTTCCACAGCCCAACTCTAAACCTTCCACAGCCCAACAACCTACCCTATACCTTCCACAGCCCAACTCTAAATCTTCCACAGCCCAACTCTAAACCTTCCACAGCCCAACTCCTATTACAACCTACCCTATAACTTCCACAGCCCAACAACCTACCCTATACCTTCCACAGCCCAACTCTAAACCTTCCACAGCCCAACTCTAAACCTTCCACAGCCCAACTCTAAACCTTCCACAGCCCAACTCCTATTACAACCTACCCTATAACTTCCACAGCCCAACAACCTACCCTATACCTTCCACAGCCCAACTCTAAACCTTCCACAGCCCAACTCTAAACCTTCCACAGCCCAACTCCTATTACAACCTACCCTATAACTTCCACAGCCCAACAACCTACCCTATACCTTCCACAGCCCAACTCTAAACCTTCCACAGCCCAACTCTAAACCTTCCACAGCCCAACTCTAAACCTTCCGCAGCCCAACTCTAAACCTTCCGCAGCCCAACTCTAAACCTTCCGCAGCCCAACTCTAAACCTTCCGCAGCCCAACTCTAAACCTTCCGCAGCCCAACTCTAAACCTTCCGCAGCCCAACTCCTATTACAACCTACCCTATAACTTCCACAGCCCAACAACCTACCCTATACCTTCCACAGCCCAACAACCTACCCTATACCTTCCACAGCCCAACTCTAAACCTTCCACAGCCCAACTCTAAACCTTCCACAGCCCAACTCTAAACCTTCCACAGCCCAACTCTAAACCTTCCACAGCCCAACTCTAAACCTTCCACAGCCCAACTCTAAACCTTCCACAGCCCAACTCCTATTACAACCTACCCTATAACTTCCACAGCCCAACAACCTACCCTATAACTTCCACAGCCCAACAACCTACCCTATACCTTCCACAGCCCAACTCTAAACCTTCCACAGCCCAACTCCTATTACAACCTACCCTATAACTTCCACAGCCCAACAACCTACCCTATACCTTCCACAGCCCAACTCTAAACCTTCCACAGTCCAACTCCCACTACAACCTAATCATCAGCGTGGTCTTGAAGAAGTATTTCAGGTGGGACAGTTGCACATGGGATGTCTGGGGAACAGGGACCTGATCTAGAACTTGGAGGAATTGGAGATGCTAGAGAACAGGTACTGCTCTTAGGCACATTCTTGCATAGCTTCTTAAACATGACATCAAGGCGAGGTTGTTTCATAAGTTTTGACCTTTCCCTGTACAGTTTTTCTTTCATCAAGTGAAAATGCATTAGCTCTTGTTCTGTCACAAAGTACTGTTGTTCTAGTCCTTTGATTAGCTCACTTATCATCTCAATCAGCTTGTCAATACCAGTGGGGATTTCAATAACATTTTCGTCTTCACTGTCACCATCGTCACTTTCAGTGATTTTTGCAGGATTCAAAACCATATCTATAATTTCAGAGTCAGTACAGTGACGCACAACAGGTGTTTCAACGTCAACCTCCATCCACTCTGCCAGATTTCCTTCGTTCAGCCTACTTGATAGGTTGTTGGCAGCAGTTGCAGTACAAGTTTTTGCATATTCAAGTAACTCAAGAACACATTCATCATCATTTGCTACACGAAATCCTGTGAAGGCAATACTGGGATCTTCATCAGGTGCATTTTCAAACACCATGGCAGGCCACAACTTATGCCAACCATTCTTTAGTGTTAACGAATTTACATTCTCCCAGGCACTAGCAACAAACCAAAGTACATCTTTCATGTTAAAGTCTTTGATAAACGACTCAATAGGCTTGCCTGAATTCACCACATCTAGCATGCGTTTCATGAAAAGTGTACGATACTTGGCCTTCATAGAGCGCAATATTCCTTGATCTTGTGGTTGGATAAGAGATGTACAGTTTGGTGGTAAGTATGCTGTAAACACGTTATTCTTGTGCAGCAGTTCAGCTCTAGGGTGAGCTGAACAGTTGTCCAGAATAAGAAGGATTTTGCAGTCCTCTGATAGGCCTACAGATGTGCAGTGTGCTCTGGCTTCTGCCACAAAATACTTTTCAAACCACTCTAGCATTAACTCGGTGGTAATCCATCCATTTTTATTTGCACGATAAATTACAGGATACACTTTAACACCTTTTAAAGCCCTAGGGCATTTACTTTTTCCGATCACTAGTGGCTTGCATCGGTGAGTTCCGGCAGCATTGGAGCAACCTAGGACAGTAACTCTGTCCTTAGATTGTTTAAACCCTGTGGGGGCTTCTTCATCCTCCATTGATAAAGTTTTCCTAGGGGTACATCGCCAATACAGTGCAGTTTCATCGGCATTATAAACTTGCTGGGGGGAGAGGTTTTCATCAGCCACAAGCTTTGCAAACTCATCCACATAGTCATCAGCTGCTTCATGGTTTGCAGACCGTTTTTCACCACACACTTTACGCATTGAAATTCCATGACGTGTCTTAAACCTATGCAGCCATCCTTCACTGTAATCACACTCATAGTCAAGTTTTAGTGCTTTATGATACAACTTAGCTTGTTCCTGTACCATGATGCCTGACAAGTCTACACCATCACTCCGACGTTGTCGAAACCATTCCAACAACACTCGATCAAGCTCAGTGCTTTTACCAGATTTCATAGTTTTCCTAATGCTCATTTGCTTCTTAGATTGACTTTCTGCAAAGAACTGTAATATTTTCTCCCTGTGTTTTTTTATGTCATACACTGTTGAGGAACCGAGACCGTATGTATCACACAGCTTCTTCACTGAAACACCGCGGTCCAGTTTTCGTAATATCTCAACTTTTGCCTGCACCGATATAGACTTGTGTTTACGCTTTATACCTGTACCATCACTGTTCTTGGAAGGCATAGCAGCACTACTGTCACTTGAACTGTCTGCGGACGCCATAACAGCCCCACTCTTGCTTGCTGTGTCACCTGCAGTGCCCTCAGAAGCTGTACTCACTGACACTTGTGTGCGCTGTGTCTTCCGCCCATGTGCGGTACTTGCTGTGACCTTGGACGCCATAACAGCCCCACTGTTGCTTGCTGTCACCTGCAGTGCCCTCAGAAGCTGTACTCACTGACACTTGTGTGCGCTGTGTCTTCCGCCCATGTGCGGTACTTGCTGTGACATTGGACGCCATAACAGCCCCACTGTTGCTTGCTGTGTCACCTGCAGTGCCCTCAGAAGCTGTACTCACTGACACTTGTGTGCGCTGTGTCTTCCGCCCATGTGCGGTACTTGCTGTGACCTTGGACGCCATAACAGCCCCACTGTTGCTTGCTGTGTCACCTGCAGTGCCCTCCGAAGCTGTACTCACTGACACTTGTGTGCGCTGTGTCTTCCGCCCATGTGCGGTACTTGCTGTGACATTGGACGCCATAACAGCCCCACTGTTGCTTGCTGTGTCACCTGCAGTGTCCGTGGAAGCTGTACCCACTGACACTTGCGCGTATTGCGTGTTACGCCCATGCGCAGAAAATGTTCCGGATTAAAGGATGTCTCTAACCCCCTTTAATCCGGACAAATCAAAATTGTCCGGATTAAAAGAGGTTCCGGATCATCGGTTGCCGGAAAATCGGTGGTGTATCCTGTTTTAACAAAGACTTCATAGCCTATTGTAATACATATGCAGCGCTGCTGTATTCCCTTTATCAATAAGAGTTGAATCATGAGCTTTTATCCAGTGACCCTGACATTTCCGTGTTCAGGGAACATCACTGTGGCAGCAAAGTTACTCACTAGGCTATGGAGCCTACCTTTTGACTCTCATTTGTGTGCCCCCCCCGTGCTCAGTGTACCGTTCTCTATACACGGAGCCGGCTATGGTGGAGAGGGAGCCCAAGCGGCATCGAGGGCCGGGGAGCGCGCTGTATAGAGCCGTGGAGCGGCCTATGCATAAAACCATGTGGCCGACGCGGCTCAGAGCGGCGGGGGAGACAGCCAAAGCAGCGGCGCTGGAAGCGGCAGCGGGCGGCTGAAGGCAGCGGCGGGCGGCCACATACACACAGTATCCCACACAGTGGGGCGGCAGCGTGAGCTGACCGCCCCGTTCAACATACGTGGACCCTGTGGTGAGGGCTATGACGGGCCTTCTCTGTAAGTTCCGTCCAGCCTTTACTGCAGGTTTTAGTCCTGCACGTGGTAGTGAGGGAGCTCTTTTTAGAGAGGTCCGACACCCACAGCTGCTAAAGCAGCCTTCACTATCCCAGACCCACGCCTATTGGAAGGGGGAAGGGATGTGGTAAATGGTTGAAAAAAGAAAAAACTTAGAAAAAATTCCAATGAAATATGGACATCTCCACAAGCCTTCTAACTATGCCGAGCACAGAAAAAACACTGAGGTACTCAGGATTATGGAGGGGAGGTGTAGTTTCAAAATTAATTTATTCAGTGCCATCTTCCTGTGGAAGCCGTCCATATCCCAAGAGTACTCCAGTGACCCCTAGTGGATGAAAAATAAATATTGCCTATAATTACCTTCAGGCTGTGTGTATAAAGTGTATATGAAACATAAATGCATTCTGTGCTTTTTCTTGGGTCCCATCACCATGATATCTCATTAAGGTATGCAATTATTCCAAAAATAAGAATTTACTTACCGATAATTCTATTTCTCATAGTCCGTAGTGGATGCTGGGGACTCCGTAAGGACCATGGGGAATAGCGGCTCCGCAGGAGACTGGGCACAAAAGTAAAAGCTTTAGGACTACCTGGTGTGCACTGGCTCCTCCCCCTATGACCCTCCTCCAAGCCTCAGTTAGGATACTGTGCCCGGACGAGCGTACACAATAAGGAAGGATATTGAATCCCGGGTAAGACTCATACCAGCCACACCAATCACACCGTACAACCTGTGATCTGAACCCAGTTAACAGCATGATAACAGAGGAGCCTCTGAAAAGATGGCTCACAACAATAATAACCCGATTTTTGTAACAATAACTATGTACAAGTATTGCAGACAATCCGCACTTGGGATGGGCGCCCAGCATCCACTACGGACTATGAGAAATAGAATTATCGGTAAGTAAATTCTTATTTTCTCTAACGTCCTAAGTGGATGCTGGGGACTCCGTAAGGACCATGGGGATTATACCAAAGCTCCCAAACGGGCGGGAGAGTGCGGATGACTCTGCAGCACCGAATGAGAGAACTCCAGGTCCTCCTCAGCCAGGGAATTAAATTTGTAGAATTTAGCAAACGTGTTTGCCCCTGACCAAGTAGCTGCTCGGCAAAGTTGTAAAGCCGAGACCACTCGGGCAGCCGCCCAAGATGAGCCCACCTTCCTTGTGGAATGGGCATTTACAGATTTTGGCTGTGGCAGGCCTGCCACAGAATGTGCAAGCTGAATTGTACTACAAATCCAGCGAGCAATAGTCTGCTTAGAAGCAGGAGCACCCAGCTTGTTGGGTGCATACAGGATAACAGCGAGTCAGATTTTCTGACTCCAGCCGTCCTGGAAACATATTTTCAGGGCCCTGACAACGTCTAGCAACTTGGAGTCCTCCAAGTCCCTAGTAGCCGCAGGCACCACAATAGGTTGGTTCAGGTGAAACGCTGAAACCACCTTAGGGAGAAACTGAGGACGAGTCCTCAATTCCGCCCTGTCCGAATGGAAAATCAGATAAGGGCTTTTACAGGATAAAGCCGCCAATTCTGACGCGCGCCTGGCACAGGCCAGGGCCAACAGCATGACCACTTTCCATGTGAGATATTTTAACTCCACAGATTTAAGTGGTTCAAACCAATGTGACTTTTGGAACCCAAAAAACTACATTGAGATCCCAAGGTGCCACTGGAGGCACAAAAGGAGGCTGTATATGCAGTACCCCTTTTACAACGTCTGAACTTCAGGGACTGAAGCTACTTCTTTTTGGAAGAAAATTGACAGGGCCGAAATTTGAACCTTAATGGACCCCAATTTCAGGCCCATAGACACTCCTGTTTGCAGGAAATGTAGTAATCGACCCATTTGAATTTCCTCCGTCGGGCCTTACTGGCCTCGCACCACGCAACATATTTTCGCCAAATGCGGTGATAATGTTTTTCAGTTACATCCTTCCTGGCTTTGATCAGGATAGGGATGACTTCATCCGGAATGCCTTTTTCCTTCAGGATCCGGCGCTCAACCGCCATGCCGTCAAACGCAGTCGCGGTAAGTCTTGGAACAGACAGGGTCCTTGCTGGAGCAGGTCCCTTCTTAGAGGTAGAGGCCACGGATCCTCCGTGAGCATCTCTTGAAGTTCCGGATACCAAGTCCTTCTTGGCCAATCCGGAGCCACTAATACAGTGCTTACTCCTCTCCATCTTATAATTCTCAGTACCTTGGGTATGAGATGGCAGAGGAGGGAACACATACACTGACTGGTACACCCATGGTGTTACCAGAGCGTCTACAGCTATTGCCTGAGGGTCCCTTGACCTGGCGCAATACCTGTCGAGTTTTTCCCAACGGTTTATAATCATGTGGAAGACTTCTGGGTGAAGTCCCCACTCTCCCGGGTGGAGGTCGTATCTTCTGAGGAAGTCTGCTTCCCAGTTGTCCACTCCCGGAATGAATACTGCTGACAGTGCTATCACATGATTTTCCGCCCAGCGAAGAATCCTTGCAGCTTCTGCCATTGCCCTCCTGCTTCTTGTGCCACCCTGTCTGTTTACGTGGGTGACTGCCGTGATGTTGTCCGACTGGATCAACCCCGGCTGACCTTGAAGCAGAGGTCTTGCTAAGCTTAGAGCATTGTAAATGGCCCTTAGCTTCAGGATATTTATGTGAAGTGATGTCTCCAGGCTTGACCATAAGCCCTGGAAATTCCTTCCCTGTGTGACTGCCCCCCCAGCCTCGCAGGCTGGCATCCGTGGTCACCAGGACCCAGTCCTGAATGCAGAATCTGCGGCCCTCTAGAAGATGAGCACACTGCAACCACCACAGGAGAGACACCCTTGTCCTTGGTGACAGGGTTATCCGCTGATGCATCTGAAGATGCGACCCGGACCATTTGCCCAGCAGGTCCCACTGGAAAGTTCTTGCGTGGAATCTGCCGAATGGGATTGCTTCGTAGGAAGCCACCATTTTTCCCAGAACCCTTTCATTGATGTACTGAGACTTGGCTCGGTTATAGGAGGTTCCCGACTAGCTCGGATAACTCCTTGACTTTCTCCTCCGGGAGAAACACCTTTTTCTGGACTGTGTCCAGGATCATCCCCTAGGAACAGAAGACGAGTCGTCGGAATCAGCTGCGATTTTGGAATATTGAGAATCCAATCGTGCTGCCGCAACACTACCTGAGATAGTGCTACACCGACCTCCAACTGTTCCCTGGATCTTACCCTTATCAGGGAATCGTCCAAGTAAGGGATAACTAAAATTCCCTTCCTTCGAAGGAGTATCATCATTTCGGCCATTACCTTGGTAAAGACCCGGGGTGCCGTGGACCATCCATACGGCAGCGTCTGAACTGATAGTGACAGTTCTGTACCACAAACCTGAGGTACCCTTGGTGAGAAAGGTAAATTGGGACATGAAGGTAAGCATCCTTGATGTCCCGAGACATCATGTAGTCCCCTTCTTCCAGGTTCGCAATCACTGCTCTGAGTGACTGAATCTTGAATTTGAACCTCCGTATGTAAGTGTTCAAGATTTTAGATTTAGAATCGGTCTCACCGAGCCGTCCGGCTTCGGTACCACCACAGTGTGGAATAATACCCCGTTCCCTGTTGCAGGAGGGGTACCTTGATTATCACCTGCTGGGAATACAGCTTGTGAATGGCTTCCAAAACTGCCTCCCTGTCAGAGGGAGACATCGGTAAAGCCGACTTTAGGAAACGGCGAGGGGGAGACGTCTCGAATTCCAATTTGTACCCCTGAGATATCCCTTGAAGGATCCAGGGGTCCACTTGTGAGTGAGCCCACTGCGCGCTGAAATTCATTGAGACGGGCCCCCACCGTGCCTGATTCTGCTTGTAAAGCCCCAGTGTCATACTGAGGGCTTGGCAGAGGCGGGAGAGGGCTTCTGTTCCTGGGAACTGGCTGATTTCTGCAGCCTTTTTCCTCTCCCTCTGTCACGGGGCAGAAATGAGGAACCTTTTGCCCGCTTGCCCACGAAAAGACTGCGCCTGATAATACGGCGTCTTCTTATGTTGAGAGGCGACCTGGGGTACAAACGTGGATTTCCCAGCTGTTGCCGTGGCCACCAGGTCTGAAAGACCGACCCCAAATAACTCCTCCCTTTAATAAGGCAATACTTCCAAATGCCGTTTGGAATCCGCATCACCTGACCACTGTCGTGTCCATAACCCTCTACTGGCAGAAATGGACAACGCACTTAGACTTGATGCCAGTCGGCAAATATTCCGCTGTGCATCACGCATATATAGAAATGCATCTTTTAAATGTTCTATAGGCAATAATATACTGTCCCTATCTAGGGTATCAATATTTTCAGTCAGGGAATCCGACCACACCAACCCAGCACTGCACATCCAGGCTGAGGCGATTGCTGGTCGCAGTATAACACCAGTATGTGTGTAAATACATTTTAGGATACCCTCCTGCTTTCTATCAGCAGGATCCTTAAGGGCGGCCATCTCAGGAGAGGGTAGAGCCCTTGTTCTTACAAGCGTGTGAGCGCTTTATCCACCCTAGGGGATGTTTACCAACACACCCTAACCTCTGGCGGGAAAGGATATAATGCCAATAACATTTTAGAAATTATCAGTTGTTATCGGGGGAAACCCACGCATCATCACACACCTCATTTAATTTCTCAGATTCAGGAAAACTACAGGTAGTTTTTCCTCACCGAAAATAATACCCCTTTTTGGTGGTACTCGTATTATCAGAAATGTGTAAAACATTTTTCATTGCCTCCATCATGTAACGTGTGGCCCTACTGGAAGTCACATTTGTCTCTTCACCGTCGACCCTGGAGTCAGTATCCGTGTCGGCGTCTATATCTGCCATCTGAGGTAACGGGCGCTTTAGAGCCCCTGACGGCCTATGAGACGTCTGGACAGGCACAAGCTGAGTAGCCGGCTGTCTCATGTCAACCACTGTCTTTTATACAGAGCTGACACTGTCACGTAATTCCTTCCAACAGTTCATCCACTCAGGTGTCGACCCCCTAGGGGGTGACATCACTATTACAGGCAATCTGCTACGTCTCCACATCATTTTTCTCCTCATACATGTCGACACAAACGTACCGACACACAGCACACACACAGGGAATGCTCTGATAGAGGACAGGACCCCACTAGCCCTTTGGGGAGACAGAGGGAGAGTTTGCCAGCACACACCAGAGCGCTATATATATACAGGGATAACCTTATATAAGTGTTTTTCCCCTTATAGCTGCTGTATCTTTAATACTGCGCCTAATTAGTGCCCCCCCCCCTCTTTTTTAACCCTTTCTGTAGTGTAGTGACTGCAGGGGAGAGCCAGGGAGCTTCCCTCCAACGGAGCTGTGAGGGAAAATGGCGCCAGTGTGCTGAGGAGATAAGGCCGCCGAGAAGGGGGCGGAGCCTATCTCCCGTTTTTCTGTGAATTCTGGCAGGGGTTAAATGCATCCATATAGCCCAGGAGCTATATGTGATGTATTTTTAGCCATCTAAGGTGTTTATATTGCGTCTCAGGGCGCCCCCCCCCAGCGCCCTGCACCCTCAGTGACCGGAGTGTGAAGTGTGCTGAGAGCAATGGCACACAGCTGCGGTGCTGTGCGCTACCTTATTGAAGACAGGACGTCTTCTGCCGCCAATTTTCCGGACCTCTTCAGTCTTCTGGCTCTGTAAGGGGGCCGGCGGCGCGGCTCTGGGACCCATCCATGGCTGGGCCTGTGATCGTCCCTCTGGAGCTAATGTCCAGTAGCCTAAGAAGCCCAATCCACTCTGCACGCAGGTGAGTTCGCTTCTTCTCCCCTTAGTCCCTCGGTGCAGTGAGCCTGTTGCCAGCAGGTCTCACTGAAAATAAAAAACCTAACTAAACTTTTCACTAAGCAGCTCAGGAGAGCCACCTAGTGTGCACCCTTCTCGTTCGGGCACAAAAATCTAACTGAGGCTTGGAGGAGGGTCATAGGGGGAGGAGCCAGTGCACACCAGGTAGTCCTAAAGCTTTTACTTTTGTGCCCAGTCTCCTGCGGAGCCGCTAATCCCCATGGTCCTTACGGAGTCCCCAGCATCCACTTAGGACGTTAGAGAAATACGGAAAAATCCGATATCCAAAATACTTCCGGTACCAAGCATTTTGGATAAGGGATACTCAACCTGTATTTTGTAGACATGACTCACATGTATTTTCTTTATGTACACACACACATATGAATACAATTAAGGGGCTAATTCAGGTTGGATCGCAAATAGCGATCCAACTAGAATTTTTGCGGTCGGCCCATGCGCAGCGCCCGTTCTGTGCATGTGCCCGCACGTTCTGCGAGGGGCCAAAGAAAATGCGATTGCCTCTGCCTGTCATTCAGGCAGAGGCGGTTGAGGGGCAAGGCAACACTCCTTTTCCGGGGAGTAGACGGAGCGTTGCAGGGGCGGAGTGATGCGAACGGTAGGTGGTGCGGCGCGAACAGGGGCGTGATCGCGGTGGCTGCGTGACGTCACATGCAGCCCCTGTGATGTTTAAGATGGTGCCGGGTCTCCTGCGGCCGCAGCTATGCTGCGCTGGCAAGAGGGATCAATAATTTTGACGATGAAGCAGGTCCCCAGCATGTGATCCAAAGGCTAGCAAATTCTGCTGCTTAGCAGAATTTGCTATCCTTACTGAATTAGCCCCTTAGTCCTCAAATTGTTGCGGCAGTCACGCCAAAGAGTGCTTCTTGGCACGCCAGGCGTGAGAATCTTCTAGCATCGGGTGTCTTAATTGCCAAAAATTTGTCTTAGTCACAACACAATGTGACTAGGATGCACGAGGATTAATTTGGCATGTTTGATACATGACACTTGTATATTTGTGTGCAACTGGGTCTCTGAATCTGTACATGAAGTGCTAAAATACAAACGCCGGAGCCTTTTTCCAATACAAGTTCATACTGTTCCGTATACAAACTCAGTCACACACAATATGCAAGTTGCTTTCTGCAATGCTGAAGAAGCCTTGGATCAGGCGAAATGAGTAGACTGCGGATTGAATCGAACTCCGCTAGCATCTGTGCCATGGCGCTGCGGCTGTCTGCTGTCAGACCTTCAGTGATCCCACTATAGCACCAATGGGAAATGGATCCCACTAGAGCACCAATGGTGAGAAGCACCTGATCTTGAAGCCAGAATCCGTACCTCGCTACAGGACAAAGCACCATACCCGAAACCGCACCAACAGTAAGACAGGCTACTGTCATTTACATGGTCAACGGTTATAAGAATCTGCAAAGGGGTTATTATTATAAGGACTGACTATAAACTTTCTAGTCTGAATTATGGAAAGTAGGTAAAGAAAACACCTACCAGTGGAACAGACTTTGTCATCTTTCAGTAAATGCTCTTATAAAGTCCTTTAAACAGTGGAGTAAAACGCCTTTGAGCATTTCTTCTGTCAGCACAGCATTACCTTTACCAATATTGGTCAACTTATATGTTGTTTGTCATGTGTTTCTTTCACTGTTTATGTATACCGGTATTAGGTCACCCATATTTAGATACGGTGTTTCTTCAGAACTAGTATTCTTAATATTATGAACATTTTATAAATAAAATATATGGATTTTTTAATCATATGAATTGCACATTATTTCCACAACAGCAAGTTTAGTATGCGTTAAAACCCTCTCCCCTGTACACTATACAAGTGTCACAGCAAATTAATCAGCACAGACTCCTGGTGGGTCCTGGCCACACTTCATTGCAACCTTGATGCATTTTTGGCATAAAGAATCCGGACGTTAGAGTTGCACGGGACCTGGCGTATGCATCTTGCGCTGCATGGAGTATTGAGGCTAGATGTATGAGGCCTCTTCTATACAGTCATACACAAACGTTTATTTTTAAACCAAAATGGTTATCAGACTTGCAGTACTGTATGTTTGGCAACTTTAAGATATCAGTGAGAACAGTATATTTAGTATAATACTGCATTAGTATTTAAACATAGAAATAATCGTAACTTGCCTTTTGTTCAGTAAGTTGTGAGTTGACCCCATCACTTTCCTCTATATTGAGCAAATTTACCTCACTATAAAAACAAAACAAAATGTTTCATTAATACATGTGCAACTACTAGTATTATAACCATCAAGCTGGGTATCGAAACGCATTAAATGCCACGATATTAAGGGTGTGGTATAGCTCATAGACAGTTAAAAGATAAGACAGTCATTAGTTAGACACTATATGGTCGACAGTCAAAAGTCAGACAGGGTCAAAAGTCAGACAAAAAAATATATAATTTTGTTTTTTTGCAGTTTTAAACATTTTTAACCCAAATTTAGTCAAATTCATTCGCTCACCACAACTTTATTAAAAGGTAATAGTTTGTGACATGGATAGTAAATGAGGTAAAAGTTGTAAAAAAACACATTTAAAAAAAACAACTTTTTTTTGCGTCTGACTTTTGACCCTGTCTGACTCTTGACTGTCGGCCATATAGTGTCTAACTAATGACTGTCTATCTTTTAACGGTCTGTCTATAGAAAGGAACCAGATACTAATACCACAAATGCTTAGAATATACTCCTAATGCATAAGGTTATTGTGGTGCATAGCATGGGTAACTTAAACTACGGCCCAGATTTACCAAGCCTTGCAGAGTTATAAATTGCACGGTGATAAACTACCAACCCACCAGCTCCTAACTGGCATGTCACAGGCAGTGCTTGAAAAATGAAAGTTAGGAGCCGATTGGCTGGTACTTTATCACCGTGCAATTTAACACTCTCCAAGGCTTGATAAATCTGGACCTTAGTGCCTTAAATAAGTTAGACTTCAAGACAGCCTCACAAAGACATGCTCTGCAGCACTGTTGGCATGCCATGCAGGTCTGCACATAAGACTCAGGTCATAATAGGAAGTAAGCAGCTAGTCAGTGCTTCCTTTTGTCTAAGATGAGGAAGCATCCTTCTGTACATGCAGA
Organism: Pseudophryne corroboree; assembly: GCF_028390025.1. NCBI lineage: Eukaryota > Metazoa > Chordata > Amphibia > Anura > Myobatrachidae > Pseudophryne > Pseudophryne corroboree. Next base: position 420,941,989 of record NC_086447.1, on the reverse strand, counting down.
TGAAGTCTATGCTCTGATTGGTGTAGGTGGTTATAAAAGAGATAATGTCCCAGATTTGTCAAGCCTTGGAAAGTGATAAAGTAACAACCAACCAGCTCCTAACTGCCATGTCACAGGCTGTGTTTAAAAAATGACAGTTGGGAGCCGATTGGCTCGTAGTTTATCACTGTAGTATTTATCACTCTGGCCCAATGCCTTCTTAGAATTTGACAGACGAAACAGCTTTAGTACTTTAAGTATAAGCGTCCACTTTTTGTGGTTTTGCTTGAAAGATCTTTTGGAACGTGTCAAAAAAGATGCTGCAGCTTTAATGAAGTAATGCATCGAGGGTATTTCCAAAAGCAGAATATTGAAATGCACTGCAATACATTTACGGTTAATACTGTACATATTGATTACATTTATTGTATTCACATCGCAGGCCACACTTCACAAAAGTCTCACTCACTTGCAAAGGCAAACACTGTGCTGCAAAGCAATATGTCTATTTCTGATACTTATGTAATTCCACACCCGGTATAATGGGCAGGATTTTAGATCAAGAACAGAGCCTGATAAAAGGGGGGGATAGGGGGGGGGCAGGGTTCACTGTACACCAGGCTCTGTCAAGGGACCACCCCGGCCGGAGCACCATAATGGGCCATACACACGCCGGAATGTGCCGCCGAGGTGCCCGACTGCCGATACGGCCGACCCAGTGGTGGGGAAAGGGGGGCGAGTTTCTTCACTCCATCACCCGGCCCCATAGCCCTACATGCTAATATGGACGAGATTGTCCATATTGGCATGCATGTATAAGCGACCCGGCACAAGCAATGAACGAGCGCGGGGCCGCGCATCGTTCATCGTTGGTGTCTACACACTGAGTGATATGTATGAGTTCTCATTCATTAATGAACGAGAACGTTCATATTGTTCAGTTAGATCTTTAAGTGTGTAGGGCCCATAATATCACCAGCAAAAGAAAAAACCTAACAACCAGAACACAAGCAGAAGTGTGCGCAGTGTAGAGACACAAAAACATCAGATTTCATGAGCTGCTGATGAAGCTTGCCAACCAGAGGAGATAGGAGGGGGGACAGGGCTGTAAGCGACCCATGGATCACAACATTTCTACCCCCCCCCCCCCTCCCCCTCAGCAGGCTAGATTTAGTGTCTGTGTCCTGTGCCACCCCCGTCCCTCCCCACACAGAGCACACTGCTGCACTAACACTTGCACTGTCCAGTCCCATAGTGGTAAAGTGGAAGCTGGCAGGATGACAAGTGAAGGTGGTGCTGACCAGATGTGGAGGGGCGGAGGATTGGGGGCAGGGCCCTCCTGCCTTAAGTGCCCCGGGCCCCTCCAAGGCTTAATTTGGCCCCGATCAAGATTATTTAAAACTTACACCCTAAAACCCTTATATGTTGTTAGCAGTAAACAATGAAAGCCAGGACTTCCTGGGTATGCCTATCAAAACTACAAAACTAGCCCCCCCCCCCCTCCCCCACTTGTGAGTGTCTGGCGTTCTCTTTGGTGGTGACCAAGGATTTAGGAAGACTAATTTAAATTCTACTTGCTGTGAAACAGGTATGAATAAATGTTTTGTCTTTGGTAACCCAGTTCATTATACTGGTGGCATAGAGCCCCAGCACTTTGTAACTATGCCTCTGGTAGATATAGAGCAGGGGTGGGGAACCTTTTTTCTACCAATGGCCATTTGGATATTTATTAAATCCTTTGGGGGCCATAAAAAAAAGTTAAAAATTAGCCTGCCCCCAGTCATCAGTTATGCCCCCAGTTGTTATGCCCCCAGTCACTTGTGGTGCCCCATTAGATATGCCCCCAGTCACTTGTTGTGCCCCATTAGATATGCCCCCTCTAGTAGCGCCGCTAACACACACACACACACACACATTTAAAAAATCAAAACAAAACAAAACATTAACCAGCCCCGCTCCTGCTTCCACTGCACTCTGCCTGGCCGCCCGCTCCTCGGAACTATGGGAAAGACCCATAGCACACAGCTGCACACTGTCCGAGCCGGAAGCCTGAGCTTTTCAGCTGCCGATGAGGGAAGGAGCCGGCGCCCACTGGTAATACAATCTCAGCGGGCGCACAGCATCTCCCTCGGTTAGGTGAGCCTGGCCGGGACGGATCAAGTGGCTTTGTGGGCCTTATACGGCCCGGACGGATGAAGTGGCTTTGTGGGCCTTATACGGCCCGGACGTTCCCCACTCCTGATATAGAGCTGGAGTCCTACACTGAATCATTCAGTAACAATAAAAGCTATTGCAACATTTGTTAAATAAAAGACCATGATAAAAATGATCATTAGTATAATGACTGAAACATTGCTCAATAAAAACATTTGCAATCTCACATAAAACAGGTATACAGAAGCTTGTAGAACAGCAGATACGACCAAGCAAATATGGGTGTGAATTACTGTTAAGGTATTAAAACAAAAATCTCTTCAGATCTCTGAAAGCACAGTGTGCATCCTGGCATTGTAGTAGTCTCACCAGGATGGCATCTACAGCTGCTAAAGTTCCTTAATAACGGAGGAAGATTTATACCCCTTTTACACTCGCATGAAAATCCCGGGATTTTGCACGTGAACGCGCATCATCCCGGGTTTTTTGTCAGTGTGAAAGGGTACAGGGACAATTTCCCGGGTCGAGCATCCCGGGGATTTCAACCCAGGTCTCGACCAGGGTTGGTCCCGGGACCGTCCCGGGAAGCTGTGTAGTGTGAAAGGGTCCGTCCCGGGATTCACTATCCCGGGACTGTTAAAAGGACTCGGATTGGAGCTTTCTTGGGCTCAGAAAAGATGATGTCATCTTTTCTGAGCCCAAGGCCATTTCTAATGACATACTTATGCATTTGCAGGGATATCCCGGGATCAGTGTAAATGGGGCTGTCCCGGGTCGATCCCAGGTCTTAGTGCAGTGTGAAAGGGGTCAGTCCCGGGAATGCATCCCGGGAAGCATCCCGGGAGTGAGAGTGTAAAAGGGGTATAATTTGAAGTAGATTTGGGCTGATGCAAGAGTATAACGTGAACATAAGTGGCAACTTTCCAGGCCTGAGCGTTCTACACAATAGTCTGCATAATGGCAGCTGCTCCGTGCGTCTGCTCAGTGTATGGAAAGCAGCTTCAGTTAGATTTGCAATAGTTTATAGTAGCTAAAATATGCAACACTGCAGTTTCCTAAGGTGTGTTCTTTAATAACCTGCTTTAATAAATTGTTACATTTAGTCATTTTTGCTTCAGTATGTCACATTTTTGTTAAATATTAAAATGTTTAGGGCGTTTGTTATCAGGGTACAGAGTAACCCCCTCCCCCCTTTTTTCCCCCCCAGTTAGCTGGTACGTTTATCCTTTGGGTCAGTTGATTCTGATTTGGCGGTAAAAGGAGAGGGGAAAGGGGACTTGGGCAAACCCATGCTGCACTACAGGTGGGACAGATGCAACATGTGCAGAAAGATTTTTGGGTGTGTACAAACTGACAAATTGCAGTGCAAAAATAAAGCTGTTTAACATGTGTGGGCTACATGCAAAATCAGCCAGTATTTACCCTGCAGAGCAAAAACTATAAATATATTTGCTCCACTTGAACGGCAACATGGTTTGTTCCAGATACAAAGTTACTTCCTATTTTGCTTTACTTCCAAATCAGAATCAGGCCATGAGAGCCCAAGTTATTTTTTCTGTTTGTACTTGATGTAATTTAGCGTAAACTACAGTAAAACGTCAGCTCAATTTACAAAAATTAAAAAGAAAATCATTCTATTAGCTATAGGGGTATATGCAATTGCGGTCGAATTCCCGAAAATGTCGAAAAACGGGACATTTTCGCCCAAAAAAAAATAAAAAAAAAAATCGACAATGCAATTCAGTACTTTTCCTCAAAAAAACGGCCATTCCAAATTCGACTTTTTGAAATTCGACATTTGTCAAATTCGACATTTCTGCAATGGTACAGATGCGGCATTTCGACAAAAGTATATTCAATTGAAGATTGTAAATTCGACAACAGTGCTTTTAGACAGTAAAATCGTCATTTTCAATCCGCCACACTTTGCTGGCGGAATCTAATAAAAAATTTTAAAACATGTTTTTTTTATTGGTAATAGCATATCTATTTATATTAGAAGGGATTAGGTACTTGGTTTGTCTATTTAGAAGGCACAAGTATTATTTATATATTTTTAAAAATATATATATTTTTTTAATGGAATGGGGTAAAAATCTGAAAAAAAAAATGGCGTGGGGTCCCCCCTCCTAAGCATAACCAGCCTTGGGCTCTTTGAGCCGGTCCTGGTTGCCAAAATACAGGGGGGGGGGGGAAATGACAGGGGATCCCCTGTATTTTAACAACCAGCACCGGGCTCTACGCCTGGTCCTGGTGCAAAAAATACGGGGGACAAAAAGAGTAGGGGTCCCCCGTATTTTTTGTACCAGCACCGGGCTCCACTAGCTGGACAGATAATGCCACAGCCGTGGGACACTTTTATACCGCTCCCTGCGGCCGTGGCATTAAATACCCAACTAGTCACCCCTGGCCGGGGTACTCTGGAGGAGTGGGGACCCCTTCAATCAAGGGGTCCCCCCCCCCAGCCACCCAAGGCCAGGGGTGAAGCCCGAGGCTGTCCCCCCCATCCATGGACTGCGGATGGGGGGCTGATAGCCTTGTTGAAAATGTAAGAATATTGTTTTTTGCAGAAGAACTACAAGTCCCAGCAAGCCTCCCCCGCAAGCTGGTACTTGGAGAACCACAAGTACCAGCATGCGGGGGGGGGGGGGGCAACGGGCCCGCTGGTACCTGTAGTTCTACTGAAAAAAAAAAAACAGGACACAAACACCGTGAAAGTATAACTTTATTACATACATGCCGGCACACATACTTACCTATGTTGACATGCCGACTCTGGCCACGTCTCCGATGTCGACGTCCGGGGTACCTGAAAATAAAATTATACTCACCTGATCCAGTGTCCGGTTCTTTTATTGTAATCCACGTACTTGGCAAAACAAAAAAAACGCATTTACCCGAACCAGACGGACTGAAAGGGGTTGATTGTCCGGCCGCCTCATGTCGTCAAACGACTGCTTTAGCGTGTTGACACTATCCCGTAGTTCCATAAATAAAGGCATCCATTCCGGTGTCGACTCCCTAGGGGGTGACATCCTCATATTTGGCAATTGCTCCGCCTCCACACCAATATCGTCCTCATACATGTCGACACACACGTACCGACACACAGCAGACACACAGGGAATGCTCCTAACGAAGACAGGACCCACTAGCCCTTTGGGGAGACAGAGGGAGAGTTTGCCAGCACACACCAAAAGCGCTATATATATATCAGGGATAGCCTTATAATAAGTGCTCCCTTATAGCTGCTTTGTTATATCAATTTATCGCCATAAATGTGCCCCCCCCTCTCTGTTTTACCCTGTTTCTGTAGTGCAGTGCAGGGGAGAGACTTGGGAGCCGTCCTGACCAGCGGAACTGTGAGAGGAAATGGCGCCGTGTGCTGAGGAGATAGGCCCCGCCCCTTTTCTGGCGGGCTCGTCTCCCGCTATTTAGAGAAATCAGGCAGGGGTTAAATATCTCCATATAGCCTCTAGGGCTATATGTGAGGTATTTTTAGCCTTTATAGGTAATCATTTTGCCTCCCAGGGCGCCCCCCTCCCAGCGCCCTGCACCCTCAGTGACTGCCGTGTGAAGTGTGCTGAGAGGAAAATGGCGCACAGCTGCAGTGCTGTGCGCTACCTTTTGAAGACTGCAGGAGTCTTCAGCCGCCGATTCTGGACCTCTTCTGTCTTCAGCATCTGCAAGGGGGCCGGCGGCGTGGCTCCGGTGACCATCCAGGCTGTACCCGTGATCGTCCCTCTGGAGCTTGATGTCCAGTAGCCAAGAAGCCAATCCATCCTGCACGCAGGTGAGTTGACTCCTTCTCCCCTCAGTCCCTCGCTGCAGTGATCCTGTTGCCAGCAGGAATCACTGTAAAATAAAAAACCTAGCTAAACTTTTTCTAAGCAGCTCTTTAGGAGAGCCACCTAGATTGCACCCTTCTCGGCCGGGCACAAAAATCTAACTGGAGTCTGGAGGAGGGTCATAGGGGGAGGAGCCAGTGCACACCACCTGATCGGAAAAAGCTTTACTTTTTGTGCCCTGTCTCCTGCGGAGCCGCTATTCCCCATGGTCCTTTCAGGAACCCCAGCATCCACTAGGACGATAGAGAAAACCCTTTAGTTAAACAATAACTATATACAAGTATTGCAGACAATCCGCACTTGGGATGGGCGCCCAGCATCCACTACGGATTACGAGAAATAGAATTACCGGTGAGTAAATTCTTATTTTCTCTGACGTCCTAAGTGGATGCTGGGACTCCGTAAAGACCATGGGGATTATACCAAAGCTCCCAAACGGGCGGGAGAGTGCGGATGACTCTGCAGCACCGAATGAGCAAACTCTAGGTCCTCCTCAGCCAGGGTGTCAAACTTGTAGAATTTTGCAAATGTGTTTGACCCCGACCAAGTAGCTGCTCGGCAAAGTTGTAGAGCCGAGACCCCTCGGGCAACCGCCCAAGAAGAGCCCACCTTCCTCTGGAATGGGCTTTCACTGATTTAGGATGCGGCAGTCCAGCCACCGAATGTGCAAGCTGAATCGTACTACAGATCCAGCGAGCAATAGTCTGCTTTGAAGCAGGTGCACCCAACTTGTTGGGCGCATACAGGATAAATAGCGAGTCAGTCTTTCTGACTCCAGCTGTCCTGGAAACAGATTTTCAGGGCCCTGACTACGTCCAACAACTTGGAAGCCTCCAAGTCTTTAGTAGCCGCAGGCACCACGATAGGTTGGTTCAGATGAAAAGCGGATACCACTTTAGGGAGAAACTGGGGACGAGTCCTCAATTCTGCCCTATCCATATGGAAAATCAGATAAGGGCTTTTACATGACAATGCCGCCAATTCTGATACACGCCTGGCCGAAGCCAAGGCCAACAACATGACCACTTTCCACGTGAGATATTTCAAATCCACGGTTTTTAGTGGCTCAAACCAATGTGACTTTAGGAAATCCAACACCACGTTGAGATCCCAAGGTGCCACTGGAGGCACAAAAGGGGGCTGAATATGCAGCACTCCCTTAACAAAAGTCTGAACTTCAGGTAGTGAAGCCAGTTCTCTCTGGAAGAAAATCGATAGGGCCGAAATCTGGACCTTAATGGAACCCAATTTTAGGCCCATAGTCACCCCTGACTGCAGGAAGTGCAGAAATCGACCTAGCTGAAATTCCTCCGTTGGGGTCTTCCTGGCCTCACACCACGCAACATATTTTCGCCAAATGCGGTGATAATGGTTTGCGGTCACATCTTTCCTAGCTTTAATCAGCGTAGGAATGACTTCCTCCGGAATGCCCTTTTCCTTCAGGATCCGGTGTTCAACCGCCATGCCGTCAAACGCAGCCGCGGTAAGTCTTGGAACAGACAGGGCCCCTGCTGTAGCAGGTCCTGTCTGAGCGGCAGAGGCCATGGGTCCTCTGACATCATTTCTTGAAGTTCCGGGTACCAAGCTCTTCTTGGCCAATCCGGAACAATGAGTATAGTTCTTACTCCTCTTCTCCTTATTATCCTCAGTACCTTTGGTATGAGAGGAAGAGGAGGGAACACATAAACCGACCGGTACACCCACGGTGTCACTAGAGCGTCCACAGCTATCGCCTGAGGGTCTCTCGACCTGGTGCAATATCTTTCTAGCTTTTTGTTTAGGCGGGACGCCATCATGTCCACCTGTGGCCTTTCCCAACGGTTTACCATCATTTGGAAGACTTCTGGATGAAGTCCCCACTCTCCCAGGTGGAGGTCGTGCCTGCTGAGGAAGTCTGCTTCCCAGTTGTCCACTCCCGGAATGAACACTGCTGACAGTGCTAACAGGTGATTTTTCCGCCCATCGGAGAATCCTTGTGGCTTCTGCCATCGCCGTCCTGCTTCTCGTGCCGCCCTGTCGGTTTACATGGGCGACCGCCGTGATGTTGTCTGACTGAATCAGTACCGGCTGGTTTTGAAGCAGGGGTTTTGCCTGACTTAGGGCATTGTAAATGGCCCTCAGTTCCAGAATATTTATGTGCAGGGAAGTCTCCTGACTTGACCATAGTCCTTGGAAGTTTCTTCCCTGTGTGACTGCCCCCCAGCCTCGAAGGCTGGCATCCGTGGTCACCAGGACCCAGTCCTGTATGCCGAATTTGCGGCCCTCTTGAAGATGAGCACTCTGCAGCCACCACAGCAGAGACACCCTGGTCCTTGGAGACAGGGTTATCAGCCGATGCATCTGAAGATGCGATCCGGACCACTTGTCCAATAGGTCCCACTGAAAGGTTCTTGCATGGAACCTGCCGAATGGAATTGCTTCGTAGGAAGCTACCATCTTTCCCAGGATCCGCGTGCAGTGATGCACCGACACCTGTTTTGGTTTTAGGAGGCCTCTGACTAGAGATGACAGCTCCTTGGCCTTCTCCTCCGGGAGAAACACTTTTTTCTGTTCTGTGTCCAGATCCATCCCCAGGAACAGTAGACGTGTCGTAGGGATCAGCTGTGACTTTGGAATATTTAGAACCCAGCCGTGCTGTTGTAGCACCTCCCGAGATAGTGCTACCCCGACCAACAACTGCTCCCTGGACCTCGCCTTTATCAGGAGATCGTCCAAGTACGGGATAATTAAAACTCCCTTCTTTCGAAGGAGTATCATCATTTCGGCCATTACCTTGGTAAAGACCCTCGGAGCCGTGGATAGACCGAACGGCAACGTCTGGAATTGGTAATGACAATCCTGTACCACAAATCTGAGGTACTCCTGGTGAGGATGGTAAATGGGGACATGCAGGTAAGCATCCTTGATGTCCAGTGATACCATGTAATCCCCCTCGTCCAGGCTTGCAATAATCGCCCTGAGCGATTCCATCTTGAACTTGAATTTTTTTATATATGTGTTCAAGGATTTCAAATTTAAAATGGGTCTCACCGAACCGTCCGGTTTCGGTACCACAAACATTGTGGAATAGTAACCCCGTCCTTGTTGAAGTAGGGGCACCTTTACTATCACCTGTTGTGAATACAGCTTGTGAATTGCCTGTAACACTGCCTCCCTGCCTGAAGGAGTGGTTGGTAAGGCAGATTTGAGGAAACGGCGGGGGGGAGACGTCTCGAATTCCAGCTTGTACCCCTGAGATACTATTTGAAAGATCCAGTGATCCACCCGTGAGCGAGCCCACTGATTGCTGAAATATTTGAGACGGGCCCCCACCGTACCTGGCTCCGCCTGTGGAGCCCCAGCGTCATGCTGTGGACTTAGAGGAAGCGGGGGAGGACTTTTGCTTCTGGGAACTGGCTGTATGCTGCAGCTTTTTCCCCCTACCTCTGCCTCTGGGCAGAAAGGACGCGCCCTTAACCCGCTTGCCCCTATTGGGCCGAAAGGACTGTACCTGATAATACGGTGCTTTCTTTGGCTGGGAGGGAACATGGGGTAAAAATGTAGACTTCACAGCTGTTGCTGTGGAAACGAGGTCCGAGAGACCATCCCCGAACAACTCCTCACCCTTATAAGGCAGAACTTCCATGTGCCTTTTGGAATCTGCATCTCCTGTCCACTGCCGAGTCCATAACCCTCTCCTGGCAGAAATGGACATTGCACTAATTTTGGATGCCAGCCGGCAAATATCCCTCTGTGCATCCCTCATGTATAAAAGTGCGTCTTTAATATGCTCTACGGTTAGCAATATAGTGTCCCTGTCTAGGGTATCAATATTTTCCGACAGGGAATCTGACCACGCAGCTGCAGCACTGCACATCCATGCTGACGCAATAGCTGGTCTCAGTATAACACCTGTGTGTGTATATATAGACTTCAGGATAGCCTCCTGCTTTCTATCAGCAGATTCCTTCAGGGCGGCCGTATCCGGGGACGGTAGTGCCACCTTCTTTGACAAGCGTGTGAGCGCTTTATCCACCCTAGGGGATGTTTCCCAGCGTGACCTATCCTCTGGCTACTGGTAGTTTTTTCTCTCCAAACATAATACCCTTTTTTGTGGTACCGGGGGTAACATCAGAAATGTGCAATACATTTTTCATTGCCTCAATCATGTAACGTGTGGCCCTATTGGAAGTTACATTAGTCTCATCGTCGTCGACACTGGAGTCAGTATCCGTGTCTGACATCTGAGGTAGCGGGCGTTTTAGAGCCCCTGATGGCTTTTGAGACGCCTGGGCAGGCACAGGCTGAGAAGCTGGCTGTCCCATAGTAGGTATGTCGTCAAACCTTTTATGCAAGGAGTCGACACTGTCGCGTAATTCCTTCCACAGAACCATCCACTGAGGTGTCGACCCCGCAGGGGGTGACATCACATTTACAGGCATTTGCTCCGCCTCCACATAAGCCTCCTCATCAAACATGTCGACACAGCCGTACCGACACACCGCATACACACAGGGAATGCTCTGACAGAGGACAGTACCCCACAAAGTCCTTTGGTGAGACAGAGAGAGAGTATGCCAGCACACACCAGAGCGCTATAGAATACAGGGACTAACTGAATTATATCCCCTTATAGCTGATTATATATATACACACACACACACACACACACACACACACAAAATATATATATATATAATAAGAATTTACTTACCGATAATTCTATTTCTCGGAGTCCGTAGTGGATGCTGGGGTTCCTGAAAGGACCATGGGGAATAGCGGCTCCGCAGGAGACAGGGCACAAAAAGTAAAGCTTTACGATCAGGTGGTGTGCACTGGCTCCTCCCCCTATGACCCTCCTCCAAGCCTCAGTTAGGATACTGTGCCCGGACGAGCGTACACAATAAGGAAGGATTTATGAATCCCGGGTAAGACTCATACCAGCCACACCAATCACACTGTACAACCTGTGATCTGAACCCAGTTAACAGTATGATAACAGCGGAGCCTCTGAAAAGATGGCTCACAACAAATAATAACCCGATTTTTGTAACTATGTACAAGTAATGCAGATAATCCGCACTTGGGATGGGCGCCCAGCATCCACTACGGACTCCGAGAAATAGAATTATCGGTAAGTAAATTCTTATTTTCTCTATCGTCCTAGTGGATGCTGGGGTTCCTGAAAAGGACCATGGGGATTATACCAAAGCTCCCAAACGGGCGGGAGAGTGCGGATGACTCTGCAGCACCGAATGAGAGAACTCCAGGTCCTCCTTAGCCAGGGTATCAAATTTGTAGGATTTTATAAACGTGTTTGCCCCTGACTAAATAGCCGCTCGGCAAAGTTGTAAAGCCGAGACTCCTCGGGCAGCCGCCCAAGATGAGCCCACCTTCCTTGTGGAATGGGCATTTACATATTTTGGCTGTGGCAGGCCTGCCACAGAATGTGCAAACTGAATTGTATTACACATCCAACTAGCAAAAGTCTGCTTAGAAGCAAGAGCACCCAGTTTGTTGGGTGCATACAGGATAACAGCAAGTCAGTTTTCCTGACTCCAGCCGTCCTGGAACCTATATTTTCAGGGCCCTGACCACATCTAGCAACTTGGAGTCCTCCAAGTCCCTAGTAGGCGCAAGACACCACAATAAGCTGGTTCAGGTGAAACACTGACACCACCTTAGGGAGAGAACTGGGGACGAGTCCGCAGCTCTGCCCTGTCCGAATGGACAAACAGATATGGGCTTTTTTTGAGAAAAAAAACCACCAATTTGACACTCGCCTGGTCCAGGCCAGGTCCAAGAGCATGTTCACTTTTCATGTGAGATGCTTCAAATCCACAGATTTGACTGGTTTTAAACCAATGTGTTTTGAGGAATCCCAGAACTACGTTGAGATCCCACAGTGCCACTGGAGGCACAAAAGGGGGTTGTATATGCAATACTCCCTTGACAAACTTCTGGACTTCAGGAACTGAAGCCAATTCTTTCTGGAAGAAAAATCGACAGGGCCGAAATTTGAACCTTAATGGACCCCAATTTGAGGCCCATAGACACTCCTGTTTGCAGGAAATGCAGGAATCGACCGAGTTGAAATTTCTTCGTGGGGCCTTCCTGGCCTCACACCACGCAACATATTTTCGCCACATGTGGTGATAATGTTGTGCGGTCACCTCCTTTCTGGCTTTGACCAGGGTAGGAATGACCTCTTCCTGAATGCCTTTTCCCTTAGGATCCGGCGTTCCACCGCCATGCCGTCAAACGCAGCTGCGGTAAGTCTTGGAACAGACATGGTACTTGCTGAAACAAGTCCCTTCTTAGCGGCAGAGGCCATAAGTCCTCTGTGAGCATCTCTTGAAGTTCCGGGTACCAAGTCCTTCTTGGCCAATCCGGAGCCATGAGTATAGTTCTTACTCCTCTACGTCTTATAATTCTCAGTACCTTAGGGATGAAAAGCAGAGGATGGAACACATACACCGACTGGTACACCCACGGTGTTACCAGAACGTCCACAGCTATTGCCTGAGGGTCTCTTAACCTGGCGCAATACCTGTCCCGTTTTTTGTTCAGACGGGACGCCATCATTTCCACCTTTGGTAATTCCCAACGGTTTACAATCATGTGGAAAACTTCCCCATGAAGTTCCCACTCTGCCGGGCGGAGGTCGTGCCTACTGAGGAAGTCTGCTTCCCAGTTTCCATTCCCGGAATGAAACACTGCTGACAGTGCTATCACATGATTTTCCGCCCAGCGAAAAGTCCTTGCAGTTTTTGCCACTGCCCTCCTGCTTCTTGTGCCGCCCTGTCTATTTACGTGGGCGACTGCCGTGATGTTTTATCCCACTGGATCAATACCGGCTGACCTTGAAGCAGAGGTCTTGCTAAGCTTAGAGCATTATAAATTTACCCTTAGCTATATTTATGTGGAGAAAAGTCTCCAGACTTGATCACACTCCCTGGAAATTTTTTCCTTGTGTGACTGCTCCCCAGCCTCTCGGGCTGGTCTCCGTGGTCACCAACATCCAAAACTGAATGCCGAATCTGCGGCCCTCTAGAAGATGAGCACTCTGTAACCACCACAGGAGAGACACCCTTGTCCTTGGATATAGGGTTATCCGCTGATGCATCTGAAGATGCGATCCGGACCATTTGTCCAGCAGATCCCACTGAAAAGTTCTTGCATGAAATCTGCCGACTGGAATTGCTTCGAAGGAAGTCACCATTTTTTTTACCATGGCCCTTGTGCAATGATGCACTGATTTTAGGAGGTTCCTGACTAGCTCGGATAACTCCCTGGCTTTCTCTTCCGGGAGGAACACCTTTTTCTGGACTGTGTCCAGAATCATCCCTAAGCACAGGAGACTTGTTGTCGGGATCAGCTGCGATTTTGGAATATTTAGAATCCACCCCTGCTGTTGTAACAGTATCCGAGATAGTGCTACTCCGACCTCCAACTGTTCCCTGGACTTTGCCCTTATCAGGAGATCGTCCAAGTAAGGGATAATTAAGACGCCTTTTCTTCGAAGAAGAACCATCATTTCGGCCATTACCTTGGTAAAGACCCGGGGTGCCGTGGACAATCCAAACGGCAGCGTCTGAAACCGATAGTGACAGTTCTGTACCACGAACCTGAGGTACCCTTAGTGATAAGGGCAAATTTTGGACATGGAGGTAAGCATCCCTGATGTCTCGGGACACCATATAGTCCCCTTCTTCCCGGTTCGTTATCACTGCTCTGAGTGACTACATCTTGATTTGAACCTTTGTAAGTGTTCAAATTTTTTTAGATTTAGAATAGGTCTCACCTAGCCTTCTGGCTTCAGTACCACAATATAGTGTGGAATAATACCCCTTTTCTTGTTGTAGGAGGGGTAATTTAATTATCACCTGCTGGGAATACAGCTCGTGAATTGTTTCCCATACTGCCTCCTTGTCGGAGGGAGACCTTGGTAAAGCAGACTTCAGGAGCCTGCGCAGGGGAAACGTCTCGACATTCCAATCTGTACCCCTGGGATACTACTTGTAGGATCCAGGGGTCCTGTACGGTCTCAGCGTCATGCTGAGAGCTTGTCAGAAGCGGTGGAACGCTTCTGTTCCTGGGAATGGGCTGCCTGCTGCAGTCTTCTTCCCTTTCCTCTATCCCTGGGCAGATATGACTCTTATAGGGACGAAAGGACTGAAGCTGAAAAGACGGTGTCTTTTTCTGCAGAGATGTGACTTAGGGTAAAAACGGTGGATTTTCCAGCAGTTGCCGTGGCCACCAGGTCCGATGGACCGACCCCAAATAACTCCTCTTCCTTTATACGGCAATACACCTTTGTGCCGTTTGGAATCTGCATCACCTGACCACTGTCGTGTCCATAAACATCTTCTGGCAGATATGGACATCGCACTTACTCTTGATGCCAGAGTGCAAATATCCCTCTGTGCATCTCGCATATATAGAAATGCATCCTTTAAATGCTCTATAGTCAATAAAATACTGTCCCTGTCAAGGGTATCAATATTTTTAGTCAGGGAATCCGACCAAGCCACCCCAGCTCTGCACATCCAGGCTGAGGCGATCGCTGGTCGCAGTATAACACCAGTATGTGTGTATATACTTTTTATTATATTTTCCAGCCTCCTGTCAGCTGGCTCCTTGAGGACGGCCCTATCTATAGACGGTACCGCCACTTGTTCTGATAAGCGTGTGAGCGCCTTATCCACCCTAAGGGGTGTTTCCCAACGCGCCCTAACTTCTGGCGGGAAAGGGTATACCGCCCATATTTTCTATCGGGGGGAACCCACGTATCATCACACACTTCATTTAATTTATCTGATTCAGGAAAAACTACGGTAGTTTTTTCACATCCCACATAATACCCTCTTTTGTGGTACTTGTAGTATCAGAAATATGTAACACCTCCTTCATTGCCCTTAACGTGTGGCCCTAATAAGGAATACGTTTGTTTATTCACCGTCGACACTGGATTCAGTGTCCCTGTCTGTGTCTGTGTCGACCGACTAAAGTAAACGGGCGTTTTAAAACCCCTGACGGTGTTTTTGAGACGTCTGGACCGGTACTAATTGTTTGTCGGCCGTCTCATGTCGTCAACCGACCTTGGCGCGTGTTGACATTATCACGTAATTCCCTAAATAAGCCATCCATTCCGGTGTCGACTCCCTAGAGAGTGACATCACCATTACAGGCAATTGCTCCGCCTCCTCACCAACATCGTCCTCATACATGTCGACACACACGTACCGACACACAGCACACACACAGGGAATGCTCTGATAGAGGACAGGACCTACTAGCCCTTTGGAGAGACAGAGGGAGAGTTTGCCAGCACACACCAAAAACGCTATAATTATATAGGGACAACCTTATATAAGTGTTTTCCCTTATAGCATCTTTTTTATATATTTCTAACGCCAAATTAGTGCCCCCCCTCTCTGTTTTAACCCTGTTTCTGTAGTGCAGTGCAGGGGAGAGCCTGGGAGCCTTCCCTCCAGCCTTTCTGTGAGGGAAAATGGCGCTGTGTGCTGAGGAGATGGGCCCCGCCCCTTTTTCGGCGGCCTCGTCTCCCGCTCTTAACGGATTCTGGCAGGGGTTAAATATCTCCATATAGCCCCCGGAGGCTATATGTGAGGTATTTTTAGCCAAAAATAGGTTTTCATTGCCTCCCAGGGCGCCCCCCTCCCAGCGCCCTGCACCCTCAGTGACTGCCGTGTGAAGTGTGCTGAGAGGAAATGGCGCACAGCTGCAGTGCTGTGCGCTACCTTAAGAAGACTGAGGAGTCTTCATGCCGCCGATTCTGGACCTTCTTCTTGTTTCAGCATCTGCAAGGGGGCCGGCGGCGAGGCTCCGGTGACCATCCAGGCTGTACCTGTGATCGTCCCTCTGGAGCTAATGTCCAGTAGCCAAAGAAGCCAATCCATCCTGCACGCAGGTGAGTTCACTTCTTCTCCCCTAAGTCCCTCGTTGCAGTGATCCTGTTGCCAGCAGGACTCACTGTAAAATAAAAAACCTAAGCTAAACTTTTCTAAGCAGCTCTTTAGGAGAGCCACCTAGATTGCACCCTTCTCGGCCGGGCACAAAAATCTAACTGAGGCTTGGAGGAGGGTCATAGGGGGAGGAGCCAGTGCACACCACCTGATCCTAAAGCTTTACTTTTTGTGCCCTGTCTCCTGCGGAGCCGCTATTCCCCATGGTCCTTTCAGGAACCCCAGCATCCACTAGGACGATAGAGAAAATATATATATATATATATATATATATATATATATATATATATATATATATATATATATATATATATATATATATATATATTATACTCTGTGCCTAAATTTAGTGCTCCCCCCTCTCTTTTTTACCCTTCTGTAGTTGTAGACTGTAGGGGAGAGCCAGGGAGCTTCCTTCCAGCAGAGCTGTGAGGGAAAAATGGCGCCAGTGTGCTGAGGGAGTTAGCCCCGCCCCTTTTTCGGCTGACTTCTCCCGCGTTTTTGAAACTCTGGCAGGGGTATTAATTTACACCTATATAGCCTCTGGGACTATATATGGTGTATATTTGCCAGCCAAGGTGTGCAATATTGCCCTCAGGGCGCGCCCCCCCCCGCCCCAGCGCCCTGCACCCCTCAGTGACAGGAGTGTGAGGTGTACATGAGGAGCAATGGCGCACAGCTGCAGTGCTGTGCGCTACCTTGGTGAAGACCGAAGTCTTCTACCGCCGATTTTCCGGACCTCTTCATGCTTCTGGCTCTGTAAGGGGGACGGCGGCGCGGCTCCGGGAACGAACATCAAGGTCGGGTCCTGCGGTCGATTCCTCTGGAGCTAATGGTGTCCAGTAGCCTAAGAAGCCCAAACTACCACCTGTTAGGTAGGTTCGCTTCTTCTCCCCTTAGTCTCTCGCTGCAGTGAGTCTGTTGCCAGCAGATCTCACTGTAAAATAAAAAACCTAAATATACTTTCTTTCTAGGAGCTCAGGAGAGCCCCTAGTGTGCATCCAGCTCAGCCAGGCACAAGATTCTAACTGAAGTCTGGAGGAGGGTCATAGTGGGAGGAGTCAGTGCACACCAGTAGTCTAAAGCTTTCTTTATAGTTGTGCCCAGTCTCCTGCGGAGCCGCTATTCCCCATGGTCCTTACGGAGTCCCAGCATCCACTTAGGACGTCAGAGAAATACAAATACTCAAGCTTCCCAGGCTGCCAGCTACCAAAGAGAGTAGATTGTTCAGCCTTACACAGAGAGGATAAACCTTGCAGGAGCCACGATTCCATAAGGCAGGCTTTTTCAACCAGTGTGCCGTGGCACACTAGTGTGCTGCGACCAGTTGCAAGGTGTGCCGCGGAGCCAGAGCAGCTTCTTGCACCTTCAAAGTGCACTGTTGGCCCGGGCTCTTCTTAGAGGATCAGTCATGCTCTGGCCGTGACCTATGCCTTGATGACACGGCGGTGTGATATCATAGGTCACAGCCGCCGCATCTCACCACCCAGCCAGCCCATCCACCTGCATACACATCTTTCAGTTCCCGCCTGCATCCACAGCTTTCCTTGCCCACCCACATCCACACCTGCCCGACCTCCTGCTGCTCAGTATTCGCAGCACTACCCCCGCCACTGAGGGACAGGGAGGACGACAGCTGACCGGTAGGGGCTAATATTGGTTATGTTATCTCTCCTGTGGGGAGCAATAGGATTTATGGATTTATGGGGGGAACCATCTGAATAATTCATGTGGGGAGCAATAGGATTTATGTGAGGAGAAATGTGATTGATTTATGTGTGAGCAACATGATTTATGTGGGGAGCAATGTGATTGATTTATGTGGGGAGCAATAGGATTTATGTGGGGAGCAATGTGAATGTTTTTTCTTTGTAGGCCAATGTACAGTATGGGGTAAATTTACTAAGGTGGGAGATTTTTAGAACTGGTGATGTTGCCCATAGCAACCAATCAGATTGTATCTATTATCTTCTAGAAGCAGCTAGACAAATGTTAAGTAGAATCTGATTGGTTGCTATGGGCAACATCACCAGTTCTAAAAAACTCCCACCTTAGTAAATTTACCCCTATGTGTGGATTTTTTTTTTCACTGTGAGGGCCAATGTGTGTTTTTGTTTTTTTGTCTGTCGGGAACTGATAGTGTGCCTTGGCAATTTTGAAATATTGTTCGGTGTGCCGTGAGTAAAAAAAGGTTGAAAATCACTGCCATAAGGGTTTCACTTCTCCACTGCTGTGCAGCAAGGATGTCTTTACTTTTCATTGTTGGGCAAGGGAAACCAGCAGCAGCAGGTCTCCCGTGCTCAACATTCTCCCACCCCTCGTGTCTGCATTGAGAAGAAGTGCTACTACCTTTTGCCTAGTCAAAACCACCGCAAGATGGTGCTTTCATTCAGGACAGTGCTGCCACTCCTGCACCCTCTACAAGGGTAAGAGCTCCCGGAGTACAGGCATTCTCAGTAGAGACTGGAGTGCTGTGTGGGGTGCCTGTCGGAGTGCACCACGCAGCCCGCCGCAGCTGGAGCACTGCAAGCCCAGTACAGGTCCCTGCAGCTTTAAGCACTCACATTGTGCGCTGCTACGAGAAGCGCACAGAACCCAACTAGAAAAAAAATAAAAAGTTACAAATAAGACATCCCAAAACGTGCCCCATTTACTTGAGGCACCTAAAGAACACTTTCATGATGGGGTTGCAGGGGGGGCAGTTCACATAAAATATTAAATAAACTGGCACTTAGTCGCTTAACCTTGCAAGAGGATTATAACTATTATCCCTTATCCATAAAGTATCATATATAATCCACAGTCCTGTACAACCAGAAATATCACATACAGAATAGTGACACATTTACACACAGACTCGAGGTCAGTTTACATCCATCTCACCTTCATGCTGCTTTTTGACATGTGGAATTAATAATTCCATAGAGATCAGTGATCCTATGTAGACACATCATTGCAGACAGAACTAAATTGAGAAAGCAGTCTGCACAAAGCCCTCGTCCCCACTTGTTTGAATTGGTCATCTGCAGCACAGTAAGTGACCATGCATATTTGTACATGTTCTGTAGGAAAACTGCATCATACAAAAGATGACATACATCATCTATTTAGAAAGAATATTCCAGAGGATCTATGCATCAAATTACCAATTTTTTGTTTTTTCTTTGTCTACAAGGCCATCTAAGTATGAATTAAAGTAATAATCTCCATTTATTGTCTTAGAAAAACACATACTACAAACAAATGTCTTCACATAAGTAGAAATTGTTCCATTTACATACAACATACGTTTACCTCATGTTTTACGCTTACTTTTTTGTACAAATACAGATTTCAACGAAGAGAAATTTCTTAGTATCTAAATTCCTAAGTATCTATACAGGGGACCAACAGTCACACCTCCACCTACATCCCGCCCACTCACTATCAGAACGGTCAGCATGCCGACCAACGGGGACTATTCCCACTCATTGCGCTCGCCCCTCCCCCACACGTTGGCATTCTGTGGCCGGGGTCCCGGCATCAGGATGCTGACCGCCGGTAAACCGATACACACCCCTATACAGCAGTGTGTAGGCGTTACCACTGCAACAATGTAATTAGTGATAACGTATGTGCAAACAGTGATAAAACCGGGCATTCTAGTATTGCTAACTAATTTTCATACATAAATACCTGTTTACATTTAAAAATAAATTAGTTGAAAGTCTGTCAAAATAAGGGACACCAGGGCTGGATTGGGGGGGTATCGCTACTCAAACAGGAGCGGTCTGGTTTCTGGAAGTCCACCTGCTGGGAGCCAGGGCTCTGTCATGCCGAGAGTGTGAGTGAGTGAGTGAGTGAGTGAGTGAGTGAGTGTGTTTGGTTAGCATTCTATACATATAACTGCTGTATATCTGTAATGGGTAGGCTATAATTATGCTGCATTATATACACCAGTACTGACACGTGTAAGCTCATAAGTTACCGCACAGCTCCCTACCAGTCTGGGGGTAGAGGACACCGGCAGCTGGCCGGAGGGTCTGTGCATGGCCTGTGCAGGGTGTGGGTGTATATAGAGTGAGTGTGTGTCTGTAACGGAGCTCCGTTGGGCGCCCTCCAGTGCTGGCGGCACCACAGAGGTGACTATATTGAAAAAAAATCTGCATCTCTCTGTCCACTGTTCCTATCTGTCCCTACCACTCCCCTCTCTCCCCAGTCCCTATATACCCCGACCCTTCTCCACAGTCCCTAGCTGCCCTTACCCCACCTCTCTCTCCCCAGATCCTATCTGCCCCAGACTTCCCACCCTCACTCTTTCTCCCCCAGTAGCTATCTGCCCCTACCCCCACTCTCTCCGTGTGCAGCAAGCGTGAAACTGTCAGGTCAGTATTATTAATATTAGCAGCAGCAGGTGGTTGTAGCATCTCCCTGCATTTTCACTTTCAGCTGTGAGTCATTTGGTCTATGTGTCGGCCTCTAGGAGAGGCCAGCGCACATAACAGGTGAAGAGCAGCCATGGCCTTTTATTATTAAGGATTTTTCCCTTAATTTTTTATTTCACACTACTTTTAGTAATTCGTTTTACTTAACTACCATGGCAACCAACGTCACATTGAATTGTATAGTGGCAGACGGACTTTGGAAGATCCTTCTCAGTTTGGTCTACCTTGTGACATCCTCCTTCATCACATGACATGATGAGATCAGAGAGTCTGTGGTAGCCATTTGTCTGGAGCCATTTTTGTTTGCCAACCAAAGCTATTTTGAAAATAGATAATAGCTAAGAAAAGATGCATGCTTAAAACCTATTTAAAAGATACAAAAATGTTCTAGGTGCAATTTGCTACTTTAAATCACTACTATTTCTAGTTTATTTTGTTATACAATCTATGGGGTCGATTTAGTTCGGCAACTTAAGAATAGCGCCGGGAATTAGCTCCTGACGCTATTCAATTCAGCTAAAGTTAAGTCGGCGAAAGCCCGTTCTCGACGACTTAACAGGTAGTTTTGTCGGGAGAACGGGCATTCTCCGACTTAACTACCCGCGGCCATGCTGATTCCCGACAGAATCAGCCTTGCGCCGGCCGCACATTTGTCGGTTTTCTTCTCTCACCCCCCGGGGATGAGAGAAGAATTCCCAACAATTGCGGGTAATTAGCAGCTGAATTGAATAGCGTCGGGAGCTAATTCCCGGCGCTATTCATAAATTGCCGAATTGAATCGACCCCTATGTTTATTAGAACAGGGAAGAGATTATTGTAAGATACCGTCTCAAAAATAGGTAGCTAATTATTTTTTACAGGTTTATTTTGTTTTGTGATACCTTGTTGCAACACAATTAATTTAGATAATGTGTCCCAAATCGGTTCTGCCATAACAAAACAGTAAAATACGTAATGTATACCATTATATAGTGGAATAACAATACTCCAGTAAAAATCAGCAGGGAAATGTGAAATTGCAAATGCTGCCTTATTACAATTCACTATCAAAAACTGGTCTCAGTTCTCAGAGAACCGTACTTACTCTTTTTCAACATCATCACTTTCATCCGGGTTTCCAAAACTCCAGTTATTCCTAAAACCTGCATCTTTCTTGGACTGTGCTCTATCCAAAGCTAAAACAAAGCAGAGCCAGTCCATGTCAGACAAAGCATGGATAAATCTTATTGTTTAGAGGCATGTATAACTAAAATAAAACCAAATACCAGCTGCTTGAGGATCGATGATCCCTAATACATCTGCATAGTGTCCCAAGGATATTACTAGATTTCTGCAATATGATTAAAACAAAACGTAGTACTATTTTACTAAAAACTTTTTATTTTATATTTCACATTTATTTCATGTTCTAGGAGACTGGGGTCAGACTTATCACAGTGTGCTGTAATAAAGCCTTTTTAATATAGTGAATGCCATATGATGATGTTTTTCTTTCAGATAGCGTTATGTAAATGTTTTCTCAAAATGTTTCAGCACAGCATAATACTGCAAAAATAAAAACAATATCATTCACAAACTACTCCAATTTGTACAGTATCTTTACTATACATACATGTTAGCATACAGAATACAGGTTGAGTATCCCTTATCCAAAATGCTTGGGACCAGAAGTATTTTGGATATCGGATTTTTCCATATTTTGGAATAATTGCATACCATAATGAGATATCATGGCGATTGGACCCAAGTCTAAGCACAGAATGCATTTATGTTTCATATACACACAGCCTGAAGGTAATGTGTGTACATTCACACAATTCCTTTATGTTTCATATACACCTTATACACACACAGCCGGAAAGTCATTTAATACAATACTTTTAATAACTTTGTGTATTAAACAAAGTTTGTGTACATTGAGCCATCAGAAAACAAAAGGTTTCACTATTTCACACAAAAAAATCCGTATTTCGGAATATTTGGATATGGGATACTCAACCTGTATATTACAAAACATACACGAGTCTTCTAAAAATCCAAAATAGGGACAATTGTATTTACTCTATTTTTTATTAATATAAAAGTACAAGCATACAAAAAGGGTAGCTTTGTAGAGCAGACAATTCTCAATACACAAAGAAGAAGAAAAAAAAAAGCCATAATTTGTATAAAAACATATTTAGGGGCCGTTTCAATTGGATGCAAGTTGAGTCATGAGGTATACTCCCCTAGGTAAAGTGCCCAGAGCTATTCAATTACAGACTTGCTGTTAATTGCTACATTGTCAACCCCAATGCAGCAATTAACGTTCATTTTGGAGCACACCCATCAGTGGTGCGGGCAGCTGTTAACTGCTGTCTAGGGGCTTTTTGTGGATCTTTAACTGAATATATGTGGGCACTTAAATCAGGGAAACACATCATGCGAATATACCATGGATAACGGAATCTGCCTCTTATGCTCAAAGCATACTAGCATTATTAGTGTTCATTCTAGCACCATGTATCTGTCACAACTGTGCAGCTCCTCTTTCCTTCATTGGGGGTCGCTCTCTGCTCTGGTGCTTCTAGCACACCATGGTCTGTATCTCAGTGCTGATATTCAGACCAGAGTGTGCTAGCAGCACCAGAGCAGAGACAGGAAAGAAGAACTGCACAGGTAATGACAGGTGCAGGTTGCTAGAACGGACACTAATTATTTTAAAGGGCCATTCACCTCTACAGAGAGACACCTGTGTGGTACACACAGCCGTTTTACCAAAGCAGACGACTTTACTGTACATGCACTAATTTCCATGTCTCTGTTTCCGTCATCCACTTTAGCAAGAAGGCAGTTTGCACCACACCAATATCTCTCCAGAGAGCAAGTCAGCTTCCATCACTTTTCCTTACACCTGCCAAATACATAACAGAGGGGAGAGTAATTCATACAATGTATCAACACAAGACCAAAAGTAAATATTAGAAAAAAAATTGACAGAATTTCCCTTTCATACCAGACAGTATACAACAGTTGCCAAGCATGTCTGATTTCCAATGCACTCAAGAATTAAAAGGTTAGACCGGGATAAGGCAGCAGCCAGCATTCCAGCTACTGTGGAACCATGCATCCCAGTATTCCCTGCTACATTTTCAGCATGCCCCAACAGTTCCACAGTTGCTGGAGTGCCACACTTTGCCTAACCCTGTGATAGCCTGTGGCTTATGGTGCTCTGTTCTGCAATATATTATTGCAAAGTACTACTCTGCTTCTTAGAAATTAGGATTTAGTTTTCTGCGCAGGTAAGGAACACAGGGAACACCTAAGCAGGCACGCAATACAGCGCACAGGGGGCAGCTGAGCAGGCACGTAAAACTGAGGTCATGGGTTTGATTCCCACCATGGCCCTAACTGTGTGGAGTTTGTATATTCTCCCCGTACTTGCGTGGGTTTCCTTCGGGTACTCTGGTTTCCTCCCACAATCCAAAAATATACTGGTAGGTTAACGGTATCCCAACAATATTAACCCTAGCGTGAGTGTGTGTACGTACATGTGGTAGGGAATATAGATTATAAGCTCCACTGGGGCAGGGACTGATTTTGAATGACCAAATAATCTGTGTAAAGCGCTGCGGAATATGTGTGCGCTATATAAACATCTGGTAATAAAGGAACATGGCGCACAGGGGGCACCTGAGCAGGTAAGCAACATGGCACAAAGGGGGCACCTAAGCAGGTACGCAACAGCGCACAGGGGGCACCTGAGCAGGTAAGCAACATGGCACACAGGAGGCAGCTGCGCAGGCACGCAACAGTGCACAGCTGAGCAGGTACACAACACAGCGGCATTGTAACAGGCAGACATTATAATAGATTAAAGCTGCAAAACCCTA
Source organism: Pseudophryne corroboree (assembly GCF_028390025.1). Lineage (NCBI taxonomy): Eukaryota > Metazoa > Chordata > Amphibia > Anura > Myobatrachidae > Pseudophryne > Pseudophryne corroboree. The sequence goes on along the minus strand of NC_086447.1, from coordinate 420,917,744 downwards.
TAGATACAATACAATGTAATGTAATGTAATGCAATGCAAGCTGCAAAACCGATACACAATCCAGCAAGCTACATATAGTACAGCATACACTGCAGTCTGTTTATCAGGCGAGCGCTGCACATCATACAGAGCAGCTCACAGTGACCTATACAGACCGGTCTACAGACAATGTAGGAGCAGCGCCCACAGACACAACAGGGGACAGAGCCAGACACAGTATACACCGACGCCAGGCCCAACTCTCACCTTCCAGAAAGCGGCTCCCTCGGCCGCCCGCCATCTTCCGCCTTACTCCATAACTAGCACAGGCTGAAGCGCTGGAGCGAGGGAGCAGGAAATGGCCGGAAGAAAATGGCCTCGCAAGGTGAGAGCGGAGTAAAGGCAGCCGGTGAGGGTCCGGGATGCCACACAGGCCTCAGCCGATGGATGAGGATAGAGGAGGCCGCAGTGAGAGTGATGGGAGGAGCCTGACACACTCACACTCAGGCCGGGAGGGGGGATCTGCTGCTGCTGCGGATGTATCTACAAGTAGTGTTGTTGTTATTATTATTACTGCTGCACTGACAGCGCACTGGGCGCAATATACTGCCGGCGCAGCGCCACCTGCCCATCGGATCCCCGCTCTCACAGCTACTATAGATCCTGTTACTATAATGCTCTCACGGTTCAGGCTGTAATGGTTTAGAAAAAGCTCTCACTTTGGGTTCTGCTCCGCGACATTGTGTTACTTGCATTTTTGTATTATTTTTTCCTAGCTTCTAAACGTTGAAGAAGTTAAAACCTGGGGGTATATTCGCTTAAAGTCGATTTTGTGTTATCCACCGTTTTGTGGTCAATTTTGTATTTTTGGATATTACTACAACAAAAATCGGTCAAGATGTTCCAAAATAGAGTTTCAATAAAACATCGATGTTTATAGGAACATTAAATGCAAATCAGAAGGTTTCCACAGGGAAACATAGGGGGTGTAGAGTGGATCTGGATCAAGAGGCACCAACAGATACAGTTTAGCTGGCCCAGGATGCATAGGGACCTCCTCTATAACCCCGCCTCCGGGCACTGAGTTCCGTTTTGAGTTGGTGCCTGCAGGGGTGTATCTTCCTATTGGCCAGGATGGCACTCACCATGGGCGCCAGCCGAGGGGGGGGGCGCCGCCCAGAGGTGCCACCCACGGGCAGTAGGTAGATTCACTTTTAGAGGCAGCAGCTATACCCCCACCCCGTGTAGTTCCTCACCAGCAGGGATGCCCAGTAATGATCACAGCAGGCAGCAGCGGCTGCTGGGGGGTGTAGTTTATGTAGAGTTTCTTGCCTGTATTGTGTGCGGTGCTGGACCCCGGCACCAATTACAGTGGCTGCTGCTGCTGCATTCTTTGATCATTAATGGGCATCCCTGCTGTTGTTGAACTACACGGGGGTGGGGGGATAGCTGTCGCCTCTAAAAGTGAATCTACCTAAAAGTGCTGCCTTTAATAGTAAAATCAACATGGGGCATATGTGTGTCTGGCACTGTGGGGGTATATGTGTATTTGACACTGTGGGGGCATAGGTGTATCTGGCACTGTGGGGGCATTTGAGTGGCCGGCACTGTGGGGGCATAAAAGTGCACGGCACTGTGGGGGCATACGAGTGTGTGGCACTGTAGGGGCATATGAGTGTACGGCACTGTAGGGGCATACGAGTGTCTGGCTCTGTGGGGGCATATGTGTATCTGGCACTGTGGGGGCCTATATGTAACTGGCACTATACTGGGGGACATTATGTGCATCTGACACTATACTGGGGACATTATGTGTAAGGAGAACTACTGTGGGTATTGTGTGTGCGCATGTGTAGGGGGTGTGATTATATATTTATAGTTTGATATCATTATAAAAAATTGTGAGGCCATGCCCACTTTCCCAGGAATGCCCACTTTCCCAGGAGTGTGCACGCCTTCCCATATATATATATATATATATATATATATATTTCTCTAACGTCCTAAGTGGATGCTGGGACTCCGTAAGGACCATGGGGAATAGCGGCTCCGCAGGAGACTGGGCACAACTAAAAGAAAGCTTTAGACTACTGGTGTGCACTGGCTCCTCCCACTATGACCCTCCTCCAGACTTCAGTTAGATTCTTGTGCCCGGCAGAGCTGGATGCACACTAGGGGCTCTCCTGAGCTCCTAGAAAGAAAGTATATTTAGGTTTTTTATTTTACAGTGAGATCTGCTGGCAACAGACTCACTGCAGCGAGGGACTAAGGGGAGAAGAAGCGAACCTACCTAACAGGTGGTAGTTTGGGCTTCTTAGGCTACTGGATACCATTAGCTCCAGAGGGATCGACCGCAGGACCCGACCTTGGTGTTCGTTCCCGGAGCCGCGCCGCCGGCCCCCTTACAGAGCCAGAAGCAAGAAGTGTTCCGGAAAATCGGCAGCAGAAGACTTCAGTCTTCAACAAGGTAGCGCACAGCACTGCAGCTGTGCGCCATTGTTCCTCATGCACACTTCACACTTCGGTCACTGATGGGTGCAGGGCGCTGGGGGGGGCGCCCTGAGGGCAATATAAGACACCTTGGCTGGCAAATCTACACCACATATAGTCAGGAAGGCTATATAGGTGTAAAAATACATGAGAAAAATACAAGAAAAGGATAGCAGCGCTAAATGAATTGTTGTGAACAATTATTGATGCGAAGGATTGAGTGATAAACTAGTTATACAATTTAATAAAAATATTGATAATAGTAACAACGGCCTTTAAGTAAAAAATGGATACACATCCATAAACAATTAAAAACAATTCATGTGGGTCAAATGAAATTATTGACTGCCTAGCACATTAACATCCGTTCCTGATGTAGAAACCTGGAAATTTAGCAGATGGAGACAGACTGACGGCGCAGTCACACCAATGCACTTTACCCAAAACCGCTAGAGGTGTAGTCCCTTTAAGAACGTCACTGATGTTTAAGCTTCCAATCAGCCAGATTCGGGATCCTCATTTAATACGGTGTCCTCTTTGTGAAGATGGGGTAGATGGTGCTCCTTAATCAGGAAATAGTTGTCTCGATTGAACTGCAGATGGTAAAGTCCAGTGTTTGGTCCGGATATGGTGCGGCAGTCAAAATTGGCGTAATAGTTGACCCAAGTAGCCTCCTCCTAACGCGTTTCACTGCAAGGCACTGCAGCTTTATCAAAGGTGACTTAGGTAGGCCACTGGCAGGATATTTATACCTTAGATAATTACCAAACAATCAACAGCTGTTTCACTCAATCCTTCTATTTGGTTAAATTGTACATAAAAACAATCATCCTAACCTATCATTGGGTTGTTTGTATGTTATAGGGACAGACTCAAAGATGAAAACTCTATTTATTAATAAACAATTTATAAGCGCTCCACCGAGCGGAAATACTACACTTATGACAGTGGGGAATATGATATTAAAAGAACTCCCCCGATAGTCATTACTATAGATTATTACCAACAAAGTATAGGTATATAAATAATCAATTTTTGAAACCAGTCTAATGGATATATGAGGTGCAATTAAACATCTTTATCCAATACATAGGCTTCTGTGACCCGGAAGTATTATTATAGAGGTCAAACACAATGAATAGATTTGCCTTTTGGACTAAATTGTTTATTAATAAATAGAGTTTTCATCTTTGAGTCTGTCCCTATAACATACAAACAACCCAATGATAGGTTAGGATGATTGTTTTTATGTACAATTTAACCAAATAGAAGGATTGAGTGAAACAGCTGTTGATTGTTTGGTAATTATCTAAGGTATAAATATCCTGCCAGTGGCCTACCTAAGTCACCTTTGATAAAGCTGCAGTGCCTTACAGTGAAACGCGTTAGGAGGAGGCTACTTGGGTCAACTATTACGCCAATTTTGACTGCCGCACCATATCCGGACCAAACACTGGACTTTACCATCTGCAGTTCAATCGAGACAACTATTTCCTGATTAAGGAGCACCATCTACCCCATCTTCACAAAGAGGACACCGTATTAAATGAGGAACCCGAATCTGGCTGATTGGAAGCTTAAACATCAGTGACGTTCTTAAAGGGACTACACCTCTAGCGGTTTTGGGTAAAGTGCATTGGTGTGACTTCGCCGTCAGTCTGTCTCCATCTGCTAAATTTCCAGGTTTCTACATCAGGAACGGATGTTAATGTGCTAGGCAGTCAATAATTTCATTTGACCCACATGAATTGTTTTTAATTGTTTATGGATGTGTATCCATTTTTTACTTAAAGGCCGTTGTTACTATTATCAATATTTTTATTAAATTGTATAACTAGTTTATCACTCAATCCTTCGCATCAATAATTGTTCACAACAATTCATTTAGCGCTGCTATCCTTTTCTTGTATTTTTGTCATGTGTGGTTGGGGTGTAACTATCCCCAAATATTATAGCAGCAGCATTAGAAACACAGCACCGACAAGCGCCCGATCTTCCATTCATTTGGTAAATTTTCTTCGTGTAAAAATACCCCTGCCAGAATTCCAGAAAAAGCGGGAGAAGTCCGCCGGAAAAGGGGCGGGGCCATCTCCCTCAGCACACTGGCGCCATTTTTCCCTCACAGCTCCGCTGGAAGGACGCTCCCTTGCTCTCCCCTGCAGTGTACAAGCTACAGAACGGTAAAAAAGAGAGGGGGACACTAAATTTAGGCGCAGTATATATTATATAAGCAGCTATAAGGGAAAAACACTCATTTATAGTGGGATCCCTGTGTTATATAGCGCTCTGGTGTGTGCTGGCATACTCTCTCTCTGTCTCCCCAAAGGGCTTGTGGGGTCCTGTCCTCTGTCAGAGCATTCCCTGTGTGTATGCGGTGTGTCGGTACGATTGTGTCGACATGTTTGATGAGGAGGCTTATGTGGAGGCGGAGCAGATGCCGATAAATGTGATGTCACCCCCTGCGGGGTCGACACGTGAGTGGATGGTGCTGTGGAAGGAATTACGCGACAGTGTCGACTCCTTGCATAAAAGGTTTGACGACATACCAAATGTGGGACAGCCGGCTTCTCAGCCTGTGCCTGCCCAGGCGTCTCAAAAGCCATCAGGGGCTCTAAAACGCCCGCTACCTCAGATGGCAGACACAGATGTCGACACGGATACTGACTCCAGTGTCGACGACGATGAGACTAATGTAACTTCCAGTAGGGCCACACGTTACATGATTGAGGCAATGAAAAATGTGTTGCACATTTCTGATGTTACCCCCGATACCACAAAAAAGGGTATTATGTTTGGAGAGAAAAAACTACCAGTAGCTTTTCCTCCATCTGAGTGTCACGATCCGGGTATCTGGACGCCATTTCTTACCCATCAGATGCCTCCTAAGGCTGGCTCAGCGCTCCAGGACCGGATCCCATCTGTTATCCTGATGTGTACATTCCTGTATCCTCTCCTGTCACTCTGGGACGCTGTCACAGTAAACGCCATATTACACCTGGCATGGCGTCTCCCGCGGCCTCTGCCGCCGTCCCTGAACTTCTGCATGCAGAGTGTCTGAGTGGCGATTACGTCAGCCGCGGCCTCCGCTGTGTCCGCGTGGTTGGATGTGCATCTGTCAGCCTGGCGCCTCCTGTCTCCGGTGGCCGGCGCCGCCATTACTGTTTTCATTACCACATGGATTACAAACCAAACTTCCCTCCAAGTGTCTGCATGGGCGCAGCCATCTTGGATTCTGTCAGCTGATCATTTCCACCAATCTGTTCTCAGTATTGATAATCTGCATAATTGCCTAGCCAATCCCTTCCTTGCTGCGGGTATAAATACACTGTGCCTGAGCAAGGAAGGCGTCAGTGCTTTGGTTGTCAAACCTAGTTCCTGTTTGTCTCTCTCCTGTGATTGTCTTCCAGGTTCCAGCTCCTGTCTCAAGACTTCCACCATAGAGACCCGCACCAGCATTCCACCTGCGGTGTAGCCTGACTCTCCAATCCATTGTGGATTCATCTGTTTCCAGCTACAACATTACCTGCTTCCAGCTCAGCTTCCAGCAGAGTACAGCTTCCCTTAAAGGGCCGGTGTCCTTTCTACACTTTACCACTCTCCACCGGTATTATTATTTCTACGCTCTCAAGTTCTACATTTCAGTTCATATTTCATCGCTCCCAAGTTCATTTATTATTTAACTGGTTCCAGCCAGTATCCACTCCGTGCTAACAACAGTCTGGTTCCAGCCAGTATCCACAGCAGCTGTTTTATCTTCAGCAACCCAGCTTTTCCTGGAACACCAGCTGGCACAATCCTGGGTTATCTCCATTGCTACAGTCGGGCCTGGTAAGGACTTTCCATCTAGAAGATCATAAGAACTATCTCACACTACCAGTGCCCTGTGGCTCCTGCCATCCTGTAGTACCCAGGAACTGTATTTATTCTTTGCTGACTTTTACGTTTTCTTTTACTGCTGCTGTGTTGCGGAGTTGTCATAATAAACATCATTGACTTTTATCCAAGTTGTCGTGGTCACGCCTTCGGGCATTTATTATTCATGTTACTTACATGTCCAGGGGTCTGATACAACCTCCCAGGTTCTGGTACATCTCAGCCCCTACAACTGAGGCTGCCTCCCGTCAGCTCAGGCCCTCAGTTGTGACACTGAGGAGTTAAATGACGTGTGTGAAGAAGCGTGGGCTTCCCCTGATAAGAAACTGGTAATTTCTAAGAGGTTACTAATGGCGTACCCTTTCCCGCCAGAGGATAGGTCACGTTGGGAAACATCCCCTAGGGTGGATAAAGCGCTCACACGCTTGTCAAAGAAGGTGGCACTACCGTCTCCGGATACGGCCGCCCTGAAGGAATCTGCTGATAGAAAGCAGGAGGCTATCCTGAAGTCTATATATACACACACAGGTGTTATACTGAGACCAGCTATTGCTTCAGCATGGATGTGCAGTGCTGCAGCTGCGTGGTCAGATTCCCTGTCGGAAAATATTGATACCCTAGACAGGGACACTATATTGCTAACCGTAGAGCATATTAAAGACGCACTTTTATACATGAGGGATGCATAGAGGGATATTTGCCGGCTGGCATCTAAAATAAGTGCAATGTCCATTTCTGCCTGGAGAGGGTTATGGACTCGGCAGTGGACAGGAGATGCAGATTCTAAAAGGCACATGGAAGTTCTGCCTTATAAGGGTGAGGAGTTGTTCAGGGATGGTCTCTCGGACCTCGTTTCCACAGCAACAGCTGGGAAGTCTACATTTTTACCCCATGTTCCCTCACAGCCAAAGAAAGCACCGTATTATCAGGTACAGTCCTTTCGGCCCAATAGGGGCAAGCGGTTTAGGGGCGCGTCCTTTCTGCCCAGAGGCAGAGGTAGAGGAAAAAAGCTGCAGCATACAGCCAGTTCCCAGGAGCAAAAGTCCTCCCCCGCTTCCTCTAAGTCCACAGCATGACGCTGGGGCTCCACAGGCGGAGCCAGGTACGGTGGGGGCCCGTCTCAAATATTTCAGCAATCAGTGGGCTTGCTCACGGGTGGATCCCTGGATCCTTCAAGTGGTATCTCAGGGGTACAAGCTGGAATTCGAGACGTCTCCCCCCCGCCGTTTCCTCAAATCTGCCTTACCAACCACTCCCTCAGACAGGGAGGCAGTGTTACAGGCAATTCACAAGCTGTATTCACAACAGGTGATAGTAAAGGTGCCCCTACATCAACAAGGACGGGGTTACTATTCCACAATGTTTGTGGTACCGAAACCGGACGGTTCGGTGAGACCCATTTTAAATTTGAAATCCTTGAACACATATATAAAAAAATTCAAGTTCAAGATGGAATCGCTCAGGGCGGTTATTGCAAGCCTGGACGAGGGGGATTACATGGTATCACTGGACATCAAGGATGCTTACCTGCATGTCCCCATTTACCATCCTCACCAGGAGTACCTCAGATTTGTGGTACAGGATTGTCATTACCAATTCCAGATGTTGCCGTTCGGTCTATCCACGGCTCCGAGGGTCTTTACCAAGGTAATGGCCGAAATGATGATACTCCTTCGAAAGAAGGGAGTTTTAATTATCCCGTACTTGGACGATCTCCTGATAAAGGCGAGGTCCAGGGAGCAGTTGTTGGTCGGGGTAGCACTATCTCGGGAGGTGCTACAACAGCACGGCTGGATTCTAAATATTCCATAGTCACAGCTGGTCCCTACGACACGTCTACTGTTCCTGGGGATGGTTCTGGACACAGAACAGAAAAAAGTGTTTCTCCCGGAGGAGAAGGCCAAGGAGCTGTCATCTCTAGTCAGAGGCCTCCTAAAACCAAAACAGGTGTCGGTGCATCACTGCACGCGGATCCTGGGAAAGATGGTAGCTTCCTACGAAGCAATTCCATTCGGCAGGTTCCATGCAAGAACCTTTCAGTGGGACCTGTTGGACAAGTGGTCCGGATCGCATCTTCAGATGCATCGGCTGATAACCCTGTCTCCAAGGACCAGGGTGTCTCTGCTGTGGTGGCTGCAGAGTGCTCATCTTCAAGAGGGCCGCAGATTCGGCATACAGGACTGGGTCCTGGTGACAACGGATGCCAGCCTTCGAGGCTGGGGGGCAGTCACACAGGGAAGAAACTTCCAAGGACTATGGTCAAGTCAGGAGACTTCCCTGCACATAAATATTCTGGAGCTGAGGGCCATTTACAATGCCCTAAGTCAGGCAAAACCCCTGCTTCAAAACCAGCCGGTACTGATCCAGTCAGACAACATCACGGCGGTCGCCCATGTAAACCGACAGGGCGGCACGAGAAGCAGGACGGCGATGGCAGAAGCCACAAGGATTCTCCGATGGGCGGAAAATCACGTGTTAGCACTGTCAGCAGTGTTCATTCCGGGAGTGGACAACTGGGAAGCAGACTTCCTCAGCAGGCACGACCTCCACCCGGGAGAGTGGGGACTTCATCCAGAAGTCTTCCAACTGATTGTAAACCGTTGGGAAAGGCCACAGGTGGACATGATGGCGTCCCGCCTAAACAAAAAGCTAGAAAGATATTGCGCCAGGTCAAGAGACCCGCAGGCGATAGCTGTGGACGCTCTAGTGACACCGCGGGTGTACCGGTCGGTTTATGTGTTCCCTCCTCTTCCTCTCATACCAAAGGTACTGAGGATAATAAGGAGAAGAGGAGTAAGAACTATACTAATTGTTCCGGATTGGCCAAGAAGAGCTTGGTACCCGGAACTTCAAGAAATGATGTCAGAGGACCCATGGCCTCTGCCGCTCAGACAGGACCTGCTGCCGCAGGGGCCCTGTCTGTTCCAAGACTTACCGCGGCTGCGTTTGATGACATGGCGGTTGAACACCGGATCCTGAAGGAAAAGGGCATTCCGGAGGAAGTCATTCCTACGCTGATTAAAGCTAGGAAAGAAGTAACCGCAAATCATTATCACCGCATATGGCGAAAATATGTTGCGTGGTGTGAGGCCAGGAAGGCCCCAACGGAGGAATTTCAGCTGGGCCGTTTCCTGCACTTCCTACAGTCAGGGGTGACTATGGGCCTAAAATTGGGTTCCATTAAGGTCCAGATTTCGGCTCTATCGATTTTCTTCCAGAGACAACTGGCTTCACTACCTGAAGTTCAGACTTTTGTTAAGGGAGTGCTGCATATTCAGCCCCCTTTTGTGCCTCCAGTGGCTCCTTGGGATCTCAACGTGGTGTTGGATTTGCTAAAGTCACATTGGTTTGAGCCACTTAAAACCGTGGAATTGAAGTATCTCGCGTGGAAAGTGGTCATGTTGTTGGCCTTGGCTTCGGCCAGGCGTGTATCAGAATTGGCGGCTTTGTCATGTAAATGCCCTTATCTGATTTTCCATATGGATAGGGCAGAATTGAGGACTCGTCCCCAGTTTCTTCCTAAAGTGGTATCAGCTTTTCATCTGAACCAACCTATCGTGGTGCCTGCGGCTACTACAGACTTGGAGGCTTCCAAGTTGTTGGACGTAGTCAGGGCCCTGAAAATCTATGTTTCCAGGACAGCTGGAGTCGGAAAGACTGACTCGCTATTTATCCTGTATGCGCCCAACAAGTTGGGTGCACCTGCTTCAAAGCAGACTATTGCTCGCTGGATCTGTAGTACGATTCAGCTTGCACATTCTGCGGCTGGACTGCCGCATCCTTAATCAGTAAAAGCCCATTCCACGAGGAAGGTGGGCTCTTCTTGGGCGGCTGCCCGAGGGGTCTCGGCTCTACAACTTTGCCGAGCAGCTACTTGGTCGGGGTCAAACACGTTTGCTAAATTCTACAAGTTTGACACCCTGGCTGAGGAGGACCTAGAGTTTGCCCATTCGGTGCTGCAGAGTCATCCGCACTCTCCCGCCCGTTTGGGAGCTTTGGTATAATCCCCATGGTCCTTACGGAGTCCCAGCATCCACTTAGGACGTTAGAGAAAATAAGAATTTACTCACCGGTAATTCTATTTCTCGTAGTCCGTAGTGGATGCTGGGCGCCCATCCCAAGTGCGGATTGTCTGCAATACTTGTATATAGTTATTGCCTAACTAAAGGGTTATTGTTGAGCCATCTGTTGAGAGGCTCAGTTGTTATCATACTGTTAACTGGGTATTGTATCACGAGTTATACGGTGTGATTGGTGTGGCTGGTATGAGTCTTACCCGGGATTCAAAATCCTTCCTTATTGTGTCAGCTCTTCCGGGCACAGTATCCTAACTGAAGTCTGGAGGAGGGTCATAGTGGGAGGAGCCAGTGCACACCAGTAGTCTAAAGCTTTCTTTTAGTTGTGCCCAGTCTCCTGCGGAGCCGCTATTCCCCATGGTCCTTACGGAGTCCCAGCATCCACTACGGACTACGAGAAATAGAATTACCGGTGAGTAAATTCTTATTATATATATATATATATATATATATATATATAGGCACTACTGTGTGGCATAATGTGTATAAGGGGTACTACTGTGTAGCATAACGTGAATAATGTACATTACTATGCTTTGTAATGTGAGTAAGGCACACTACTCTGGTGTAATTTGAATCGGGATACTATTGAGTGGCCACACCCCTTTTTTGGCACACGTGCCCTCCCTATTTCAAATATGGGGGGGGTACCAGTCCTTTACTTTGCCAGGGGCGCTCGGACCCCTAAATACACCCCTGGGTGCCTGCAGCAGCAGGTAACTGAACAGTATTTGCTTCTGAGCTGGTAGTACTATATGTCATTGTGACATTCAGTGCTGCAGCTCCATCACCTCCCAAGCGGTGCCGCACACTCCCGTTGGCCTGGTTCCCCGATACCTGCGGTGGAGACATCCCGACTTAGGCACGGTCACAGACTTCACCCCGGGATCCCGTGGCTGCTACGGGGAGGAGGTAAGAGGGTCTCCTAGGCGAGACCCGCCATTAAACCGTGATCCGTCTGGGGAGATGGACCGTGGCGATTGCGAGGACACTGTCACTGGGCAGAGACCACACTAGACCACCAGGGCACCGGAGCGCAGGTCAGGTGTATTAATACCAATTTAATAGGGCTCCATAGTACCTGGGGTGGTAGACCAGCATAGGGGAGGCGGCGCTAGACCTGCAGCCCCTCCCCCGGCACAGGGGGCGCCATCTATTTGCAGATTTCCTCACACACTCCCTCACAGAGTTTCTGGTCACCATCTTAACAGCATAGCTGCAGCAGGTCTCCGGGATTGCAGGGCAAGGTCGCCCATGTAAAGCCGCCTGTGTACAGTGCTGAGACTTTACATTCACTCGAGTATCCTACATGTCTTAGAGACAGATATTATTGTCACTATAGTCTGTACCCTGGGCTAGGTGCGTTTGGGTCAAATAATATAGTTGTACACAGAGTTTATCTACATAATTATATAAGTATATTACTTCTGTGTTACAGGGCCTAATTCAGAGTTGATCGCAGCAGCAGATTTGTTAGCAGTTGGTCAAAACCATGTGCACTGCAGGGGGGACAGATATAACATGTGCAGAGAGAGTTAGATTTCGGTGGGGTATGTTAAAACTGAAATCTAAATTGCAGTGTAAAAATAAAACAGCCAGTATTTACCCTGCACAGAAACAAAATAACCCACCCAAATCTAACTCTCTCTGCACATGTTACATCTGCCACACCTGCAGTGCACATGGGCCCTCATTCCGAGTTGTTCGCTCGGTATTTTTCATCGCATCGCAGTGAAAATCCGCTTAGTACGCATGCGCAATGTTCGCACTGCGACTGCGCCAAGTAACTTTACTATGAAGAAAGTATTTTTACTCACGGCTTTTTCTTCGCTCCGGCGATCGTAATGTGATTGACAGGAAATGGGTGTTACTGGGCGGATACACGGCGTTTCAGGGGCGTGTGGCTGAAAACGCTACCGTTTCCGGAAAAAACGCAGGAGTGGCCGGGGAAACGGTGGGAGTGCCTGGGCGAACGCTGGGTGTGTTTGTGACGTCAACCAGGAACGACAAGCACTGAAATGATCGCACAGGCAGAGTAAGTCTGGAGCTACTCTGAAACTGCTAACTCGTTTGTAATCGCAATATTGCGCGTACGTCGGTCGCAATTTTAAGAAGCTAAGATTCACTCCCAGTAGGCGGCGGCTTAGCGTGTGTAACTCTGCTACATTCGCCTTGCGAGCGAACAACTCGGAATGAGGGCCATGGTTTTACCCAACTGCTAACAAATATGCTGCTGCGATCAACTCTGAATTACCCTCACAGTCACATTATTCCCTGTTGTTTCATTCCACAGATTATTGTATTTGTCTGTCTAATATATTCGTACTGTATAAGCCCATCATTTACATTGTGCAATGTGTAACAGAAAGGGCAGCAAATCAGCGGAAGCTCCTGCAAAATGCAGAATATGCTCCGCGGATTTCTCAGAGGGGGAATTATTGCATGAGGGTCTCTGTACTGCTTGTCATGCACCTCAGACCCTCCAACATGACCCGCCCCACTAGGTACAAAATGCTCTGTTCCTGGACTTCCCTCTTAATTTATTATTTCCATCACCTGTGGTGAACTAGTTAATTGATAAGAAAGCTGTTTCTTCACAGGTGATGGCAATAATAAATTAAGAGGGAAGTCCAGAAACAGAGCATTTTGTACCTAGTGGGGCGGGTCATGTTGGAGGGTATGGCACCTTCCAGTCAGTCTGACCACCATGAGCAGCTTTCACTACCCTGCTGGGTACTCTGGTGGAGCGCCTAGCGCCCCCTATGGGCCCACCTATGCCATTACCACCACAAATTGTCCCTATGGTAAACCCGCCTTGGGCGGAAAATGTGTCTAACCAACTGCAGCAACTAAACCAGTCTCTGGTTAGACAGAAATCTACCTCGGGTCACTCCTGTGCTCCTGGTCCCTCTAAGCGGGCTGCTTCCTCATCACAGTCTACAAACCTCTCTGATGTCTGATCTGAAGAGGAGGGGGAGCATATGATACTGTCAGGCACTGAATCCTGTGTTACTGACTAAGGAATCTCCCTTATTGAGTGATGTCCCTGCCCTGATGGTTGCTCTTAAGCATATCCTTCAAATCACAGATGAGGAGGATTCCACTACTGTGGTAAAGAAAACTGATAAGTTTAAACAGCAGAAGGTGGTTAAAACTGTTCTACCTAATTCTAACCATTTGGTGGACATCAGATGGGAACCCTGGTCTAATCCAGGGAAGAAATTCCCTATTCCTAAATGGGCCTTGGCACGCTACCCTCTCCCTGCAGAGTTGTGTAACAAATGGGAGACTCCACCGCCGGTGGATTCTCATGTCACCCGCCTAGTGGTGTCATCCACTCTGCCTGTCACCACTGTCACCTCACTGAGGGAGCCGACAGATAAACATATTGAAGTGTGCCTGAAATATGTATATTCCCTTACAGGGGGCTATTCATAGACCCACTATTGCGGCCTCTTGGGCTGCAAAAGGTATTGAGGCTTGGGTTCAGGCGTTAGAGGAGGAGCTGCCCAAGGATATTTCTGCTGCGGGGTACACTGGGCTCCACAGGGAATGACATTGGGGTGTAGAGTAGGATCTTGATCCGAGGCACCAACAGGCTAAAAGCTTTGACTGTTCCCAGAATGCATAGCGCCGCCTCCTCTATAACCCCGCCTCCGTGCACAGGAGCTCAGTTTTGTAGTTGATGCCATGCAGTGCAGGCATACAACAGGGGGGCTGTTCCAGCAGCCCTGAGAAGAGCTTTTCAAAGTGAAAAATAAAGACTTCAAGGGCTGCAGCAGTGTTAGATGTCAGTCAGGCATCTCCTGCTGCAGCTCCATCACCTCTCCCAGCGGCGCTGTACACTCCCGCGCCCTGGTTGCCGGGTACCCACAGCGGAGGCCCCGATTCCACTATGACAGTCACACACTGCCCTCCTGGATCATGTGGCCGCACACAGGGAGGAGGCAAGAGGGTCCCCAGGCGGGACCCGTGGGAAATCGCGATCCGGCGCGGCTGGTGGAATGCGGGCCGCACGCGATGGTGTGGGCACTGTGGCAGTACAGGGACCCCACTAGACCACCAGGGCAAGGGCACAGGTCGGTTTTATTAAAAAACGTTTATTATACAGCCCACAGTACCCGGTGGTGAAGTCCAGCAGGGGGTTAAGGCTTTGACCTGTAGCCCCTCCCCCAGCCCAAGGACGCCATTTAGAGTAAATGTTCCCACCCTGGAGCTGCATATCTCTCTCTCCCTCACTCCCTGTCAGCGTTTGGGCGCCATTAGGACAAGCTGAGCTGATCCTGGGACTGTTTGGGCAAATCCTCCTCTGTAAAGCCGCCTGCATGTCAATTCTCTGTTTGTGCATACACTACACAGGGGGTTCTTGTCCGGTATTGTGCTGCTGTTATTGTACTGGGTTGCCTCGCATTGAGCTTTCAGATATGTCAGCTGCAAGGGGCGACGGAGCTGGGGCTGATCCCACATTGCGTGGTGGTGACGCTGCAGGCACGTTTGAGGAGAATATAGCAGCTGAGGGTTCTGGTTCTGGGGGTTCCTTGCCCCCCAGTGGGATTGTAGCAACGGGGGTTCAAAATGACCCGCCTTGGGTTACTTTTTCCACGCTATTGAGAATGCTAGTAACTAGACTTGCGCCAACTATGGGACCTCCTGTGCCGGTACAACCGCTTATGGTCCCTGCGGTTAATCCGCCATGGGCAGATCAACTGTCCTCTCAGTTACAGCAATTGAACCAATCACTGACTAAACAGAAATATAACCCTCACCCGCCCAAGACAACGGGATCCTCTAAACGGGCTATTACTTCCTCACAATCCACCAACGTCCCAGACACCTCATCTGATGAGGATGGCGTATATACTGACCCCACAGATTCTGATCCTGATGCTTCTGATGGGAAATCTGTTTCACAGGTGGATGTTCCTGACTTGTTGGAGGCTATCAGGCTAATTCTTCAAATTACTGATGACCCAGAGCCAGATACTGCCACTAAGAAACTAGACTGTAGACTGTAGAAAGTGGTTAAACAGGTTTTACCTCATTCTGACCATTTAGCTGACATACGTCAGGAATCCTCGGAAAATCCAGGAAAGAAATTCACGCCTCACAGGAAGATGCTAGCTCGCTATCCCCTTGCGGCGGAGCTAAGTAAAAATTGGGAGATACTCCCGCCAGTGGATTCGTAGGTGGCGCGGCTGGTGGTATCCTCTGCTCTGCCTGTAACTACCGTCACTTCTCTGAAAGAACCGACGGATAAACGTGTGGAGGGTTGTTTAAAGGCGATTTATACTCTAACGGGTGCTGTGCATCGGCCCACCATTGCAGCGACTTGGGCTGCAGAGGCTATTTAAGCGTGGGCTCAGGAGTTGGAAGCTGAGATGTCTTCCAACGCTTCTGATCATGCTAAACAATGTCTATCGTATATTGTCACAACTTCTCATTACTTTAAGGAGACGGCTTCTGATGCTGGTATTCTGGCCAAGGCTTCTACTACATCCATACTGGCTCGCCGGACTTTCTGGCTGCGGTCCTGGTCCGTGGATCTGGACTCTTAAGAAAACCCTGGAGGTGCTCCCTTTTAAGGGAGACATTCTTTTCGGAGAAGACCTCAACAAGATAGTGGCTGACTTAGCTTCTGCTAAAACAGCATGTCTGCCTAGTACTGCTCCTTCGGTACCGAAGGCTAAGAGTACTTCCTTTCGCTCCTTTCGTCCTTCAGGGAAAGCAATACCTGAGGTTTGTGGTTGGCAACCTCCATTACCAGTTTTGGGCATTACCTTTTGGTTTGACCACAGCTCCGCGAGTCTTCACCAAGGTCATGGCGGTAATGACGGCTGTACTCCGCCGTCAAGGGGTCAGGATCCTACCGTACCTGAACACATTGTTGATCCTGGCAAATCCCCAGAAATTTTCCTACGCCATCTGGATCTGACTATCCAGGTTCTGCAAGCCCACGGGTGGCTCATCAATTGGAAGAAATCTTCCCTGGTCCCTGCTCAGAGCATGGTACATCTGGGGGCGTTGTTGGACACTCACAACCAGCGGTTGTTCTTGTCTCAGGAGAAAGTCCTGAAGCTTCAGGACAAGATTCGATGCTTCCTATCTCGTCCGCAAGTGTCGATACATTCGGCAATGCAAGTGCTAGGTCTCATGGTGTCGGCTTTCGACATGGTGGAGTACGCTCAATTCCATTCCCGCCCTCTGCAGAAGCTGATTCTTGCCAAGTGGGACGGCCTGCCTCACCGGATCAGGTCTCAAATGATCTCCTTGTCTCCGGAGGTCCGTTTGTCACTGAGCTGGTGGCTTCAGGACCAACGATTGAGCAGGGGTCGTCCCTTCTGGATCTCCAACTGGGTCCTTCTGATGACAGATGCCAGTCTGAGAAGTTGGGGCGCTGTGTTAGAGCAACACTCCCTTCAGGGTCGGTGGACCAAGGAGGAGTCTCTCCTCCCGATAAACATTCTGGAGTTGCGGGCAGTGTTCAACTCATTGAACTTGGCCCAGCATTTAATACAGCACAGACCTGTTCAAGTACAGTTGGACAACGCCACCACGGTGGCGTACATCAATCATCAAGGCGGCACTCGAAGCCACATGGCAATGAGGGAAGTATCACGGATCCTTCAGTGGGCGGAACGCCATCTGCCAGCCATATCGGCAGTATTCATTCCGGGGGTCCTAAACTGGTAAACGGACTTTCTCAGTCGTCAGGACATACACGCCGGAGAGTGGAGCTTCCATCCAGAAGTGTTTCAACTCCTCGTGGACAGGTGGGGCCTTCCAGATGTGGACCTGATGGCGTCTCAACACAATAACAAGGTTCCGGTCTTCGGAGCAAGGACACGGGATCCTCAAGCAGTGTTCGTGGACGCACTGGCAGTTCCATGGAACTTTCAGCTGCCATACGTGTTCCCTCCGGTGTCAATCCTGCCCAGAGTAATAAGGAAGTTCAAGTAAGAAGGAGGAATCCTACTTCTGATCGCTCCCGCGTGGCCCAGACGGCATTGGTTCTCAGACCTTCAGGGTCTCTCGATAGAGCGTCCCCTTCTTCCACAGCGCCCAGATCTCCTCGTTCAGGGCCCTTATGTATATCAGGATTTAGCCCGGTTGGCTTTGACAGCGTGACTCTTGAAGCTTCCGTCTTGAGGGTCAAAGGAATTTCTGAGGCGGTCATTCAAACCATGTTGAAGGCCCGGAAACCAGCTTCTGCTCGGATTTACCATAGGGTCTGGAATTCTTACTTTGCTTGGTGCGCATCTAACAATCATGACGCTTACAAGTTTAGTACGGCCAAACTTTTGGCCTATCTACAACAGGGCCTGGACTTGAGCCTTCGTCTGGCCTCCATCAAGGTTCATATTTCTGCCTTGTCGGTTTGGTTTCAGAGAAAAATTGCGACCTTACCTGATGTCATACGTTCACTCAGGGTGTGTTGCGGATTCAACCTCCTTATGTCCCGCCTGTGGCTCCTTGGGACTTGTCAGTGGTTCTGGAGGCGTTGCAAGGGTCTCCGTTTGAGCCTCTTGAATCTGCAAACCTTAAGTGGCTTTCTCTTAAGGTAGTATTTCTGCTGGCTATTGCCTCTGCTAGACAGGTGTCTGATTTGGGTGCCTTGTCTTGTAGGTCACCATATCTGATTTTTCACCGTGATCGGGCGGTTCTTAGAACATGTCCCGGGTATTTACCTTTCCATCTTAATCAGGAGATTGTTATTCCGGCCTTTGCCTCTACTGAATTGTCTTCCAAAGAGTGGTTTTTGGATGTGGTACGGGCTCTCCGTATCTATGTGAAGAGAACTGCTTCCCTTCGGAAGTCTGATTCTGTCTTTGTACTGTTTGGTTTTCACAAACGTGGCTGGCCTGCTCACAAGCAGACCCTGGCCAGATGGATTAGAATGGTGATTGCACATGCTTATGTACAGGCTGGCCTTCCAGTTCCTGCTACCATTAAGTCCCATTCTACTCGGTCTGTTGGACCGTCTTGGGCGGCCCGCCGTGGTGCGACCCTTGAACAATTGTGCAAGGCAGCTGCGTGGTCCTCAGTGAACACGTTCATAAGGTTCTATGCCTTCGATACTTCCGCCTCCCGGGATGCTTCCTTTGGACGCCGGGTTCTTGTGCCCGCTACAGTGCGTCCCCTCCCATAAGGAACTGCTTTAGGACATCCTCAATGTCATTCCCTGTGGAGCCCAGTGTAACCCGCAGCAGAAAACAAGATTTATGGTAAGAACTTTCTGCGAGGTACACTGGGCTTCACAAGGCGCCCACCCTGACGCACTTGGCTTCTTTGGGTTGGTAAGGCATTAGCCGCTGACACCTTCTCCGGTCGTGAGAATGTGGTGTATGTAGCTACTAACAGTTGTCGTCTCTTTTGCCTGCTACTGCATTGGACTGGTTCACAAAAACTGAGCTCCTGTGCACGAAGGCTGGGTTATAGAGGAGGCGGCGCTATGCATTCTGAGAACAGTCAAAGCTTTTAGCCTGTTGGTGCCTCGGATCAAGATCCTACTCTACACCCCAATGTCCTTCCCTGTGGAGCCCAGTGTAACTCGCAGAAAGAGATTTCACAACGGTAAGTTCTTACCATAAATCTCGTTTTCTGACAATGCCAGACAATACCTGTCTCAGGGATCGGTATGAAATACCTACCATCAAAATCCCAAAGGTCGAAATCCTGACAGCAATTGACCGACGGTCAAAATACTGACATGGACAAAATACCAACATTTAAAATACCGACAAGGTCAAAATACCGACATGTAAAATGTTGAAAGGTCAAAATGCCAACATTATTTTTTCATTGTTTTTTGTTGTGTATGTCGACATGGACACCATATAAGTGTCCCGCGTCCCCTCGCATGGCTCGCTGCGCTTGCCATGCTGCACTCGGCACACTATTGTATTCCCCCTCCAGGTCCACTGGGATGGTAAAGTATGAACAAGTCGGTTTCTATGAAAACATCATGAAAACCTCATGTGTGCATTTTGACCTGTCGACATTTTACATGTCAGTATATTGACCTTGTCGGTATTTTAAATGTTGGTTTTTTAAATGTTGGTTTCTGCAAGCACATGGGTGGCTAATAATTTTTAGAAAGTCCTCGTTGGTCCTAGCTCAGAGCATGGTGCACCTAGGGGCTCTCTTGGATACACACAGTCAGAGACTGTTCCTGTCTCCAGACAAACTTCAGGACAGGATAAGACACTTCATTCATTGCCCCAGAGTGTTGATACACTCAGCGATGCAAGTCCTTGGCCTGATGGTGTTGTCATTCGACATGGTAGAGTACGCTCCATTTCACTCTTGTCCTCTGCAACGGTTGATCATGTCAAAGTGGGACGGCCTACCTCATTGGATCATATACCAGATGGTCTCCTGACTCCAGAGGTTCGTCTGTCATTGTCCTGGTGGCTCCGGGCCCAGCTATTGTGCAGGGACCGTCTATTCTGGATCCCCAACTGGGTCCTACTAACAACGGACGCCAGTCTGCGGGGATGGGGATTGGTGTTGGAGCAACATTAGTTTCAGGGTCGTTGGACCAAGGAGGAATCACTCCTCCTGAGCATTTTCTCTTGCCCTCCCTCTGGTACGGAACAGGCCTGTTCAGGTAAAGTCAGGCAACGCCACCACGGTGGCATACAAGAACCATCAAGGCAGCACTCAAAGCCGCTTGCCAATGATTAAAGTGGAATGCCATCTGCCAGCCATATCGGCAGTGTTCATTCCGGGCATCCTAAACTGAGAAGAGGTCTTCCTCAGTCATCAGGACGTTTACTCCGGAGAGTGGAGCCTTCATCCAGAAGCCTTCCAACTTCTGGTGGACAGGTGGGGTCTACCGCACGTAAATCTCATGGCGTCTCAACACAATCACAGGGTTCCGGTCTTCGGATCATGAACCAGGGATCCTCAGACAGCGTTCTTGGATGCACTGCCAGTAGATGCACTGGCAGTTCCGTGGAACTTTTAACTGCCTTACATATTCCACCCAGTGTCACTCCTGCCCAGGGTACTGTCGAAGTTCAAGCAAGAAGGAGGTCTGCTGATTCTGGTCGCTCCTGCGTGGCCCAGATGGCATTGGTTCTCAGACCTACAAGGTCTCTCGTAAGAGCGTCCCCTACTACTTCCTCAGCATCAAGACCTCCTCATACAGGGCCCTTGTCTCTACCAGGACCTGGACAGAATGGCTTTGATGGCGTGGCTCTTGAAGCTTCGCTCCTGAGGGCCAAAGGATTTACTGAGGCGATTGTTCAGACTATGCTGAAGGCCTGTTAACCAGCCTCTGCCTGGATTTACTACAGGGTTTGGCATTCTTACATCACCTGGTGTGCTGATAAGAATTATGACGCTTACAGATTCAAAACTTCCAGAATTCTGGCTTTACTGCAAAGAGGATTAGACTTAGGTGTTCGTCTGGCCTCCCTCAAGGTTCGCATATCTACCTTGTGGGTATGGTTTCAGCACAAGATTGCCTCTGTTCCTGACGTACACATGTTTACTCGGGTTTTGCGTATGTAGCCTCCCTATGTCCCCCCCCCCCCCCAGGTGGTTTCATGGGACCTGTCTATTGTATTGAAAGCTCTTCAAGAGCATCCATTCCAACCCCTTGAACCAGTGGACCCCAAGTGGCTCACGGCCAAGGTCCTGTTCTTGCTAGCTATTGCTTCTGCAAGACGGGTGTCAGACTTAGGCGCTTTGTCCTGTCATCCACCCTTTCTGATACTTCACCATGACAGGGCGGTTCTACGAATTCGGCCCGGTTATTTACCTAAGGTGGTGTCATCCTTTCACCTTAACCAAGAGATTGTGGTCGCGGCCTTTATCTCTTCGGACTTGTCAACCAAAGAACGTTCTTTGGATGTGGTGAGGGCACTCCGTGTCTCTGTGGACAGGACTGCTTCCATTAGGCGTTCAGATATCCTCTTTGTCCAGTTTGGTTTCCACAAACATGGCTGGCCTGCGAACAAGAAAACCTTGGCCAGATGGATTAGAATGGTGATTGCACATGCTTACGAGCAAGCTGGTCTTCCAGCTTCGATTAAGGCCCATTCTACCCGGTCTGTTGGACCTTCCTGGGCAGCCCGCCATGGCGCGTCCACAGAACAATTGTGCAAGGCGGCTACGTGGTCCTCACTGAACACGTTTCTTAGGTTCTATGCCTTTGATACTGTCGCCTCCCAGGATGCTTCCTTTGGACGCCGGATTCTCACATCCGCTTAGGTGCATCCCCTCCCTTGAGGAACTGTTTTAGGACATCCCTGATGTTTCCTTGTGGAAACCTGTGTACCCTGCGGCAGAAAAGAAGTGTTATGGCAGACTTACCATTGTTAACACTCTTTCTGTGAAGTACACAGGGTTCCCACCCTGACGCTCCTAGCTTCCTTTGGTATGTATGGCATTAGCCACTGGTACCTTCTCCTGTCGTAAGAATGTGTTCTTATGTGACTAACATCTGCCTTCTCTCTTGCCTGCTCCTGCATTGGACTGGTTATCAAAACTGAGCTCTCAGTGCCTGGAGGCGGGGTTATAGAGCTAAAGTTTTACCTGTTGGTGCCTCTGGATCCAGATCCACTCTACAGTCCAGCTGTTTCCCTGTGGAACCCTGTGTACTTCACAGAAAGAGTGTTATCAATGGTAAGTCTACCATAACATTTCTTTTGTAAAATCGATCAAACCGTAGACTAAAAAATGATAGGCATTTTAAAACACATTTTATTGCCTAAACCTTCATTATGACTCCTATAAAAGTAGGGATGATGGATGCTATGCCGATGTTTTTGCAAATGAGCAACTATCGTTAAATTGCACATGCATATGCTTCGCAAAGTCTAATAGTTATGCCTCTCGTGGTTCTTACCTTTACGCATAGTGATTGACAGTCAGACACCACTAGTGGGCATTGAACACAGGCCTGTTGGGGCAATGTTTGGGTGTCTGTTCAGGCTGCCATGCTGCGTGGCTGTTGATTTACTTAAGCTGATGATTATCGAAGGATCTGCATGTCTGCGGAGAATGTATGTATGCCAGAGGTTCCCAAACGCGGTCCTCAAGGCACCCCAACAGTCCAGGTTTTAGGTATATCCATCGCTCAGCACAGATGGTTAAATCAAATTGACTAAATAATAATAATAATAATAATAATTTTATTTATATAGCGCTCTTTCTCCAATAGGACTCAAGGCGCTTAACAGATACACAGCATAATATAGTACAGAAAAATAATGAAGTACATTTTTCATAAAATACAGAAGCATGAAGATACTAAAAGAGACACTATGGAAATGCTTGAGTAAACAGGAAAGTCTTGAGTCTACTTTTGAAGGATTCTATAGTTGGGGCCTCTCGCACTGTGCTGGGAAGTGAGTTCCATAGAGTCGGAGCCGCATGACTAAAAGCTCGACCCCCAGATGAATTACGGTAGATTCTAGGTACTGCTAAAAGTCCTTCATCTACAGATCGCAGTAATCGAGTGGGGCAGTATGGGATCAGAAGCTGTTTCAGGTACCTTGGGCCTTGGTCATGTAATGCTTTGAAACTCAGTAAGCCAATCTTGAAGAGGATTCGCCATCTTACAGGCAGCCAGTGAAGGGAGTAGAGGATGGGTGTTATGTGGCTGGAACGGGGCTGGTTGGTTAACAGCCTGGCAGCTGTGTTTTGCACCAGCTGTAAGCGTTGCAATTCTTTTGCTGGTAGACCAAGGTAGAGGGCATTACAGTAGTCTAATCGAGATGATACAAATGCATGTATGACTTTTGGCATATCATCTGAGGGAATTAGGTGCTTGATTCTGGCTATGTTCCTCAGGTGAAAGAATGAGGATTTGATTGTGGCTGATATCTGATGTTTAAGTGTCAAGCCATCATCCAGGACAACGCCAAGATTCCGCACATGATCACTGGTCTGTAATTCTGAATCCCCGAGTGTAAGTCCAGTTGGTTGGCTATGCTGCAGGCTATGACTAAGGTGCTAATTAAGTCACCTGTGGCCAAGAGTGGATACATTTAAAACCAGTACTGATGGGGTGCCTTGAGGACCGCATTTAGGAACCTCTGGTGTATGCAGTTGCTGCGCCTTTGTGATGGCTCTGGTGGGTGTCTCTGTATTTTTTAGGTCTGCTGGGTTTTTGGCATAATGTTGCACATCCTCAACTTGCACAATCGCAGCTGTGATCTCCATAGCGTCTGTCAATGAATGCAGCGGCTCGGGGCACCGCATCAGCACCCTACCATCGGAGACAGAAATAAGCAAACCAGCACTGGTACAACACCATCGGAGACACAGACACTTCTTGCATGTGTTCTATTTTGTCCAATAGAAAATCATCAGGATTTAGTAGTCAATTTCTATGTCTATTTGCAGTGGAGTTTAAATGGAACTGCCTGACTGACTTTAGACAAGGCCTAGCCAACCTGTGGCTCTCCAACTGTTGTGAAACTACACATCTCAGCATGCCCTGCCACAATTTTAGCATTACCTAATAGCAAAACTGTGACAGGGCATGCTGGGATGTGTAGTTTCTCAACAGCTGGAGAGCCACAGGTTGGCCATTTTGATGATTATTGTTACATAGAAACATAGAATTTGACGGCAGATAAGAACCACTTGGCCCATCAAGTCTGCCCCTTTTTTTTATCCTTTAGGTAATCTCAACCCTTTTTGAACCTTAATGTTGTTGTTATTATTATTATTATTATTATTTCTCTAACGTCCTAGTGGATGCTGGGGACTCCGTAAGGACCATGGGGAATAGACGGGCTCCGCAGGAGACAGGGCACTTTAAGAAAGAATTAGGATACTGGTGTGCATTGGCTCCTCCCTCTATGTCCCTCCTCCAGACATCAGTTTGAATCTGTGCCCGGACGAGCTGGGTGCACCTTAGTGAGCTCTCCTGAGCTTGCTAAAATGAAAGTATTTTGTTAGGCTTTTTTTATTTTCAGAGAGATCTGCTGGCAACAGACTCTCTGCTACGTGGGACTGAGGGGAGAGAAGCAGCCCTACTCACTAGAAGATAGGTCCTGCTTCTTAGGCTACTGGACACCATTAGCTCCAGAGGGATCATACACAGGAACGCACCCTTGGTCGTCCGATCCCGGAGCCGCGCCGCCGTCCCCCTCGCAGAGCCAGAAGACAGAAGCCGGCGTGAGAAGCAAGAAGACTTCGAAATCGGCGGCAGAAGACTCCAGTCTTCATATGAGGTAGCGCACAGCACTGCAGCTGTGCGCCATTGCTCCCACACTAAACCCACACACTCCGGTCACTGTAGGGTGCAGGGCGCAGGGGGGGGCGCCCTGGGCAGCAATTGGGAACCTCTTGGCAAAAAGCAGCATATATACAGTTGGGCACTGTATATATGCATGAGCCTCCACCATTATTTTACACACAAAAGGCGGGACAGAAGCCCGCCGCTGAGGGGGCGGGGCTTCTTCCTCAGCACTCACCAGCGCCATTTTCTCTCCACAGCTCCGCTGAGAGGAAGCTCTCCAGGCTCTCCCCTGCAGAATCACGGTAGAAAGAGGGTAAAAAGAGAGGGGGGGCACATAAATTTGGCGCAAAAAGCAGTATATACAGCAGCTACTGGGTTAACACTAAGTTACTGTGTGATTCCTGGGTCATATAGCGCTGGGGTGTGTGCTGGCATACTCTCTCTCTGTCTCTCCAAAAGGCCTTGTGGGGGAACTGTCTTCAAATAGAGCATCTCCTGTGTGTGTGGTGTGTCGGTACGCTTGTGTCGGCATGTTTGACGAGGAAGGCTATGTGGAAACAGAGCGGGTACAAATGAATGTGGGGTCGCCGCCGACACCCGATTGGATGGATATGTGGAAGGTTTTAAATGATAATGTTAATTCCTTGCATAAAAGGTTGGATAAAGCTGAAGCCTTGGGACAGTCAGGGTCTCAACCCATGCCTGATCCTACAGCGCAGAGGCCGTCAGGGTCTCAGAAGCGCCCACTATCCCAAATTGTTGACACGGATTCTGACTCCTGTGTCGATGGCGATGATGCAAAGTTGCAACCTAAAATGGCTAAAGCCATCCGCTACATGATTATAGCAATGAAAGATGTGTTACACATCACAGAGGATCCCCAGTCCCTGACAAGAGGGTTTATATATATGGGGAAAAAAGGCAAGAGGTGACCTTTCCCCCTTCACATGAGTTAAATGAGTTATGTGAAAAGGCTTGGGAATCTCCAGATAGAAAACTGCAGATTTCCAAACGGATGCTTATGGCGTATCCTTTCCCGCCAACGGACAGGTTACGCTGGGAATCCTCCCCTAGGGTAGACAAAGCTTTAACACGCTTATCCAAGAGGGTAGCCCTGCCGTCACAGGATACGGCCACCCTAAAAGATGCTGCGGATAGAAAGCAGGAGGGTATCCTGAAGTCCATTTATACACATTCAGGTACCCTGCTAAGGCCGGCAATTGCGTCGGCCTGGATGTGTAGTGCTGTAGCAGCATGAACAGATACCTTATCTGAGGAACTTGATACCTTGGACAAGGATACTATAGTACTGACCATGGGGCATATAAAAGACGCTGTCCTATATATGAGAGATGCCCAAAGAGACATTAGCCTACTGGGCTCTAGAATAAATGCAATGTCGATTTCCGCCAGAAGGGTCCTGTGGACTCGGCAATGGACAGGCGATGCCGACTCAAAAAGGCACATGGAGGTTTTACCTTACACGGGTGAGGAATTGTTTGGGGACGGTCTCTCGGACCTGGTCTCCACAGCTACGGCTGGAAAGTAAAATTTTTTGCCATATATTCCCTCACAACCTAAGAAAGCACCGTATTACCAAATGCAGTCCTTTCGATCACAAAAAGGCAAGAAAGTCCGAGGGGCGTCCTTTCTTGCCAGAGGCAGGGGTAGAGGAAAGAAGCTGCACAATACAGCTAGTTCCCATGAACAGAAGTCCTCCCCGGCTTCCACTAAATCCACCGCATGACGCTGGGGCTCCACAGGCGGAGCCAGGCCAGGTGGGGGCGCATCTCCGAAATTTCAGCCACAAGGGGGTTCACTCACAGGTGGATCCCTGGGCTATAGAGATTGTGTCTCAGGGATACAAGCTGGAATTCGAAGTAATGCCCCCTCACCGTTACCTCAAATCGGCCCTGCCAGCTTCCCCCATAGAGAGGGAAATAGTGTTAGCTGCAATTCACAAATTGTATCTCCAGCAGGTGGTGATAAAGGTTCCCCTCCTTCAACAGGGAAGGGGGTACTATTCGACAATGCTTGTGGTACCGAAACCGGACGGTTCGGTCAGACCCATATTGAATTTAAAATCCCTGAACATATACCTGAAAAGGTTCAAGTTCAAGATGGAATCGCTCAGAGCGGTCATCGCAAGCCTGGAGGAGGGGGATTTTATGGTGTCTCTGGACATAAAGGATGCTTACCTTCATGTCCCCATTTATCCACCTCATCAGGAGTACCTCAGATTTGTGGTACAGGATTGTCATTACCAATTCCAGACGTTGCCGTTTGGTCTGTCCACGGCACCGAGAATATTTACCAAGGTGATGGCAGAAATGATGGTGCTCCTGCGAAAGCAAGGAGTCACAATTATCCCATACTTGGACGATCTCCTCATAAAGGCGAGGTCCAGAGAGCAGTTGCTGATCAGCGTAGCACGCTCTCGGGAAGTGTTACAACAGCACGGCTGGATTCTGAATATTCCAAAGTCGCAGCTGATTCCTACGACGCGTCTGCCCTTCCTGGGCATGATTCTGGACACAGACCAGAAGAAGGTTTTTCTCCCGACGGAGAAGGCTCAGGAACTCATGACACTGGTCAGAGACCTCTTAAAACCAAAACAGGTGTAGGTGCATCACTGCACGTGAGTCCTGGGAAAGATGGTGGCTTCATACGAGGCCATTCCCTTTGGCAGGTTCCATGCGAGGACCTTTCAATGGGATCTGTTGGACAAGTGGTCCGGATCGCATCTACAGATGCATCGGCTGATCACCCTATCCCCCAGGGCCAGGGTGTCTCTTCTGTGGTGGCTGCAGAGTGCTCACCTTCTCGAGGGCCGCAGATTCGGCATTCAGGACTGGGTCCTGGTGACCACGGATGCAAGCCTCCGAGGGTGGGGGGCAGTCACACAGGAAAGAAATTTCCAGGGTCTGTGGTCAAGTCAGGAGACTTGCCTTCACATCAATATCCTGGAGCTAAGGGCCATATACAACACCCTAAGTCAAGCGGAGACCCTGCTTCGCAACCAATCGGTGCTGATTCAATCAGACAACATCACCGCAGTGGCTCATGTAAACCGCCAAGGCGGCACAAGGAGCAGGGTGGCGATGGCGGAAGCCACCAGAATTCTTCGATGGGCGGAGAATCACGTACGAGCACTGTCAGCAGTGTTAATTCCGGGAGTGGACAACTGGGAAGCAGACTTCCTCAGCAGGCACGACCTCCACCCGGGAGAGTGGGGACTTCATCAAGAAGTCTTCACGCAGATTGCAAGGCGATGGGAACTGCCACAGGTTGACAAGATGGCATCCCGCCTCAACAAAAAGCTACAGAGGTATTGCGCCAGGTCAAGAGACCCTCATGCGATAGCTGTAGACGCACTAGTGACACCGTGGGTGTTCCAGTCGGTTTATGTGTTTCCTCCTCTTCCTCTCATACCCAAGGTGCTGAGAATCATAAGAAAAAGAGGAGTGAGAACAATACTCATTGTTCCGGATTGGCCAAGAAGGACTTGGTATCCAGAGCTGCAAGAAATGCTCACAGAGGACCCATGGCCTCTGCCTCTAAGACAGGATCTGTTGCAACAGGGGCCCTGTCTGTTCCAAGACTTACCGCGGCTGCGTTTGACGGCATGGCGGTTGAACGCCGGATCCTAGCAGAGAAAGGCATTCCGGATGAGGTTATTCCTACGCTGATAAAGGCTAGGAAGGACGTGACGGCTAAACATTAACACCGTATATGGCGAAAATATGTTGCTTGGTGTGAGGCCAGGAAGGCCCCTACAGAGGAATTCCAGCTGGGCCGTTTCCTTCACTTCCTACAGTCGGGAGTGACTTTGGGCCTAAAATTGGGGTCCATTAAGGTCCAGATTTCGGCCCTATCCATTTTCTTTCAAAAAGAACTGGCTTCTCTTCCTGAAGTTCAGACGTTTGTAAAGGGAGTGCTGCATATTCAGCCCCCGTTTGTGCCTCCAGTGGCACCTTGGGATCTTAACGTGGTGTTGAGTTTCCTGAAATCACACTGGTTTGAGCCACTTAAAACCATGGAGTAAAAATATCTCACGTGGAAGGTGGTCATGCTATTAGCCTTGGCTTCGGCTAGGCGTGTGTCAGAATTGGCGGCTTTGTCACATAAAAGCCCCTATCTGGTTTTCCATATGGACAGGGCAGAATTGCGGACACGGCCGCAATTTCTGCCAAAAGTGCTGTCATCTTTTCATATGAACCAACCTATTGTGGTGCCTGTGGCTACTCGTGACTTGGAGGATTCCGAGTTACTAGATGTAGTCAAGGCTTTGAAGATTTATGTAGCCAGAACGGCTAGTCGCTGTTTATCCTGTATGCATCCAACAAGCTGGGTGCTCCTGCTTCAGAGCAAACTATTGCTCGCTGGATCTGTAACACGATTCAGCAGCCTCATTCTGCGGCTGGATTGCCGCTTCCAAAATCAGTAAAAGCCCACTCCACAAGGAAGGTGGGCTCTTCTTGGGCGGCTGCCTGAGGGGGCTCGGCATTACAGCTTTGCCGAGCGGCTACTTGGTCAGGTTCAAACACTTTTGCAAAGTTCTACAAGTTTGATACCTTGGCTGAGGAGGACCTTGTGTTTGCTCATTCGGTGCTGCAGAGTCATCAGCACTCTCCCGCCCGTTTGGGAGCTTTGGTATAATCCCCATGGTCCTTACGGAGTCCCCAGCATCCACTAGAACGTTAGAGAAAATAAGATTTTACTTACCGGTAAATCTATTTTTCGTAGTCCGTAGTGGATGCTGGGCGCCCATCCCAAGTGCGGACTTCTTCTGCAATACTTGTATATAGTTATTGCTTAAATAAGGGTTATGTTATGGTTGCATCAGGGTTTATCTGATGCTCTGTTGATGTTCATACTGTTAACTGGGTATGTTTATCACGAGTTATACGGTGTGATTGGTGTGGCTGGTATGAGTCTTACCCTGGATTCCAAAATCCTTTCCTTGTACTGTCAGCTCTTCCGGGCACAGTTTCCTTAACTGAGGTCTGGAGGAGGGACATAGAGGGAGGAGCCAGTGCACACCAGTATCCTAATTCTTTCTTAAAGTGCCCTGTCTCCTGCGGAGCCCGTCTATTCCCCATGGTCCTTACGGAGTCCCCAGCATCCACTTCGGACTACGAGAAATAGATTTACCGGTAAGTAAAATCTTATTTATTATTATTGTTTTTATTATTATTATTATCCTTTATTTATATGGTAGCAGCGCCCATTACACAATACATAATCCAACGTAGAAACAAGAAAACAGCACTTACAGTTCAAGACAATATAGGACAGGTATGGAAAACCAGGGGTTAGGTGCCATCAAAGGGAGTATGGAGTATAAGTGTAAGTAAGAAAATGAAAGGCACATGAGGAAAGAGGGCCCTGACCATTCCTGCTTTAGACCTAAGAATCGACCAACATCCACATCCGGAAATAAGATTGGCCAAAAAAAAAAAATTTTGTAGATTTTTCTCCCTGGAACACCCTCTCAATGTTGGATCGATTTTAGGTCGCTTTTAGGTCAATTTTTAGTAAATATAACCCAAACTGTGGAACTTGGTAATTCACCCTTCACAGTAACACTTTTGGTAATGCTTTATTGCTAGTTTACATTCTCTTATTTATTTGTCAACATTTATTTATATATGTGGTGCAAGGATTCTTTTTTTCACTTTGCAATTGAGGACAAACAGTAATAAAACAATATTAGGTATTAAAGTACATTGAAAGTGCTAAGACGGCACTACTTGTAAAGTTACAATCTATAGGGTAGTAGGAGATTGATAATTGTGGATAAATTCTCTAATTCCTTATTGCATCAACCAGACATCTTACTACAAGTTAGGGATGGGCAACAATCTCTGATCTTTTACAAAGATTAATTTTCATACCCAATACATCCCTATTTGTGGATTGGGCATACTGCCGATGTTGGACATAGAGTAGCGATTTTAAGCTACTGTGCATGCATCTAAGCAGGTCTAAATATATTGAAAAGGTAGTGGTCTTTCCTGGACGATGTCAGGGAGGCGTCTTTGCATATGCACAGAGATGGCCTATCTTCTCTGTATTTTCTGAGAGTGTCTGTGAAAGTGGTTGCATACAAGTCGGAAACGGCACTTTCCATAGCACTGTTGCAAGTTTAGATGGTTCAGCCGATGCTGGCATCAAATTTTAGACCTCACTGCAGGTCTGCTGCAGCACGCAGATTCCCAATTATAGGGAATCTGAGGCTGCACAAGGCTAGTTCTGTGCATGTGCAGAATGGGCATTGCAATCTCACCTGCACTTGCTGCCTGATTGACAGGCAGCGGTGTTGAGTGGGTTGGGGGTGGGCAGGTGGAGGCCTGCATACCCAGAAACGGGCGCTTGGCGCTCCTGTTTTCTGGGAGGAGAGAGCAAGGGGTCTGCGTGTCACCATGCAGTGATCGCAAAAACGCGCCATAGCGCGTTTTTTAACCCAAAATGAGGACTGGGGACTCACTTTTTAAGAATGGGTGGGTCCCCGGGGACGCGCTCCGTTGGAATTGCTCTCTGACTTTTCTCTGACGTTATTAGTCAGAAGTGTGTCAGGCGGCTGCTGCTGGGCGGGAAGATGGCGGTGCCGGGAGTTGGTAACACGCTGAGAGGACTGAGGGAGGGAGCCGTTATCGTAAAGCCACGGGAAGCCGCAGCGCGGCGCTCCGGGGCTTGAAACACACTTGTCACCCTCTCCCTGGCTGCACTAGTCCATGGGCGGGGAGAGGGGGGGTCAGTCCGCGACGCAAGATTACTGATGATACGGAGCCGCCGCCAGATGACATCACCCGGAGTGATGAAGCAAGCCGGACCCGCCACCTGTGAACAGATCTCTGCACAGAGCTGACAGTGCAGAGGTAATTTAGCTGGGGTCTGAGGATGCAGGGACACTGGGGAAGGGGTGTGAGTGTGTTGTGCTGAGCCAGTGTGCGGGGCCAGGCAGAAACTGAACAGCAGCAAGCTAATGCTGCCTTAACAGTGTCTGCCAGCCCAGTGTCCCCCACCATTACTGACCGTGCCAGCCCAGTGTTTCCACCTTCCCTTCCCAACCAGCCCACTGTTTTATCTCACTGCCCTTCCATCTAGAACCCCCCTGTCAGTCCAGACACACTGATTCCCCTCCCCAACTCAGCCCAGTGTTATCTCCTCACACCCCTATCTCTCTGCCCCTCTACCTGGCGCAGTGTGTATAACGTGCTCTACCTGGAGCATTGTGTATAATGTGCTCTACCTGGCGCAGTGTGTATAATGTGCTCTACATGGCGCATTGTGGGTCATTCCGAGTTTTCGCTCGTTATTTTTTTCTCGCAACGGAGCGATTAGTCGCTAATGCGCATGCACAATGTCCGCAGTGCGACTGTGCCAAGTAAATTTGCTATGCAGTTAGGTTTTTTACTCACGGCATTACGAGGTTTTTTCTTCGTTCTGGTGATCGTAATGTGATTGACAGGAAGTGGGTGTTTCTAGGCGGAAACTGCCCGTTTTATGGGAGTGTGTGAAAAAACGCTACCGTTTCTGGGAAAAACGAGGGAGTGGCTGGAGAAACGGAGGAGTGTCTGGGCGAACGCTGGGTGTGTTTGTGACGTCAAACCAGGAACGACAAGCACTGAACTGATCGCATTGGCAGAGTAAGTTTCGAGCTACTCAGAAACTGCTAAGAAGTGTCTATTCGCAATTCTGCTAATCTTTCGTTCGCAATTTTGAGAAGCTAAGAGAAGCTAAGCTAAGACTCCCAGTAGGCGGCGGCTTAGCGTGTGCAAAGCTGCTAAAAGCAGCTTGCGAGCGAACAACTCGGAATGACCACCATTGTGTATAACGTGCTCTACCTGGCGCATTGTGTATAACGTGCTCTGCCTGGCGCATTGTGTATAACTTGCTCTGCCTGGCGCAGTGTGTATAACGTGCTCTGCCTGGCGCAGTGTGTATAACGTGCTCTACCTGGCGCAATGTGAATAACGTGCTCTACTTGGCGCATTGTGAATAACGTGCTCTACCTTGCGCAGTGTGTATAACGTGCTCTACCTGGCGCAGTGTGTATAACGTGCTCTGCCTGGCGCAGTGATGTATAACGTGCTCTGCCTGGCGCAGTGATGTATAACGTACTCTGCCTGGCGCAGTGATGTATAACGTGCTCTGCCTGGCGCAGTGATGTATAACGTGCTCTGCCTGGCGCAGTGATGTATAACGTGCTCTGCCTGGCGCATTGTGTAAAACGTGCTCTGCCTGGCGCATTGTGTATAACGTGCTCTGCCTGGCGCAGTGAGTATAACGTGCTCTGCCTGACGCAGTGATGAATAACGTACTCTGCCTGGCGCAGTGATGTATAACGTGCTCTGCCTGGTGCAGTGTGTATAACGTGCTCTGCCTGGCGCATTGTGTAAAACGTGCTCTGCCTGGCGCAGTGTGTATAACGTGCTCTGCCTGGCGCAGTGTGTATAACGTGCTCTGCCTGGCGCAGTGATGTATAACGTGCTCTGCCTGGTGCAGTGTGTATAACGTGCTCTACCTGGCGCAGTGTGTATAACGTGCTCTGCCTGGCGCAGTGATGTATAACGTGCTCTACCTGGCGCAGTGTGTGTAACGTGCTCTACCTGGCGCAGTGTGTGTAACGTGCTCTACCTGGCGCAGTGCGTGTAATGTGCTCTACCTGGCGCAGTGCGTGTAACGTGCTCTACCTGGCGCAGTGTGTGTAACGTGCTCTACCTGGCGCAGTGTGTGTAACGTGCTCTACCTGGCGCAGTGTGTGTAATATACTCTACCTGGCGCTAAGTGTATAACGTGCTCTGCCTGGCGCAATGTGTATAGGAGGTTCTACCTGGTGCAATGTGTATAAGCGGCACTACTGTGTGGTATAATGTGAATTGGTACTATTATGTGGTCACGCCCCTTCTCCATTAAGCCACACCCCTAATTTTTTTACGCGCGCCTTCATCGCGCACTGCCTACACTTTAGGATCTCGGAGGTGGAGAACCAATTCACCAAAATGTCTAGTTACAGCTCTGGAGCAGGGTGTCCTGCATGCTACACAGCCCAGCAGCACTGTCACCCCATCCCCCCCACCTTGCAACAAGATTAAGATTAATAAGAACCTTAATTCCGATGGGACCCAGAAAAGGACCAGTAGGACCCCAATTTTTAAAAGTGAGGGGTCCCTGGGACCCACTTTTTTGGGGGCTCAGCGCGATCACTGCCATGCAGACTTTCTGGCCTCGCAGCCCCTGCTTCTGTCGGTCAGCTGAGTAAGTTGGTTCTTACTCAGCTGGTCACCTGCGTGGAATGTCGCGATTTTGGATTTCAGCTTGCGATGGCGGTTGCAGTGCTGGGATTGCAGCTACACGCTGGAGGTCTTCTGCATGCCCCTCCTAGAGATCGATGATAATACAATGGGCCTAATTCAGATCTGATCACAGCAGCAAATTTGTTAGCTAATGTGCAAAACCATGGTGGTCATTCCGAGTTGTTCGCTCTGTAATTTTCTTCGCATTGCAGCGATTTTCCGCTAAATGCGCATGCGCAATGTTCGCACTGCGACTGCGCCAAGTAAATTTGCTATGCAGTTAGGTATGTTACTCACGGCATTACGAGGTTTTTCCTTCGTTCTGGTGATCGTAATGTGATTGACAGGAAGTGGGTGTTTCTGGGCGGAAACTAGCCGTTTTATGGGAGTGTTTGAAAAAACGCTACTGTTTCTGGGAAAAACGCGGGAGTGGCTGGAGAAACGGAGGAGTGTCTGGGCGAACGCTGGGTGTGTTTGTGACGTCAAACCAGGAACGACAAGCACTGAACTGATCGCACTGGAAGAGTAAGTCTCGAGCTACTCAGAAACTGCACAGAGAAGTCTTTTCGCAATATTGCGAATCTTTCGTTCGCAATTTTGATAAGCTAAGATTCACTCCCAGTAGGCGGCGGCTTAGCGTGTGCAAAGCTGCTAAAAGCAGCTTGCGAGCGAACAACTCGGAATGAGGGCCCATGTGCACTGCAGGGGAGGCAGATATAACATGTGCAGAGAAAGTTAGATTTGGGTGGGTAAAATGGTTTCTGTGCAGGTTAAATACTGGCTGCTTTATTTTTACACTGCAATTTAGATTTCAGTTTCAAACACACCACACCCAAATCTAAAGGGCCCCATACATTAGAACGGTAATGCCCAGATTGCATCCAATTTCGAACATTCGGGACGATATATATCGGGTGAAATCGGGCATTTTGGATGTGTTTCCGATCCGTCCCGTCCGATGCGCGTTCCCGTGGGGGTCGAATCGGCTCCCCTAGATCTTAGTGCTGCACTCGTGATATGTCAGTTCCCGCAGGCATGGCTGGCTGGGATCGCATAAGATATATTGCATGCAAAATGTACCAAATTGTATGGAACCAGTCCCGGGAAGCTCCCGGGAGAGTTCAAGGAAAATCACCTCCGACTTCAGCCTCAGACATATTGCTGTAGTTTTACTCTAGCTGCACAAGTTATATCTGCCCCACCTGCACTGCACATGGGGGGTCATTCCGAGTTGATCGCTCACTAGCAACTTTTTGCAGCGCTGCGATCAGGTTAAAACTCTGCAAAACTGTGCATGCGTATGCACCGCAATGCGCAGGCGCGTCATACGGGTACAAAGAGATTCGTGCTGGGCGATGGATTTAACAAAGAATACATTCGCACAGTCGATCGCAAGGTAATTGACAGAAACAGGGTGTTTATGGGTGTCAACTGACTAGTTTCTGGGAGTGTTTGGGAAAACGCAGGTGTGTCCAAGCGTTTGCAGGGCGGGTGTCTGACGTCAATTCCGGGACCAAAAAGACTGGAGTGATCGCAGCGGCTGAGTAAGTCCAGAGCTACTCAGAAACTGCACAAACTGTTTTTGTACCGCTCAGCTGCAAAGGCGGTCGCACACTTGCAAAGCGAAAATACACTCCCCCATAGGCGGCGACTATCTGATCGCAGCACAGCAAAAAGTTGCTAGCGAGCGATCAACTCTGAATGACCCCCATGGTTTTACCCTTTAGCGAACAAATTTGCTGCTGCGATCAGATATGAATTAGGCCCCATGCTGATTGCATGCAGCATTGCATTTTCATCCATCTCAGAATCAGGCCCTAAGTACGCACCTATCAGTAGATGATGAAAGTGGGTGTCTCTGTTATTCCACATTAAGACACATATATAGATGTACACAAGGGAATAACTTTGTGGTGGCATTTGCATAAAGTTGAAGCTGGGTGACTGCTAATAGACGCAGCTGCAGACGCTTCTACGTCCACCTCTGAAAACCCTCAAGCATCAGCTTTTCTTCTGTTTTTTTTTTCTTTACGTGCCACTGGCGTATTTATAATGGGTGTAGTGTGTGCGGATCCAGGGGGGCCCACACCACACACCATGCATCCATAATTTCTCTAACGTCCTAGTGGATGCTGGGGACTCCGTAAGGACCATGGGGAATAGCGGCTCCGCAGGAGACTGGGCACAGCTAAGAAAGAATTAGGACTACCTGGTGTGCACTGGCTCCTCCCACTATGACCCTCCTCCAGACTTCAGTTAGAATCCTGTGCCCGGCCGAGCTGGATGCACACTAGGGGCTCTCCTGAGCTCCTAGAAAGAAAGTATATGTTAGGTTTTTTATTTTACAGTGAGATCTGCTGGCAACAGACTCACTGCAGCGAGGGACTAAGGGGAGAAGAAGCGAACCTACCTAACTGGTGGTAGCTTGGGCTTCTTAGGCTACTGGACACCATTAGCTCCAGAGGGATCGACCGCATGGAACCGGCCATTGGTGTTCGGTCCCGGAGCCGCGCCGCCGGCCCCCTTACAGAGCCAGAAGCAAGAAGAAATCCGGAAAATCGGCGGCAGAAGACATCAGTCTTCACCAAGTTAGCGCACAACACTGCAGCTGTGCGCCATTGCTCCTCATACACACTTCACACTCCGGTCACTGAGGGTGCAGGGCGCTGGGGGGGGGGGCGCCCTGAGAAGCAATAAATACACCTTGGCTGGCAAATATATCACAATATATAGCCCCAGAGGCTATATATGTGATAAATACCCCTGCCAGAATCCATAAAAAAGCGGGAGAAAAGTCCGCGAAAAAGGGGCGGAGCTATCTCCCTCAGCACACTGGCACCATTTTCTCTTCACAGTGCAGCTGGAAGACAGCTCCCCAGGCTCTCCCCTGTAGTTTTCAGGCTCAAAGGGTTAAAAAGAGAGGGGGGGCACTAAATTTAGGTGCAATATTGTTATACAAGCAGCTATTGGGGGAAAAATCACTCAGTTATAGTGTTAATCCCTGCATTATATAGCGCTCTGGTGTGTGCTGGCATACTCTCTCTCTGTCTCCCCAAAGGACTTTGTGGGGTCCTGTCCTCAGTCAGAGCATTCCCTGTGTGTGTGCTGTGTGTCGGTACGGCTGTGTCGACATGTGGGATGAGGAAGGTTACGTGGAGGTGGAGCAGAGGCCGATAAATGGGATGTCGTCCCCTGTGGGGCCGACACCAGAGTGGATGGATAGGTGGAAGGTATTAAACGACAATGTCAACTCCTTACAAGGCTGGATGACGTAAAACAGCTGTGGGATAGCCGGCTTCTCAGCCCGCACCTGCCCAGGCGTCTCAAAGGCCATCAGGGGCTCAAAAAAGCGCCCGTTACCTCAGATGGCAGACACAGATGTCGACACGGAGTCTGACTCCAGTGTCGACGAGATTGAGACATATACACAATCCACTAGGAACATCCGTTACATGATCTCGGCAATAAAAAAATGTGTTACGCATTTCTGACATGAACCCAAGTACCACATAAAAGGGGTTTTATTTTTGGGGAGAAAAAGCAGCCAGTGTTTTGTTCCCCCATCAGATGAATGAATGAAGTGTGTAAAGTAGCGTGGGTTCCCCCAATAAGAAACTGGTAATTTCTAAAAAGTTACTGATGGCGTACCCTTTCCCGCCAGAGGATAGGTCACGTTGGGAGATATCCCTTAGGGTGGATAAGGCGCTCACACGTTTGTCAAAAAAGGTGGCACTGCCGTCTTAGGATACGGCCACCTTGAAGGAGCCTGCTGATAAAAAGCAGGAGACTATCCTGAAGTCTGTATATACACACTCAGGTTATATACTGAGACCTGCAATCGCCTCAGCATAAATAGTACTGCTGCAGCGTGGTCTGATACCCTGTCAGATAATATTAATACTCTAAGACAGGGAAAATAGTTTGCTAACATAGAGCATATTAAAGACGTTGTCTTATATATAAAGGATGCACAGAGGGATATTTGCCGGCTGGCATCCAGAATTAATGCAATGTCCATTCTGCCAGGAGGGTATTAGAAACCCGGCAGTGGACAGGTGATGCTGCCTATAAAAGGCACATGGAGACAGAGACAAGGGAAGAAGGAAAAAGCTGCACCAGCAGCCAGTTCCCAGGATCAAAAATCTTCCCCCGCTTCCTCTGAGTCCACCGCTTGACGTTGGGGCTCCACAGGTGGAGACAGGTGCGGTAGGGGCGCGTTTCGGGAACTTCAGGGACCAGTGGGTTTGCCCACAGGTGGATCCCTAGGTTCTGCAAATAGTATCACAGGGATACAGGCTGGAGTTCGAGGCGACTCCCCCTCGCCGTTACCTCACCTCAGCCTTGCCTGCTGCCCTCGGAGAAAGGTAGTACTGGCGGCAATTCACAAGCTGCACTTCCAGCAGGTGAAATCTAGGTACCCCTCCTTCAACAAGGCCGGGGTTACTATTCCAAAATGTTGTGGTACCGAAACCAGACGGTTCGTGAGACCCATTCTAAAATTGAAAGCCTTGAACACTTATATACGAAGGTTCAAGTTCAAAATGGAATCGCTCAGGGCGTTATTGCAAGCCTGGATGGTATCACTGGACATCAAGGATGCTTACCTGCATGTCCCTATTTACCCTTTTCACCAGGAGTACCTCAAAATTGTGGTACAGGATTGTCATTACCAATTCCAGACGTTGCCGTTGGTCTGTCCCCGGCACCGAGGTATTTACCAAGGTAATGGCCGAAATAATTATCCCGTACTTGGACGATCTCCTTATAAAGGCGAGGTCCAGGGAGCAGTTGTTCGGCGGAGTAGCACTATCTCGGGAAGTGCTACAACAGCACGGCTGAATTCTGAATATTCCAGTCGCAGCTGGTTCCTACGACGCGTCTACTGTTCCTGAGTATGGTTCTGGACACAGAGCAGGATAAAAAGGGTTTCTCCCGGAGGAGAAGTCCAAGGAGTTGTCGTCTCTAGACAGAGACCTCCTAATACGTATACAGGTGTCGGTGCATCAATGCACGCGAGCCCTGGGAAGGATGGTAGCTTCTTACGAAGAAATTCCATTCGCCAGGTCCCATTCAAGGATTTTCCAGTGGGATCTGTTGGACATGTGGTCCGGGTCGCATCTTCAGATGCATCGGCGGATAACCCTGTCTCCAAGGGCCAGGGTGTCGTTGTTGTGGTGGCTGCAGAGTGCTCATCTTCTAGGGGGCCGCAGATTCGGCATACAGGACTGGGTCCTGGTGACCACGGATGCCAGCCTTCGAGGCTGGGGGGCAGTCACACAGGGAAGAAACTTCCAAGGCTATGGAAAAGTCAGGAGACTTCCCTACACATAAATATTCTGGAACTAAGGGCCATTTACAATGCCCTAAGTCAGGCTAGACCCCTGCTTCAACACCGGCCGGTGCTGATCCAGTCAGACAACATCACGGCGGTCGCTCATGTACACGACAGGGCGGCACAAGAAGCAGGATGGCGATGGCAGAAGCCACAAGGATTCTCCGATGGGCGGAAAATCATGTGTTAGCACTGTCAGCAGTGTTCATTCCCGGAGTGGACAACTGAGAAGCAGACTTTCTCAGAAGACACGACCTCCACCCGGGAGAGTGGGGACTTCATCCAGAAGTCTTCCAAATGATTGTACACCGTTGGGAAAGGCCACAGGTGGACATGATGGCGTCCCGCCTCAACTAAAAGTTACAAAGATATTGCGCCAGGTCAAGGACCCTCAGGCGATAGCTGTGGACGCTCTGGTAACACCGTGGGTGTACCAGTCGGTGTATGTGTTCCCTTCTCTGCCTCTCTTACCCAGGGTAATGAGAATAATAAGAAGGAGAGGAGTAAGAACTATGGCCCTCGTTCGCTCTGTATTTTTCATCGCATCGCAATGAAAATCCGCTTAGTACGCATGCGCAATATTCGCACTGCGACTGCGCCAAGTAATTTAACAATGAAGATAGTATTTTTACTCACGGCTTTTTCATCGCTCCGGCGATCGTAATGTGATTGACAGGAAATGGGTGTTACTGGGCGGAAACACAGCGTTTTATGGGCGTGTGGATGAAAACGCTACCGTTTCCGGAAAAAACGCAGGAGTGGCTGGAGAAACGGGGGAGTGTCTGAGCGAACGCTGGGTGTGTTTGTGACGTCAAACCAGGAACGACAAGCACTGAACTGATCGCACAGGCAGAGTAAGGTTGAAGTTACTCAGAAACTGCAAAGTAGTTTGTAATCGCAATATTGCGAATACATCGGTCGCAATTTTAAGAAGCTAAGATACACTCCCAGTAGGCGTAGGCTTAGCGTGTGTAACTCTGCTAAATTCGCCTTGCGACCGATCAACTCAGAATGAGGGCCTATACTCATTGTTCCGGGTTGGCCAAGAAGAGCTTGGTAACCAGAACTCCAAGAAATGATCTCAGAGGACCTATGGCCTCTGCCGCTCAGATAGGACCTGCTGCAGCAGGGGGCCTGTCTGTTTCAAGACGTACCGCGGCTGCGTTGACGGCATGGCGGTTGAACGCCGGATCCTGAAGGAAAAGGGAATTCCGGAGGAAGTTATCCCTACGCTATTTAAAGCTAGGAAAGAAGTGAACGCTAACCATTATCACCGCATATGGCGTAAATATGTTGCGTACTGTGAGGCCAGGAAGGCCCCAAAGGAGAAATTTCAGCTAGGTCGATTTCTGCACTTCCTACAGTCAGAGGTGACTATGGGCCTACAATTGGGGTCCATTAAGGTCCAGATTTCGGCTCTATCGATTTTTTTCCAAAATGGAACTGGCTTCACTGCCTGAAGTTCAGACATTTGTCAAGGGAGTGCTGCATATTCAGCCTCCTTTTGTGCCTCCAGTGGCACCGAGGGACCTCAACGTGGTGTTGGGTTTCCTAAAGTCACATTGGTTTGAGCCACTCAAAACCGTGGATTTAAAATATCTCACGTGGAAAGTGGTCATGCTTTTGGCCTTGGCTTCGGCAAGGCGGGTGGCAGAATTGGCGGCTTTGTCATGCAAAAGCCCCTATTTGATT
Organism: Pseudophryne corroboree; assembly: GCF_028390025.1. Lineage (NCBI taxonomy): Eukaryota > Metazoa > Chordata > Amphibia > Anura > Myobatrachidae > Pseudophryne > Pseudophryne corroboree. Next base: position 420,876,800 of record NC_086447.1, on the reverse strand, counting down.
TTCCATATGGATAGGGCAGAATTGAGGACTAGTCCCCAGTTTCTTCCTAAGGTGGTATCAGCTTTTCACTTGAACCAACCTATCGTGGTGCCTGCGGCTACTAGGGACTTGGAGGACTCCAAGTTACTGGACGCAGTCAGGGCCTTGAAAATGTATGTTTCCAGGACGGCTGGAGTCAGGAAGACTGACTCGCTATTTATCCTGTATGCACCAAACAAGATGGGTGCTCCTGCTTCAAAGCAGACTATTGCTCGCTGGATTTGTAGCACAATTCAGCTTGCGCATTCTGTGGCTGGCCTGCCGCAGCCTAAATCTGTAAAAGCCCATTCCACGAGGAAAGTGGGCTCTTCTTGGGCGGCTGCCCGAGGGGTCTCGGCTTTACAACTTTGCCGAGCTGCTACTTGGTCAGGGGCAAACACGTTTGCAAAATTCTACAAATTTGATACCCTGGCTGAGGAGGACCTTGAGTTCTCTCATTCGGTGCTGCAGAGTCATCCGCACTCTCCCGCCCGTTTGGGAGCTTTGGTATAATCCCCATGGTCCTTACGGAGTCCCCAGCATCCACTAGGACGTTAGAGAAAATAAGATTTTACTCACCGGTAAATCTATTTCTCGTAGTCCGTAGTGGATGCTGGGCGCACGTCCCAAGTGCGGACTGTCTGCAATACTTGTATATAGTTATTGTTAACTAAAAGGGTTATTGTTGAGCCATCTGTTGAGAGGCTGTGTTATGTTCATACTGTTAACTGGGTATAATATCACGAGTTATACGGTGTGATTGGTGTGGCTGGTATGAGTCTTACCCGGGATTCAAAATCCTTTCCTTATTGTGTCAGCTCTTCCGGGCACAGTATCCTAACTGAGGTCTGGAGGAGGGTCATAGTGGGAGGAGCCAGTGCACACCAGGTAGTCCTAATTCTTTCTTAGCTGTGCCCAGTCTCCTGCGGAGCCGCTATTCCCCATGGTCCTTACGGAGTCCCCAGCATCCACTACGGACTACGAGAAATAGATTTACCGGTGAGTAAAATCTTATTTTTTAATACTTACCCTCCGGAGTCCCATCACTTCAAAAATGGCGCGATGCCATTTTCCCGGTGTTGTGCACATGCGCAGTAGAAAAATCGCTGGGGAAATGGCCACCGCATCATTTTCTGGAAATCTGGCCATGCGCTGTAGACTCTGGGACAGCACCTAGTGCCCAGAGCTTGGCGCTGCCATCGGCTAGAGAGGAGGGGGCCCAAACAGATCCTGCACACGGGCCTCCTCCACTCTGGATCAATTGTGTTTGAAAAATAATTCCCATATTCAGGCTTTCTTTCATAATTTAATTATATGCATGTGCATAGATGTTGGGCTCTGTAGGAAGAATTCCAGTTAGTGATGCAAATTTCTTTTAATATACTGTAATGATTTGTATCATTGATACATTTGTTTCCTTTTATACACTATACATGGAATTCCTGACAATGGGGGTCATTCCGAGTTGATCGCTAGCTGCCGTTGTTTGCTGCGTAGCGATCAGTGAAAAAAAATGGCTAATCTGCGCATGCGTTTGCACCGCAATGCGCACGTGCATCATACGGGTACAAAGTCCTTTGTGGTTTTGCACTAGTTCTAGCGACGATTCCAATCGCACAGACGAACGCAAGGAGATTGACAGGAAGTGTGAGTTTTTGTGGGTGTCAACTGACCGTTTTCTGGGAGCATTTGGAAAAACGCAGGCGTGGACGGGCGTTTGCTGGGTGGGTATCTGACGTCATTACCGTGTCACTCGTCGCAGCAATCATCGCACAGGATAAGTAACTACAGGGCTGGTCTTGTTTTGCACAAAATGTGTGTTAGCACTCCTGCAAAGCGAAAATACACTCCCCCATGGGCGTCGACTATGCGTTTGCACGGCTGCTAAAAACTGCTAGCGAGCGATCAACTCGGAAAGACCTCCAATGGAGGTCATTTAGAGTTGATCGTAGCAGCAAATTTGTTAGCTGTTGGGCAAAACCATGGTCACTGCAGGGGGGGCAGATATAACCAGGGCCGGATTAACAATGGGGCAGATGGAGCTGCAACTCCAAGCCTCCCATTGAAATAGGCCCAGAGAGTTCCCTGCAGTGCAGTGCAGCCAGTGATCACAGGAAAAAATATATTTCCTGTCATCACACACAGCAGCGCACTCACCTCCGGCTGCTCATTCACCCCCACCACGGCCCTCATAACTAAACCTACTGCTGCCAGTGGCTTTCCTTTCCTGTATCCATTTTAGGCTCTGCCCCTGGGTCCGCCTGAAGCTCCGCCCCTGGGTCCGCCTGAAGCTCCGCCCCTGGGTCAGTCTGAAGATCTGCCCCCATTCAGCCAAGGCTCCGCCCCCTGCCAATCCGAAATACATGCTTTGCTTATCATCCCCGCTGCAGCTTCCCAACAGGAAAATGCCTCATGAAAGAGGGGGAGGGGCTGCTGTCTTTAGGAGAGCTGTCTTCCACACCAGGCCCTGAGGTCTCCTCTGTAAGTGGTGTCTATGTCAGTAAGTGCTGCATGTGTGTGTCAGTAAGTAGTGTCTGTCAGTAAGTGGTGTGTGTCAGTAAGTTTTGTGTTGTGTGTCAGTAAATAGTGTCTGTCAGTATGTGCTATCTGTGTCAGTAAGTGGTGTGTCAGAAAGTTTTGTGTTGTGTGTGTCAGTAAATAGTGTCTGTCAGTATGTGCTATCTGTGTCAGTAAGTGGTGTGTGTCAGTAAGTTTTGTGTTGTGTGTGTCAGTAAATAGTATCTGTCAGTATGTGCTATCTGTGTCAGTAAGTGGTGTGTGTCAGTAGGTTTTGTGGTGTGTGTGTGTGTGTGTGTGTGTGTGTGTGTGTGTGTGTGTGTGTGTGTGTGTCAGTAAATAGTGTCTGTCAGTATGTGGTATCTGTGTCAGTAAGTGGTGTGTGTCAGTAAGTTTTGTGTTGCCTGTGTGTGTCAATAAGTAGTGTCTGTCAGTATGTGCTATCTGTGTCATTAAGTGTTGTGTGTCTGTGTCAGTCAGTGGCATAACTCCCGGAGGCAATGGAGACATTTGCTGCCGGGTGTTAGCCATCATTGGGGCACAGAAGAGCAGGCACTGAGGTTATACATGAATCCATATATGAATCCATCTATAACTGCTGTGTGTGTAACTGGCGCGCCACTAACCATTTCAGCAGTGAGCGCTGAGTGGTAGCACACCTGCCGTTGCTGCTGCTGTCAGAGCAGAGTTCCGGGATCTCGTCACCGCCATTGTGCCGCCGCTGTCTCAGAGCCAACCCATAGAGTGATGGTGGTTCAGTAGGTAGGGGCACCTGCCGGCTGCTCTGTTATGATTTTAGCTGCCTGTCTCAGCTGAGATCGGGCAGCAGCCGGCAGGACAGCTCTGAGTCTGCAGTGGGAGGGAGTGCAAGTGCCAAGCGAGGCTCGGCTGGCTGGCAAATGTAAACACGCCGCTTCGTTCGAGCGGCCACCGGCAGGACAGATCACTAAGCTGCTGCCCTCCTCCTGAGCAGGCTCGGCATTCTCCCTTCTCTAGCAGCTGCGGTGAAGCAGAGGTCCGCCTCTCCATAGCAAACACTGTTCCAGTGTCCTAAACTCCTTCTCACACTACAGGCCGGTCGGCACCGTAGGACAGCATAGCAGCTGGCGCTTGGTGAGCTCCACGTCCAGCGTGGATCCTCCTGCCGCTGGCCTCCTCTTCGACCTGCACCTGGATCCGTGGGCCTCCCAATGACACCATGCAGCTCACCACTTGCAAGGTTGGGATTGGACACAGTGCAGTGAGTGATCAGGTAGTCCTGTACCCAGCCCCCCCCCACCCACACCACTCCTGTGTGTTACTGCCCTGTACCCCACCACTGTGTGTGTGTGTGTGTGTGTGTGTGTGTGTGTGTGTGTGTGTGTGTGTGTGTGTGTGTGTGTGTGTAACCCCCTGTACCTCCCTTCACCCTGGTGTGTGCCACCCTGTATCCTGTACCTGCTACCTTTGTGTGTATGTCACCTTGCACCCCCCTACCCTGTGTGTATGACATTTTGTACCCCCATACCCCCTGTGTATGACACAGTTTACACCTCCTACACCTGTGTGTTTGACACCCTGTGCTCCCAGCCCCCTCGTGTATGTCACACTGTACACTCTCCACCTCTGTGTGTATGTCACCCTATACCCCCCCCCCCCCCCCCCCCAAAGGATGAGTTTACTTTTGATCTGTGGGAGGGGTTAAATTGGCATTTTATTGCATTTTTCCATGCCCTTTCTTCTACACACTTCGCTTGGCTTGATACTCCCAAGATAAATCCAAACTGTTGTAAGATTTTTTTTATTAGATTGAGGGATATAGTATGTGGTGACCACTAATGCTGTCTGTAGTATCTGTGGGTCACCGGTGCTGTTGTTACAATATGGAGGTGACAATGCTATCAGTAGCATATGGGGGTCACCAATGCTGTGGAGGGGGTGGGGGGTACTTGGTATGAACTTACGTCACTGGTGTCAGTAAGTAGTGTCTGTCAATAAGTGGTGTGTGTCAGTAAGTTTTTTGTTGTGTGTGTGTCAGTAAGTGGTGTCTGTCAGTTACTGGTGTCTGTGTCAGTAAGTTTTGTGTGTGTGTTAGTAAGTAGTGTCTGTCAGTACGTTTTTCGTTGTGTGTGTCAGTGTTAGGCGCCGGGGTCCGCTTGTCCGCGCGGCCCGGCGCCTAGCAACTAGGGACGCTGTGCGCGTTCAGCCGCCGGCTCCCTAGCAACGCTAGACGCCGGGCGCGCTGAGCCGCACGGACCCTAGCAACGGGGACGCCACTGGCGGACCGCGTTCCCCGTTGCTGGGCTTAATGAACTAACACATACACCTGTCCTCCGGCCGTGCAGCAAGGCAGCTGCACGGCATTTATTCCAATCAGGCTCTAAGCAGCTGATTGGAGGACTCCCTGTTAAGTATCTTCCCAGGGCTTCTCACAGACGCCGGTAATAGCTTCCTGCATGCTGCTTTGGTTTGCTGAGAGTCTGTTTCCAGTCCTGCTGTATCCGGTCATTCCTGTCCTCAGAAGTCCAGTATTCGGAAGTTGTCATCTCATCCTAGGAAGTCGTTTTGTTCCCTGGAGTCCTGACTGATCACCGTTTAACATCGAGTGGTGTTTCGTGAGTTGCGGCTCTGCCGTGTGTTGCGGCTCAGCCGCTTTATCTTTATATCTTCTGTTGTCAGAGCATGTGCGGAGGGTTCCGCTTCCACAAGTCCTCTCTGGAACTCGGCGGTGCCAGGTAGGAGAAGTGGACAAGTGGATATTTTGGTTGTCCTTTTCTCTGGCGGTTTTTCCGCACATATTCTAGTTTTGAGTTAGCTTGTAGCCCCTGGCCTGGTTGTTTAGTCAGAGGGCCCCTTGTTATCTCCCTGTCTCGGATTTCCCTTTGTCTCTCACTAAGACCGGGGGGCATCGGAGTTGGGCAGACATAATCCGCCCTTCAAACGCGGCTGCCAAGGGCTCAAGCAACCATAGTCTCGCAGGGGATTTCTGACAGCACGGGTGAGACAACGGAGTTAGGGCGCCAGGGGCTATTTTCCATTCCCGTTCCCTTTCCCAGCATCTCGTTCCAGTGCTCCGGTCCTCGCAATAAGATCTCCTCAGACCAGAGTGCTGGAATCATAACATTATTACCGGCCATACCAAAAAATTAAAATTAAACAGGGCTTTAAGTTTTTCCCTCTCTTTCAGTTTTTGTTTAAAAATTTTTGGCCTCATGAATCCGACAGGTGTAGGGCCAAATCCTGGCCAGTTCTTAGTCAATCAGATTCAAGAACTTACTCAGATGGTTCAGGATCTTTCGCTTCGGGTGAAGTCGCAGGAAGATCTTTTGCGAGCCTCCCCAAGGGTAGTCCCTGAACCAAAGATGCATTTGCCTGACCGTTTTTCTGGCGATAGAAAAGAATTTTTTAATTTTAAGGAATCCTGTAAACTTTATTTCCGTTTAAGACCCACTTCCTCTGGTACTGAATCTCAGCGGGTTGGGATTATTATTTCTTTACTCCAGGGGGATCCTCAGACCTGGGCATTCGGTTTAAGGGCAGAGGATCCTGCATTGTTGTCAGTAGACGCTTTTTTTAAGTCTTTAGGGCTTTTGTATGATGACCCCGATAGAGAGGCGTCCGCTGAAAGTCAGCTGCGCGCTCTCAAACAGGGTAGAAATCCTGCAGAGGTTTATTGTACTGAGTTTCGCCGTTGGTCGAACGACTGTGGCTGGAATGACCCAGCCCTACGCAGTCAGTTTCGCCTTGGCTTATCAGAGTCAATAAAAGACAGTCTCCTCCAGTACCCCGCTCCTGAGACTCTCGATAGACTCATGGAGCTTTCTATTAAGATTGATCGTCGTCTCAGAGAGCGGAGGGCTGAAAGAGGAATACCTGTAAGGTCAAGTCCGTGTGTTTACTCCATTCCAGAAGACGTAGAGGAGCCCATGCAGATGGGTCTCTCCCGGCTGTCTCCTGAGGAAAGAGCCAGAAGGCAAAATTCCGGTCTTTGTTTGTACTGTGGTGGTAAGGGACATTTTGCTCGTAACTGTCCGAACAAGTTGGGAAACGCCTTGACCAGGTGAATTGTGAGGGGGTTCACCTAGGTCTGCAGCTTATCTCCTCGAATAACTCTCTTTTAGTCCCAGTTAAAGTTTCCTTTGGCAGCCTCAGTTCTTTGGTGTCGGCTTTTGTCGACAGTGGAGCTGCAGGAAACTTTATGGATTTAACTTGGGCTAATGCCTTAGGCATTCCTCAGTTACCATTGGGTAGGTGTGTCACCATGCATGGCTTAGATGGGAGTCCGCTTTCCAATGGGGTTATTTCTCTCTGTACACCTCCCGTGCTACTTACAGTAGGAGCTTTACATTCCGAAAAAATTGAGTTCTATCTTACACATTGCCCAGCAGTTCCAGTTGTTCTGGGTCACCCTTGGCTGGCCTTTCATAATCCCACCATTGATTGGCGGTCCGGGGAGATTTCACAATGGGGTACTTTTTGTGCTAAGGAATGTATTTCGTTTCCAGTCAGAGTAGCAGCTATCATTCCAGAACTCATTCCTGTGGAATACCTGGAGTTTGCCGATGTTTTCTCCAAAGGCAATGCAGACATTCTGCCTCCCCATCGGCCTTATGATTGTGCTATTGAGCTAATTCCTGGTGCCGCATTGCCAAAGGGAAGATTGTATGCATTGTCCGGGCCAGAAACTTCGGCTATGAATGACTATATTCAGGAGAGCTTACAGAAAGGGTTTATTAGACCATCAAAATCTCCTTTAAGTGCTGGTTTTTTCTTTGTGGAGAAGAAGGATGGCTCGCTTAGACCATGCATTGATTTTAGAGCCCTGAATAAGATCTCAGTCAAAAACACCTATCCTTTGCCGTTGATTTCTGTACTCTTTGATCAGTTACGTTCTGCTGTGATTTTTTCTAAGATTGACCTGAGAGGAGCTTACAACCTCATCCGAATTAAATCTGGAGATGAGTGTAAGACGGCTTTCAGTACTCAGTCGGGTCACTACGAATACCTGGTGATGCCGTTCGGCCTGTCTAATGCTCCAGCAGTTTTTCAGGACCTCATAAATGATGTGCTCCGTGACTTCCTAGGGAAATTCGTGGTCGTTTATTTAGACGACATCTTGATTTTTTCTGAATCGATGGAACAACATATCACCCAGGTGCGTCTGGTTCTTCAAAAGTTACGTGAGAATCATTTATATGCCAAGCTGGAGAAGTGTGAATTTCACGTCACGGAAGTATCTTTTTTAGGGTACATAATTTCCCTTCAGGGATTTTCCATGGAACCCAAGAAGCTTCAGGCCATCCTTAATTGGGCGCAACCCACCAATTTAAAAGCAATTCAGCGCTTTTTAGGGTTTGCGAATTATTATAGGAGGTTCATTCATTCTTTTTCTGACCTGGTTGCTCCCATTGTGGCTCTGACTAAGAAAGGAGCGGATCCTACCAACTGGTCGCATGAAGCTGAGTTGTCCTTCCGGGCCCTCAAACAAGCCTTTGTCTCAGCTCCAGTCCTCAGACATCCCAATCCGGAATTGCCCTTTGTTGTGGAGGTTGATGCCTCAGAGGTTGGAGTGGGGGCTGTCCTTTCTCAAAAGGATCCGGAGTCTTTGGAGCTACATCCTTGTGCCTTTATGTCCAGGAAGTTCTCCTCCGCTGAATCCAATTATGACGTTGGTAATCGGGAGTTACTGGCGGTAAAGTGGGCTTTTGAGGAGTGGAGGCATTGGCTGGAAGGAGCTAAGCATACTATTTCGGTATTGACTGACCATAAGAACCTGCAATACATTGAATCAGCTAAACGGCTTAATGCTCGGCAGGCACGTTGGGCATTATTTTTTACTCGTTTCAAATTTATTATCACTTTCAGGCCTGGTTCCAAGAATACTAAAGCTGATGCCCTGTCACGTAGTTTTCTTACGGTACACAATAACAATCCTGTTGTTACCCCAATACTTCCATCTTCGGTCATCCGGGCAGGCCTCACACAGGATTTATTTACCCAGTTAAACCAGCTTCAACACCAAGCTCCTAGATTTACTCCTGCTGGTCGTCTTTTCGTTCCTGAATTTTTGAGAGCTACTGTTTTAACTGAATTCCATGACAACAAGGTTTCAGGGCATCCGGGAATCACTAAGACATTGGAGTTAGTCTCTCGCTCAGTATGGTGGCCTAGTATGTCCAAAGACGTTAGGGAATTTGTTTTTTCATGTCCGGTTTGTGCACAGCATAAGGTTCCCCGTTCCTTGCCTATCGGGCAACTTATGCCCTTAAGTGTTCCTCTCAGGCCATGGTCTCATATTTCCATGGATTTTGTGGTTGACCTTCCCCTTTCAGCCGGATTCCGAGTCATATGGGTGGTAGTGGACCGTTTTAGTAAAATGGCTCATTTTATTGCTCTTCCCCGATTGCCTTCTGCTCAAGGGTTGGCAGTTTTGTTCCTCCGCCATGTGTTTAGGCTTCATGGGTTACCCACTGATATTGTTTCTGATCGGGGTCCACAATTTATCGCACAATTCTGGAGATGTTTTTGTGCTTCATTAAAGATGAAACTGTCATTAACATCCGGTTATCACCCACAATCCAACGGGCAAACCGAACGAGTTAACCAGTCATTGAAACAATATCTGCGCTTGTATTCGGCCAAGCTCCAGAATGATTGGTCCGAGTTTCTTCCTTTGGCTGAATTTGCTTACAATAATTCCTGTCATTCCTCCACTAAAGAGACTCCATTCTTTTCAGTTTTTGGTTTTCACCCCAGAGCTAATTCTTTTTTTTAATCATTTTCCAGTCTCCTCGCTGGCATTGACCTCCCATCTCAGAGCAATATGGAAAAAAGTGCACCTCGCTCTCGGAAAAGCGGCCTTTCGAGAGAAGAAATTTTCCGACAGGCTCCGACGTCCTTGCACTTTTAAGGTGGGAGATAGGGTGTGGTTGTCGACTCGCAACATCAGGCTTCGACAATCCTCGGCTAGACTGGGACCCAAATTTATTGGGCCATTTCTTATTATTAAAAGAGTCAACCCAGTTGCCTTTCGGCTACGTTTACCAAGATCTCTCAGGATTGGAAATACGTTTCATTGTTCCCTGTTGAAACAATACGTTTCTTCCAGTAGGTTTCCTCGGAGGATCTCTCAGGGTAGATCTCCAGTGGATGTACAGGGACAGCAGGAGTTCTTGGTAGAGAAGGTTCTCGATTCCAAATTATCCCGGGGTCGGCTTTATTTTTTAGTTCACTGGAAAGGCTATGGTCCGGAGGAAAGGTCTTGGGTCCTGGATAAGGATCTTCATGCCCCTAGGCTCAAGAGGGCATTTTTTCGGGAATTTCCTCAGAAACCTGGCTTTAGGGGTTCCTTGACCCCTCCTCAAGGGGGGGGTACTGTTAGGCACCGGGGTCCGCTTGTCCGCGCGGCCCGGTGCCTAGCAACTAGGGACGCTGTGCGCGTTCAGCCGCCGGCTCCCTAGCAACGCTAGACGCTGGGCGCGCTCAGCCGCACGGACCCTAGCAACGGGGACGCCACTGGCGGACCGCGTTCCCCGTTGCTGGGCTTAATGAACTAACACATACACCTGTCCTCCGGCCGTGTAGCAAGGCAGCTGCACGGCATTTATTCCAATCAGGCTCTAAGCAGCTGATTGGAGGACTCCCTGTTAAGTATCTTCCCAGGGCTTCTCACAGACGCCGGTAATAGCTTCCTGCATGCTGCTTTGGTTTTCTGAGAGTCTGTTTCCAGTCCTGCTGTATCCGGTCATTCCTGTCCTCAGAAGTCCAGTATTCGGGAGTTGTCATCTCATCCCAGGAAGTCGTTTTGTTCCCTGGAGTCCTGACTGATCACCGTTTAACATCGAGTGGTGTTTCGTGAGTTGCGGCTCTGCCGTGTGTTGCGGCTCAGCCCCTTTATCTTTATATCTTCTGTTGTCGGAGCATTTGAGGAGGGTTCCGCTTCCATAAGTCCTCTCTGGAACTCGGCGGTGCCGGGTAGGAGAAGTGGACAAGTGGACATTTTGGTTGTCCTTTTCTCTGGCGGTTTTTCCGCACATATTCTAGTTTTGAGTTAGCTTGTAGCCCCTGGCCTGGTTGTTTAGTCAGAGGGCCCCTTGTTATCTCCCTGTCTCGGATTTCCCTTTGCCTCTCACTAAGACCGGGGGGCATCGGAGTTGGGCAGACATAATCCGCCCTTCAAACGCGGCTGCCAAGGGCTCAAGCAACCATAGTTTCGCAGGGGATTTCTGACAGCACGGGTGAGACAACGGAGTTAGGGCGCCAGGGGCTATTTCCATTCCCGTTCCCTTTCCCAGCATCTCGTTCCAGTGCTCCGGTCCTCGCAATAAGATCTCCTCAGACCAGAGTGCTGGAATCATAACAGTCAGTAAGTAGTGTCTGTCAATAAGTGGTATCTGTGTCAGTACATTTTGCGTTGTGTGTGTGTGTCAGTAAGTAGTGTCTGTCAGTAAGTGGTGTCTGTGTCATTAAGTATTGTGTTGTATCTGTGTGTCAGTAAGTAGTGTCTGTGTTGAGCATGTATGTCAGTAAGTAATGTCTATCAGTAAGTGTTGACTGTGTCAGTAAGGTTGTGTGTGTCAGTAGTGTCTGTCAGTAAGTGGTGTCTGAGGCAGTTAGTTTATCTGTGTTAGTAAGCGGTATCTGTGTCGTGTGTATCTGTATCAGTAAGTTGTACCTGTGTCAGTAAGGGGTGTGTGTTAGTAAGTATGTATGTGCCAGTAAGTGTTATCTGTCAGTAAGTAGTGTCTGTGTCAGTAAGGGGTGTCTCAGTAAGTGTGTCTGTGACAGTATGTGGTGTCTCAGTAAGTTGTATCTGTGTCAGTAAGGCGTGCCTGTCAGTAATTTTGTATGTTCCAATATGTGGCATCTGTGTCAGTAAGTGGCGTCTATGTCAGTAAGGGTTGTCTGTGTTATTAAGTGGTATCTGTCACTAAATGTATCAGTAAGGAGTGTCTGTATATGTGTGTGTCAGTAAGGTGTGTCAGTAAGTGTATATTAGTGTGTTTGTGTCAGTGTGTCTGTCAGTAAGGGGTGTCTATGTCAGTAAGGGCTATTTGTGTCCATTAGAGATGTCTGTATAGGTAAGTGGTGTCTGTGTCAGTAAGTGGTATCTGTCAGTAAGGGATATCCATGTTCAGGGCCGCCATCAGGGGTGGGGGGCTGCCGGACAGGAGTGCCTGGCCTGGGTAGAAAGGGGGGCTTCCTCTGGCTCCTATAGTAGGGTTGACACTGCACTTAAGCTCTGGCCCGGCCACACAGAGCTTATCTTCCAGCTTAGATGTGGCCCAGCAACCACCCTCTCTTGTACTCCCAGACAGCCTGGCAGTGTACCATGTGTAATCTGTGGATGCCTGAGATGTCCCTGGGCCAGTACAGTGCTCAGCAGCCAGCATCTTTTCACTGGTGAGGACCTTTGTATTAATGTTGCCGCTCAGAGGGGAATGTGAGTGTGTGAGGGTGAATGTCACTGAGAAACAGAGGGGAATGTGAGTGTGTCTGTGGTGGTCACTGACAGACAGAGGGGAATGTTTGGGAGGTCACTGAGAGACAGGTGAATGTGGGGAGGAGGGTCGCTGAGAGACAGGAAAATGGGGTGTCACTGACACAGGGAGGAATGTGTGAGCAGTCACTGAGAGACAGGGGAATGTGACGAGGGGGGACACTGAGACAGGTCAATGTGGCCATGTCACTGAGGCAGAGGGTAATGTGGGAGGTGTAACAGAGACAGAGGGAAATATGGCTATGGGGCAGCATATGCATGTGTGAGACCGTGTGGTTCAGGGGGGGGGGGGGGGGTTACCTATTTATTCTGTCCCAGGCCCCACAATATCTCATGTTATCCCTATCCCTGCCAGTAAGAGTGTTTGTGTCACTAAGTTGTATCTTTGTCAATAAGGGGTGTCTGTTATTATGTATTTATGTGCCAATAAGTGGTGTCTGTGTCCGTAAATGCCATCTGTCAGTAAGTGGTGTCTGTGTCAATAAATGTTTGTGTTAGTAAGGGGTGTCAGTAAGAGGAATATGTCAGTAAGGGGTGCCTGTGTCCATAAGTGATATCTGTCAGTAAGCAGTGTCTGTGTCAGTAAGTGGTATCAGTAAGTCTGTGTCAGTAGGTGGTCTGTGTGTCAGTAAGGTCTTCAGTCTATATCTGTATTTGTGTCAGTAAGGGCTGTCTGTTGGTAAGCGGTGTCTGTCTGCAAGTGTGCCTGTGTCAGTAAGAGATGCCTGTGTCGGTAAGTGGTGTCTGTGTCAATAAGTATCTGTATCAGTAACTGTGTCCTATGAGCCCTCAGTTCCCTGTTTGCTCTGTTTTTCCCCTGCCTCTGCTCCCCTTTCCCTATCTCCTCTGTATTGCCCCCTGTTTTCTAATCTTTCCACACTCTCTCTGTTTTGCACCATCGTTTCTCCCCTTTCCATCTTCTTTGCATGTTGATACAACGCTCTGTATCATATGGCGGTCACTGCGATGCTCTCTGTATTAGATGCTGGTCACTTAGATGCTCTCGGTATAATAAGGTGGTCACTGAGATGCTTTCTGTATCATATGGTAGTCACTGATTCTCTGTATTATATGGTGGTTACAAACGTTTTCTTGTTATAGCGTCACTATTCAGTGGTGAAGGTAGGCACTAGCTTTGACCTCCATCGGGATAGCCACACACCCTATTTAGACCACACCCACACCACACTGGTCACACACCCACATCACTAATCACACCACCGCAGCGCTTGTCACACCTCCTGCCAAGGTACACAATAGACCCTTCCTAAATGTCAGCTCCAGGCCCATGTGGACCTTAATCTGGCACTGGATATAACATGTGCAGAGAGAGTTAGATTTGGGTGGGTTATTTAGTTTCTGTGCAGGGTAACTGGCTGCTTTATTTTTACACTGCAATTTACATTTCAGTTTGAACACACCCCACCCAAATCTAACTCTCTCTGCACATGTTATATCTGCCCCACCTGCAGTGCACATGGTTTTGCCCAACTGCCAACAAATTTGCTGCTGCGATCAACTCTGATTTACCCCCTATGTTACACTTGTATCACTTTGTAGCTGAGGGTATTGCCGCTTTCTCCAGCAGGTTAGCAGTATGATCCAGCTTTTAGCTTCCCTTGGTTATTATTGGATTTTTGCTCTATGCTGGTAGCACAGTTTCTACACCTAAAATTGTCATTTGCACTTGTCAGTGACGGTGATACTTATATCATTAGACAGGTTGTTACCCACAAAATGACTTTTAGTATGTTTATTACAAGGTCACAGTGTTTTGTGCATGCCCTCCACACAGTGGTTTAGTGCACCATTATAGTCTCATCTGATTCTAGGTCATAATGATACAACATGTGGCATAATAAATAAAAGGAACAAATTCCACGTGGGTATTTGTATTCTTCAATAGTTTAAAACTATACAGAAATAAAGGAAATGATTTTAATTAAATAACTACAAATTATCCAGTGTGATTGGGAAACTGATTCCTGTTTGTCTACTGCTTGCTCTTCATATTGATGCAGTCCATAGAAACTGGGGGTTTTGCGCATGTGCAGTACTGCCGCCACTACTGTGCATGTTTCGGTCCCAGCGCCTGTCGGCTACATTCTGCAGATGCTGGGACCCAGACTTTGGCGGAAACAAGGTGGCACGGACCAGGCAGGCAGCACAGCCCCCTCCTCCACCAAGGTAGGAGCTGCTGCTTGTCAGTACAGCATTTTTCTTCCTGTCTTAGAATGGGGCTACCCATTGCTTCATTTCTTCTCAAAAACACCAAAGGCTGTTTGGAACGGGAGACTATGGGCAACACGTTGACACATTGGGGTATATTTAATAATGTTCACTTTTGGGTTTTGGGTGATTTTGCATATGATTTGCATTTGGAGATTTACTAAAGGAAAAATCAAATGTAAAATCCCACTCAAAATCAAATTTTGGCAAAAACACAATTCTTTCACATAGATCAGGCATTCCCAACCACGGTCCTCAAGGCACACCAACAGTGCAGGTTTTAGTGATATCCGGGCTTCAGCACAGGTGACTTAATTAGTAACTCAGTTATTTTGATTTAACCATCTGTGCTGCAGCCTGAATATCACTAAAACCTGCACTGTTGGTGTGCCTTGAGGACTGTGGTTGGGAATGCCTGACAGATGAACATAGGATCCCCTGATTTACTAACATTCAGTTGGGATATGCCTGAGCCAAGTTCAGGATTGGAAGAGATCCACTAGCTTAATTTACCTGGAGTTTAGCAACTGGCAAGGCAAGGGTTGATTGCAGACAGACTGGATGCAAGATGACTTGGCAAGGCTGGGGTTAATTGTAAACTTTGGCTAGGTGATACTGGCAAGGCTGATGCAAGTGTAGAGAGCAAGACTTGATTAAAACAGCTGGCAAAGCATGGGTTAATTGCAGGTCAGGTTAGCAGGATACTGGAATGGTTACTGCAGACAGGCTTGACAAGGTATGATAACTGGAAGCCACAAGATTGAATATGCACTGGTAACTGAACAAATGGAACTGAATGAATGAGGTGATAACTGCTGGGAGTAACCAGGTAAGTGTGTATGAGTTGATTTAAAGCAAAGTTCTGTCAGCTTGAGCAGAGAGACTTGCTTGATGAATAGTGATCAGGCTGTAATAACACACAGAGGCAGAGTTTTAGCTTTGAGTACTGATACAGATATCCAGAAATTGCTGCAGGCCTGTGAATACAGGCACGGCCGGAGTGAATAAAGTTTACTACCAACAACCAATGACACACAGGCTGGATGTTCACGAGACCTGAGGTGGCAGGATAAACTCATGAAGACTTTGCAGGAGTTAGCCAAATATCAGGACAATGCATGAGAATAACTGAAGGGCTATGGCTGGATGTTGACACTGAGCAGAAACAGACACAGGATGGCAGGTACTAGGCAGGATCCAATAAGGCACGGGTCCTAGGACTGGCAAGGAATCAGGACTCAGGAACAGATGGGTTCAGACAGACAAACCAGGGTTACAAGAACTGGGAACTGCACAGTATGCAGCGACCACGTGGCAGGCTACATTGGTGAAGAAACTTAGTAATATCAACAGCCCCAAGAACAGGGCAGAATCCCTAATGAAAGGGAAAGAGACCAATCACAGGAGGAGTCAGATAAAAGTATTTCAAATAGGTGTGCTACATACTGTACGTAGCAGCCGGCTTCCAGGTTGCTAGGAGATAATCAGAACACAAACCAGAATGAGTCACAGCGGTGGCTCTTAACACATTCGAATTGGAAATCAAACACAAAATCAAACTACAAATACCCCAAATAATAGACAGACAGGCAGGCGATTTTAGCTTCTAGACAACATTCTATTCCCTAAACTATCATTATGATGCTGATAAAAGTAGAGATGACGGATCCTATGCCAATGTTTTTGCAATGAAGTGCCTGTGCAAAGTCTAATAGCTATGCCACTTGCAGCGTTTATCATTATACAGAGTGATTGACAGTCAGGCATGGTTTGTGGGAGTTGAAGGGGGTGTGGTTGCAAAAATGCAGGCGTGTCACAGTCAGTTTTGGGGCATGTCACAGGGTGCGCATGTTAATCGGTACTCAAGCAATGTACCTCTGGCATCTCTGTTCAGAATGCCATGCTGCTTGGCCATTGATTTAATCAAGCTGCTGTTTATGAAAGGATGTGTGTGTGCTGGGAATGTGTACACAGTTACTGCGCCTTTGCGATGGCTCCACTGGGAGTCTCTGTACCTTTCAGGGCTGCTGACTTTTTTTAAATTATTTTACACATACTCAACATGCACAATCACAGCTGCAGTCACAATAGTGTCTGTCAATGATTCAGGCCAGATATTAATAATACAGTAAAGGCTCTCTGCTACTGGTCCAATTTACATGATTTTAGATGTTTTCATTAATTTTAAAAGAAATCAAGAAACACTTGAGGATCTGCGCAAATCGCTAATACAAACACAAAATCACTAGTCAAAATCAGACAACATTGAATTTGATGCAAAATCAATTATTGGTAAATATGGGATTTGATGAGTGAAAAAGAAGTCGATTTGATTAGATTTCACTCAATTTAAATCGAACATTAGTAAATATACCACAATGTCTCTTTTTCCCCCCCTAAGTATCATATATGCCTCTGATGCTTTCCTTGCTATGTTTGTCTGCCTACTGTTGTGTATGAAGACACTAGAGTCAGATTTGATACTCTCCTTCAGCAAGGGAGCTCCTGCTAGTGATAACTTTCTCTTTTTCTTTTCTTTTTCTAGTCCTCTACCCTTTGCTGAACAGTAATCCGGCCTTGTGATTGCTGTTGGGGCTTCTGGGTGCTTTAGTTTTAGTTTAAGGGTTATAGGTAATCCATATGCTTGGCATACACTGTCAAATAAAATGTCTGTCAGACCGATAGACATGTATCTAACAGCCTGAAACCCAGCAGACATTGTGGCCATACCATGTGAGGGGGTATGGCCACACAATACCTGGGTTTCTCCTCAGGGGAGACATTTTCCTATTTCTCCCCTGTGATAGAACAGGGAAAATGTCTGTCACTCGGCCCTGGGAAGTACATATGTTGCCCAATGAGGCCATCTTGACACTCATAAACTATCGGATCTGTCGTCCATGCCGACTCGTACAATATATGAAGTATAAACTGAAGTGAAAGCTGGAGCCACTGATCTTAGCATGAGGCCAAATGGTGGCACAAATAAGCTGCTGCTATTGGTCAAAGCAGAACAGCAGGACTGGCATATACAGTAGTGAGACAATGCCTCAGGCTGAGCTCCAGCCACTGGAATAGTGCAATTGAGAGTACGGTCACTACAGCAATGATCTGCCAGTTGTATGGCTGTCTTTAACGCATTTCATTTTCTCTTGGAGAATTTCTTCAGAAGGAATTTTTATATTTACTGGAGTTTTATGTATTTTTTTAAACTGTATCACTGCTAAGTGTTAGGAGTTTTGGTGCTACCATTCCTTCTAAATATATCAATCCTTTGCTGGAGCATTCTCTTTTTCACTTGAACACAAAGTCTTTCCAACAAGGTCCCCTCACACTAATGTCCTTTGGATGAATATTTGAACACTACTAGTGAACTTGTGCCAACAGTTAAAACTTATCTTCCACATATCGTAATGGGATCCTGCGTTCCCCTTCATTTTGGGGATGCAGGTATCAGCTGATCCTGGTTATTGGCTACTGGACCTGTCTGATTCTTCTATTTCAACATATAAAAAAACGCCTCCTTAAACATCTGGGTAATGCTGCCAAGTGAAACAATTGATAGTCTTTTTAGGAATCATGGAATATTACAGGAGATTTATACCTAATTTTGACATCATGCTACACTATCTATGGAGCAGGATGGGAGCCTATATAGAGAGTCAAATGTTTTTGTAAGTGCTACAACCTTGCTGCTTCTTGTTTTGTGAGTTGGACATTAGGTCCACCCTTAGGTCTGATTTATGTTAGTCTGTGTTGGACAGTCTACCAGCTTTGTTTTTTCTGCTGCTTAATAATACTAGCTGTATGAAAGGAAACCATTGGACTTGTGTGTTGAATGGCTGCTGCATAACAAAGTACGACTGCCTAAGCCAGGAGATAGCACCCATAACATGATCTTGTTTTATACATTAAAATTTGGTGTGGTTTTACACATTATGGCATAGTACTTTTTTTTTTTTTTCTTTTTTTTCTGTACTTGTGTATAATAGCTGTTATAATATTTATGTCAGAACTCTTTTTTTTTTATGTGAATTCAAGTCTGACTCTGGTGCTGGTTCTGTAAGGTGTGCTCTATGCAGGAAACTTGGTGGATGTACATATGTAGCCATGCTCATTGTCGCTACATCTGCACTAGTCAGGCTCTCTCACCATGGCTAGGCACGCACATGCCTAGCTGCGGCAATTGCTGCTCCCATTCATGCGAATGGGCACATGCCCCAGACGTGCACGCGGTCGTGCATAATAAGATGCAATCACGGCAGGATATAGCCACAATGAGGTAAGGTATAACTAAGGCTCATGGAGGAATACAATTCATGAGAACTTTATTAAAATGTACTCAGAGAACCCTGAGACTGGAACTAGGTTAGAATAGACTGGATTGGAACAGGTGAATACAGGAACAGGAGTCAGCTTGGGAATTGACCTGCACTTAGGCCGGACTGGAACTGGTGAGAACTGGAACAGGAGTCAACTTGGAATCTGACTTACACTTGGACCAGACTGGAACTGATGAAAACTGGAACTGGAGTCAGTTTAGGAACTAACTTGCAGTTAGACTGGACTGGACTGGAAACGGGGAGAACTAGAACAGAAGTCCGCTTGGGAACTGACCAAAGATCAGGTGTCAGCAGCACACTCGATTAGCACACCGGATACTGTAAGTAGTTTTGCTGGAATCACAGTGCTGGTTATACTGCTGAACACTGGAGCAAACAGCTAAAGTATCGCTGAAGGGAAAGGCAGAGCTTCTGGAACAGGGACTGAACTCAGGAGTTTGGAACAGGTACTGAACTCAGGAGTCTGGAGCCTAGACGTGTCAGTAAAGTTCTAGCTGTGACTGGTGGATCCAAGCTGGGTTGCAGTTGGGAGGCGGACTCTCCAGGAAGACTTAAAGTTCTTAGCTACCCTTGAGATAACGACTGCGACTGGGACCTCTGAACTGAGTTCCGATTAGGAGACGGTCTCTCCAGGATGGAAGCGGGCTGGTTGGATAAAGTTCCTTCACATGAAGCACTAAAAACTTGTAGATGAGGATAATGAAGGAAAGAAGACTGACACTACTGATTATCTGAAGGAGAATCCCTGGAGGACTGGGGACACTGGTATACCATGATCTGGAGTCGGACCACCCCCTCGCAGACTGGAGCGGTGACTGTAGCGGAGCAACATCAGCAGTTGGACTTACACAGTGTCGGTATAGGACAGGGAGCGTGTGAGTTTAGACAGGTGGAGATTGTGAAAAATGGGGCTGCAATTAACAACAGGAACAAGAGCACACTGTGGAAACTATGAGCACAGAGCACTAGCATGCATACTAGACTGTGTGAGATGTTGCACTGGTGTCAGAATGCCCCAGAATGCTCTCAGAAATACCCTGTGCCCTCCTGGGTTTTGCATAGCCAAAATTACCTGAATCAGGCCTCTGATTGGTCCCCGCAAGTCATGTGCAGAACCAAGATGGCGGCATCCTGCACCTGGCACCGCCAGGACTCTCAGCCGCATGGAACTCTCCTTTGCTGCCTGCTTTCCCCCACCTGCCTCCTGGACCTCCAGCCGCACACCAGCCGCCCACTCCTGCCAGCCGCTTCCATCCGCTGTAGCGCTGCCGGGGAAGAGACCACAGCGGCTGGACTGGTAAGCACTGGCTCCCTGCTATCACACTCCCGCTAGCCGTGACAGTACCCCCCCCCCCTTTTGGGTGACCTCTGGACACTTCCTCGGTTTCTTATGGTTCCGAATATGAAATCTCTGAATTAAGGCAGGAGCATGAACATTAGTGGCATCAACCCAGGCCTGTTCCTCAGGCCCATAACCTCTCCAACAAATAACGTCTTCGGTAGTCCAGAATTTGTTTAACCTCGAACTCAACTCCTCTGTCAGTAAGGACTTTGGGAAGATGTGGTAGACTTCTTTGAAAACGATTAAGCACCAAAGATTTAAGTAAGGAAATATTAAAGGAGTTAGGAACTCGCAGATATGGAGGGAGTTTGAGTTGGAAAGTGACTTTTTCTATAGGGAATGGTCCAATAAACTGGGGAGTGAACTTCATAGAAGGAACCTGAAGTCTCAAATTCTGAGTAGACAGCCACACCAGATCTCCAACTTTAAAACTAGGTGCCACTTGTCTCTTCTTTTTGGCCCAGAATTCATACTGTTTAGAGGATTTATGAAGAGCAGCATGTACCTGCCTCCAGAGACTAGAGAATTGCTGGACAGAGGATTTAACTGCTGAAAGATCTTGAGTGGGTAGACTTAGAAATTGTGGAATATTGTGGAATACCATAGACAATAAAAAACTGAGTGGTTCCTGAAGAAGAATGATAAGTGTTATTATGGGCAAACTCTGCCCATGGAAGAAGGTCAACCCAATTATCCTGAGAAGAAGACAAATGAAGACATATCTTGAAATGTCTTCATTTGTCTTGATTCACTCTCTCTCTCTCTCTCTCTCTCTCTCTCTCTCTCTCTCTCTCTCTCTCTCTCTCTCTCTCTCTCTCTCTCTCTCTCTCCATTGGTCTGTGGATGATATGCTGCAGAAAATTTCAACTTAATCTGGAAAACTGCGCAAAGGGATCTCCAAAATTTGGCCACAAACTGAACTCGACGGTCAGATATGATCTCTGAAGGTAGTCCATGTAACTTGAAAATTGTGGATATGAAGAGTCGCGACAACTCTGGAGCAGTAGGAAGACCCTTGAGGGGAACGAAATGAGCCATTTTTGAAAAACATTCAATGACCACCCAGATCGTAGTGAAACCTTGGGAGTTGGGCAAGTCTGTAATAAAGTCCAGGGACAGGTGGGACCAAGGCCGGTGAGGAACAGAAAGAAGTTGTAATGGACCCAAAGGAGCTTGTCGAGGTATCTTATGCTGTGAACAGTTGTTGCACAAAGACACAAAGTCGGACATATCTGATCTCATGGAAGTCCACCAATATGATTGTTGTATAAACGTCAAGGTCTTATGGACTCCAACATGTCCGGAGAAGCAAGATGCTTAAGCCCAACTGAGGAGTTGCTTCGAAGATGAGGAGAGACAAAAGTTTTCCCAACAGGAGGTTGAACTGCAAAAACTGTAGGATTTAAAACTTGGATTGAGACAATTAAGATTTTTAGGAAAACAAGATTCTCTTGATCGGTGTATATTGTTACAGGGTGTGAGGACTTTTCTAAAATATATCGCCACTCCTCCAGAGTAAGTTTTACCGCCAATAGTTCTTGTTCTCCGATTTTTTTTTGGCGGGCAAGAATTTCCTCGAGAAATGCCCCCAGGGGTATAAAGAGTTATCTGGAGCCCTTTGAGAAAGAACTGTCCCTACTGCTTCAGAAGTGACATCTACTTCCAGAAGAAATGGCTTGTTAGCATCCAGCTGGTGGAGGACTGGAGCTGTAATGAAAGAATGTTTAAGGAGTTGAAAAGCGGAAACAGCTTCTGGTGACCAACAAGACGGATTAGCTCCTTTGCAAGTTAGAGCTACAATGATGGCGACTATGGCTGGAATTTTTTTAATGAATTTGCGATAGTAGTTGGAAAATTCTAAAAATATTTGTATGGCACGTAGTGTGGTAGGCTGGACCCAGTTGAGAATGACTTGTACTTTTTCAGGATCCATTTGCAGACCCGAGGCAGAAATTATATGACCGAGGAATGGAATTGAAGTTGCTTCAAACACTTTTCTAACTTGCAAAAGAGATGATTCTCCCATAACTTTAGAAGAACTTCACAGACTAGCTGCCGGTGGGTTTGGACATCTGAGGAAAAAAATTAAAATATAATCCGGATAAACTACAACTGATTTGTAAAGCATGTCACGGAAGATCTCATTAACAAAGTTTTGGAAGACAGCAGGGGCGTTGCTGAGACCGATTGCATAACTAAATATTCATAGTGCCCATCTCTGGTTTTGAATGCTGTCTTCCATTCATCTCCAGCACAAATTCTGATCAGGTTGTGGGCACATCTTAGATCCAACTTGGTGAAAAGCGATGACCCTATCAAAAAGCTCCGTGATCAGCAGTAAAAGGTATCGATCGGTTCTTTATGGTGATTTCATTCAAGTCTCTATAGTCGATGCAGGGGCATAGACCCTCATTCTTTTTACTCACAAAAAAAAATGGCACCAGCAGGAGATTTGGAGGGACGAATTAATTCCTTACTTAAATTTTCTTGGATGTATTCAGACATCGATCTAGTTTCTGGAGCTGATAAAGGATAAATACGGCCACGGGGTGGCACCTTTTCCCGGTATCAGGTCAATCGGACAGTCCCATGGCCTGTGGAGTGGTAGTATGTTGGCACTTTGTTTACTGAAGAATTCTCTGAATGCTGAATACTGAGGAGGAATAAAATCTAGAGAATTACAACTGGTAGTCCGAACAGGCCGATTTTTGGACAGGCAGGATGAGAAGCAAGTCTCTCCCCAAGAAAGGATTTGCATTGTGACGAATCAATTCTGGGATTGTGTCTACGGAACCAAGGAAGATCAAGAACAATTCCATGAGAGGCTTTGGCAATAATCAAGAGTTCTATTTATTCAACATGGAGCACACCAATCTGAAGGCTCAGGGCAAGGGTTTGGAGAAGAACAGTTCAGTTGGAGATTCGGGTACCATCTACTGCTGTAAAAATTATACCTTGATCCATAGAACGAGTTGGTATTTGGTGTATCTGGACGAGTTCTGCTGAGATAATTTCCTCCAGCCCCAGAATCTAAGAGGGAACAGAAATATCTCCTTGTGAACAATCCAGTGTAACTACAATTTCAGATTCTGAATATTTTGGAGAATAACTACTCCCAATCTGGCTTCTCATGGACCGATTAGAAGCGGAAATTTCCCAGTCTTCGTGGACAGGAAGCAACAAGATGACCAGAATCCCCACAACTCATGCAAGATTCTCACGGCGGCGCTTCAGCGTCTCCTTGGGTGACAGACAGGCCCAATTCATTTGCATGGGTTCATCCAGAGAATCTGTAGTTACTGGTAAAGGTGATGGGGAAGGTGTAACCCGAGACCTGACTCACTCACTCCGGCCTTTTTCGACCTGACTTTCCCGAAATCTCAGGTCGACTTTATTGCATAAAGAGATCAGGTCATCCAATTTGGTGGGCAGATCTCTAGTCGCCAAGTCATCCTTCAGACATTCTGATAGACCTTTTCAGAATGCTGAAACAAGAGCTTCCTCATTCCATCCAAGATCAGAGGCAAGCATCTGGACCTGTGCAACGTATTGACCCACGGTTCTGTTTCCTTGACGGAGACGCATAATCTCAGAGGACTCTGAAGAAACTCTCCCGGGTTCGTCAAGATTTTGTGGAATGAAGAAGTAAACCTGGTATCATCACTCAATAACGGATCGTCTCTTTTTCTCACAGGGGAGAAACCCACTCCAGGGTGGCACCAGTGAGCAAGGAGACAATATAGGCTTCCTTTGTCTTGGAAGTAGGGAAATGGCTCAGCTGAAGTGTGAAATGCATTGATTTAGGAAGCCCCGACTGTTAGGCGCAGCGGCTGGCCGGCGCCCCAACCGTTGCCGGTCGACGGTCATGGCTGCTGCACCTCCCTGTCCCCCCGCACGGTGCCTAGCAACGCCAGGACGCCACGCGCGCTGAACCGCCGGGTCCCTGGCAACGCTCGGAGCAGACGGGTCCATGGCAATGGGGACGCCACAGGCGGGCCGCCTTCCCCATTGCCATGTTAGGATTTGTTTCACCTGCCTTACCCTGGTCGTGCAGCAGGGCAGCTGCACGACATCACTAATTAGATTCTCCACAACCATTGGAGGGCTCCCTTTTATATGCTGTCTCAGTGCATTTCACAGTGTCAGGTCCGGGTGTTTTTGTGAATCTGTTAACCCGGGACCAACCACAGGTGTAGGTGCTGGGGTATGAAGAAAGCAGGGAGGACGAAGAAAGTTCCGTTTCATATATTTATTGAAAATAACAATTCAGTAAAGTGGTAAATGGCAAGTTATTAATCACCATAATATACTGACGTATTGCATGAATAATAGAAATAATATGCAGGATATATCTTAAAGAAAAAATAAAAGAAATGTTCATGGAATTGCGTTTAAAACAGGCTGGAGAATAAATGTTGAATTGTCCAAATATAAACAAGCTTTGATGCTGAACTGTAGAATGTGTTTAACTGGGTAATGCAGACATGAAGAAATAACTGTGAGGATTTGCAATGAAGTTTTGAGAGGTAACTGAGAGACTGTGAAGAATTATCCTTGTAATGGCAACATAGAAAGTAAAAGTACTAAATTGGGTTACTTGCGAGTTCCGGAGATCACTGTGAGACTGTAGCAGATGATATAAGCGATGAACGGGTTAAATGCAGAGCAGAACAAACGAACAGCTGAAGTTAGTGGAATCCTCCAAACTCTGTATGGTTGAAAGCAGGCAGACAGGGTTTCCTCATGCAAGACTCTGGGAATCCAATTGTTACCAGTAGGTGCGTGATTAACTGACAGCACAGCGGGGAGCCTGTGGATCTTTAGCAGTGAAGGCTGCAGACGGGCCTCTGGGAACGGAGGCGATATCTGGACCACGGGAATCAAACAGGAATGCACGGAGAGAGCTCAGAGCTAGAGCACAGCGTTGATACAACAAAGCACTGGCCCAGAGTAACATAATCCCAGCCTACTTAAAGGCAGCACAAGCACGGGATTGGCTTACACCTGCCCACAGGTGTTTTCACAAGTGCTCTGTATTACCTATTTGGTCTCCAACATGGCCACCTCCTATACAGCAGACACATCGCAGTGCCTTAGGCCATTTGGTCCCCGCACTCCCAGTTCCCAGACTCTGCATTACCTGTGCCACTGATCACGCCGCGTCCCCACACGGGCGCACAGCACCGCGAGCAACCGCACTGGCAACGGATGAACCCCAGAACCCGCAAAGGTGAGAGACCGGTTCGTGACAGTACCCCCTCTTCTACGGGTGGTCTCCGAACACCTTTGAACCTTATCAGGATTTTTGGAGAAGTATTTCTGTACCAGTCTTGGAGCATGAACATCTTCAGAGAAAACCCAGGATCTCTCCTCCGGACCGTAACCCTTCCAGTCGACCAAAAACTGTAAACGTCCATATCGGGAACGTGAGTCTACAATCTCTTTAACTTCAAATTCCTCATCCTGCACAGAGTCAACTTTAGGAGATTTGGACTGGGTAGTACGGAACTTATTGAGAATCAAAGGCTTCAATAAAGATGTACGAAAGGCGTTAGGAATTCTCAAAGATGGTGGCAACTTGACTTTGTATGACACAGGTTTGAGTACCTTTACAATGGGAAATGCACCAATAAACTTGGGAGCAAATTTCTTAGAAGGAACTTTGAACCTGAGATTGCGCGTAGAAATCCAAACTTGGTCCCCCACCTTGTAATTCGGTACAGCTTTACGTTTTCTATCTGCGAAAGATTTATAACGAGCGGAAGTTTTGACCAACGACTTACGCACACAACTCCAGATTCTAGATAGACGTTGAAGTTCTTGATCTGCTGCTGGAACCTCTAGGGCTGGCAATGGATGGAACTCTGGCACACGAGGATGAAAGCCGAAGTTAATATAAAAGGGCGTAGATTCTGAAGATGAATGGAAGAGATTATTATGAGCAAATTCTGCCAATGGAAGGTAGTCAACCCAGTCATCCTGTGAGGACGATATATATAGCCGGAGAAATGTTTCAAGGTCTTGGTTGACTCTCTCAGTTTGTCCATCTGTCTGAGGATGATATGCAGAAGAAAAATTCAACTTGACATTTAAAGATGAACAAAGCGACCTCCAAAACTTGGCCACAAACTGTGTTCCCCGATCAGAGATGATCTCTCGAGGAAGGCCATGCAACTTGAAGATTTCAGAGATGAACAATCTTGCTAGTAAAGGGGCTGATGGTAACCCAGTTAATGGAATGAAATGTGCCATTTTCGAAAATCGTTCCACTATCACCCAAATGGTATTTTGCCCTTTTGATGGAGGTTGATCGGTCACGAAATCCATTGAGATATGAGTCCATGGTTGTTTGGGTATGGATAATGGATGTAATAAACCTGGTGGAGAACTTCTTGGACTCTTATGTTGGGCACATTTAGGACATGCTGCTATAAACTCTTGGACATCGGCTTTGAGACGTGGCCACCAATAAGACTGTTGAATAAATTTGAGAGTCTTTAGAACCCCAGGATGACCCATGAAGGAAGAGGAGTGAGCCCAGGTAAGCAGCCGTTTACGAAGATTTGTGGCGACAAAGGTCTTGCCAGGCGGAGGAACTGGAGAGGTTCGAGTCATTAAAAAGGACGTAGGATTCACAATGGCTTGATTCGTGGTAGCATCATTTGATTCAGAAGAAGCAAAGGACCGAGAAAGGGCATCTGCCTTTTTGTTCTGAGACCCTGGTCGATAGGTGAGCTTGAAATTGAATCGTGTGAAGAAAAGCGCCCATCTAGCTTGTCGTGGATTCAAGCACTGAGCTGACTGCAGATATAGAAGATTCTTATGATCAGTATAAACTGTAATGCGATGTTGTGCTCCTTCTAAAAGGTATCTCCACTCCTCAAATGCCAACTTGATGGCAAGTAATTCTTGCTCACCGATTGCATAATTACGTTCTGCCGGGAGGAACTTACGGGAGAAATATCCGCAGGGATGGACCTTTTTATCTTCAAAGACTTGTGACAACACAGCTCCTACTGCTTCTGTAGATGCATCCACCTCTAGTAGAAAGGGACGATTCAAATCAGGCTGTCGAAGAATGGGTGCTGACCCAAAGGCTTGCTTTAAATCAGAGAAGGCTTTGATTGCTTCAGAAGACCAGTTCGTAGGATTTGCTCCCTTGCGAGTTAGGGCTGTGATGGGAGCAGCTAACGAAGAATAATTCTTAATGAATCTCCTATAGAAATTAGCAAAGCCAAGAAATCGCTGAATCCCCTTGAGAGTTGTAGGAGTGGACCAATCTCGGATAGCTTGTACCTTACCGGGATCCATACATAGCTCTGATCCAGAAATGATGTAACCAAGGAACGGTATGGAAGATACTTCAAAGGTGCACTTCTCTAACTTACAATAAAGTTGATTTTTCCTCAAACGTGTCAGTACCTCTTTAACTTGGTGACGATGAGACTTTAGATCTCTAGAGAATATTAGGATATCATCCAGGTACACTACTAGACACTTGTAGAGAAGATCACGAAAAAGTTCAGTCACATAGCTTTGAAAAACTGCAGGTGCATTACAAAGACCAAAAGGCATTACAAGGTATTCGTAATGCCCATCCCGGGTATTAAAAGCAGTCTTCCACTCGTCCCCTGCCCGGATGCGGATTAAATTGTAGGCCCCTCGGAGATCCAATTTTGTAAACACAGTAGCTCCCTTTACCCGATCAAATAAATCTGGAATTAAGGGTAATGGGTACTTGTTTTTCACAGTGATCTCATTGAGTCCACGGTAATCTATGCATGGTCGTAACCCACCGTCCTTCTTCTTAACGAAAAAGAATCCGGCTCCTGCAGGTGAAGAAGATGGTCTGATAAATCCTTTGGTTAGATTTTCCTGTATATAATCAGACATAGCTTGCGTCTCTGGGATGGATAGCGGATAGATTCGTCCCCTAGGAGGGGTTTTACCCGGAACCAGGACGATTGGGCAGTCCCATTCGCGATGAGGAGGTAGAGAGTCTGCTGCTTGTTTACTGAAAACATCCGCAAAGGATTGATACACCGGAGGTAGGTCGGGAAGGCTAATTGACCGGAGAGGTACAATTGAGGCTAAACAGTCCTTGGTACAAGATTTACCCCAAGAAAGGACTTCCATGGTTTGCCAATTAAGTTGAGGATTATGTTTCTGCAGCCAAGGTAAACCAAGTATCACATCTTGAGAGGCTTTGGGAATCACGTAGAAGGAGACGTATTCGGAATGGAGCACACCAACTTTCATCTTGAGACATACGGTTCGATGAGTAATTATACCATCTGGAATTCGACTTCCATCCACTGCTGTAACAGCAACTGCTGCTTCCAGATGCATGGTTTGAACTTTAGACCGTAAGACAAAGGCTGAATAGATGAAGTTCTCGGCTGCCCCGGAATCTAGGAGAGCTGAAACTTTCACTGTAGAACTTGGAACTACTAATTGAATAGACAAGATCGGCTCTTTCCCAGAACGTGATTCTAAAGTAACTCCTAGCTTAACCTCTCTTGAATAAGCTAGGAGCGAGAGTTTCCCGGTCGGAGTTTGCAGAATTTAACTAAATGTTCGGAGGACCCACAGTACATGCAGAGGTTACCCTGTCGACGACAAAGTCGTTCCTCCTCTGTGAGGCGAGAGCGCCCAATCTGCATAGGTTCTTCTGTCGTTACCGGGGACTGTGATGAAGAATCTTGTCGAGGCCTAGGATGATAACGTGGACTGGATCGCTCTGCCCTGGATTTCTCTAAACTTCGCTCCCTGTAGCGTAGGTCAAGTTTGTTACAGAGAGAAATCAATTCATCCAGTTTAGTTGGCACATCCCGGATAGTTAAATCATCCTTGATTCTCTCTGAAAGTCCATTCCAAAACGCGGCGATCAGGGCCTCCTCATTCCAGTTTAACTCTGAAGACAACGTGCGAAACTGAATAATATATTGACTGACAGGACGTAAACCTTGACATAGACGGAGAATCTCCAAAGATGCTGAGGTGGTCCTGCCTGGTTCGTCAAAGATTCTCCGGAAGGATGATACGAACTCCTTGTAATTAGAGAGGATAGGATCACCTCTTTCCCATAATGGTGATGCCCACTCCAGAGCCTGACCGGAGAGGAGGGCAATAATATATGCAACCTTAGAACGAGCTGATGGGAAACTGGCGGACAACAGTTCGAACTGGATCTCGCATTGATTCAGGAATCCTCTGCAAAGTTTTGGAGTTCCGTCAAACTTACTCGGAGAGGGTAACTGCAAGCGGGACGTAGGCAGCGTCACAGGAGAAGCTGTAGTGGTAACTGGGACAACCGGAGTTGGAATCTGGACTTGAGACGTTTTAATAGCCGTATGAAGAGTCTCTAAACGGTCTGCCATAGTTTGCATAAACTGCACTATTTGTGTCTGTATAGACTCCTGGTTTTCCAGACGGGAAAGGATATCTGACGTAGCACAGCCTCCTGCGAATTGGTCACTTGACGGATCCATGTGGCCAGTGCTTACTGTCAGGTCCGGGTGTTTTTGTGAATCCGTTAACCCGGGACCAACCACAGGTGTAGGTGCTGGGGTATGAAGAAAGCAGGGAGGACGAAGAAAGTTCCGTTTCATATATTTATTGAAAATAACAATTCAGTAAAGTGGTAAATGGCAAGTTATTAATCACCATAATATACTGACGTATTGCATGAATAATAGAAATAATATGCAGGATATATCTTAAAGAAAAAAATAAAAGAAATGTTCATGGAATTGCGTTTAAAACAGGCTGGAGAATAAATGTTGAATTGTCCAAATATAAACAAGCTTTGATGCTGAACTGTAGAATGTGTT
This sequence comes from Pseudophryne corroboree, assembly GCF_028390025.1. NCBI lineage: Eukaryota > Metazoa > Chordata > Amphibia > Anura > Myobatrachidae > Pseudophryne > Pseudophryne corroboree. The sequence continues at coordinate 420,847,040 of NC_086447.1, read as the reverse complement.
TAACTGGGTAATGCAGGCATGAAGAAATAACTGTGAGGATTTGCAATAAAGTTTTGAGAGGTAACTGAGAGACTGTGAAGAATTATCCTTGTAATGGCAACATAGAAAGTAAAAGTACTAAATTGGGTTTCTTGCGAGTTCCGGAGATCACTGCGAGACTGTAGCAGATGATATAAGCGATGAACGGGTTAAATGCAGAGCAGAACAAACGAACAGCTGAAGTTAGTGGAATCCTCCAAACTCTGTATGGTTGAAAGCAGGCAGACAGGGTTTCCTCATGCAAGACTCTGGGAATCCAATTGTTACCAGTAGGTGCGTGATTAACTGACAGCACAGCGGGGAGCCGGTGGATCTTTAGCAGTGAAGGCTGCAGACGGGCCTCTGGGAACGGAGGCGATATCTGGACCACGAGAATCAAACAGGAATGCACGGAGAGAGCTCAGAGCTAGAGCACAGCGTTGATACAACAAAGCACTGGCCCAGAGTAACATAATCCCAGCCTACTTAAAGGCAGCACAAGCACGGGATTGGCTTACACCTGCCCACAGGTGTTTTCACAAGTGCTCTGTATTACCTATTTGGTCTCCAACATGGCCACCTCCTATACAGCAGACACATTGCAGTGCCTTAGGCCATTTGGTCCCCGCACTCCCAGTTCCCAGACCTGTGCCACTGATCAGGCCGCGTCCCCACACGGGCGCACAGCACCGCGAGCAACCGCACTGGCAACGGATGAACCCCAGAACCCGCAAAGGTGAGAGACCGGTTCGTGACACACAGACGTCGGTGATAGCTTCCTGTTTGCTGTTCCAGCTCTGGAGAATATTCCCTGTCCGGTGTTTCGTACTCCAGTCGTCTTGCTCCGGTGGTCCTGACTCCTGGTATCGGAAGCCAATCCTCGTACTTCTCGCTACCTTCCAGTCGGTGGTCACCTGCATTTGAGATCTGAATACTCCGGTTCGCTTTCGGGTATTCCCGGTGTTGTGAGTAGCGGCCTTCAGCCGCACCTTGCGGCCTTGGCCGCGGAATTCCTTTAATTTCTGGTTTCTTTGTATTTTCGCGGAGGTGTTCCGTTTTAGCTATCCTTCCTGGTATATGGCGGTGCCGTGTAGGGTTTGCATGGTATACTTAGGTTTCCTTTTCCTTTGGCGGCCATGCCGCACATACTGTTATTTTGTAGTTCAGTAGTACCCCCTAGCTCTGTCTTGTGTTTAGTTAGAGGTCCCCTTGTTATCATCCCGTCTCCGTTTATGCCTTGTCTCATACTAAGACCGGGGGGCATCGGAGTTGGGCAGACCTAATCCGCCCTTCAAACGCGGCTGCCGTGGGCCCAAGAGCACATAGTCTCGCAGGCATAGACGGACCACGCGGGTGAAACAACGGAGTTAGGTTGCTAGGGGTTATAATTACACCTTGCCATTATTTCAGCGTCACGTTCTTGTGCTCTGGACTGCCACTCAATACCTTTGTTATTCTGAGCACTAAGAACGTAACACCGACACTCTTTTGGATTTCCGTCATACTTGTTGTGAGTAGGTAACCGCAGAAGCGTTTGAGACAGAGCAACAGGAGGAGAGATGACTTGACTGATGTGAGAACTGGGCTGAACTGAATGACGCACTTTATCCAAAGAAGACTGAAACGAATCCTGTTGCAAAGACATTTCTTGAAGACACTGAGTTAGCTGTCGCTGGGTGACCTCCAACCCTTCAAGACAGGCTGCAATAGTTTGCAGGAGATCGGTGCTCAGGGCCTGCGCACCAATTGGATCCATTGGGCCAACTGTCAGTAAAGTTCTAGCTGTGACTGGTGGTTCCAAGCTGGGTTGCGGTTGGGAGGCGGACTCTTCGGGATGGAAGTAGCCTGAAGGGTTAAAGTTCTTAGCTACTCCTGAGATGACGACGGCAACTGGGACCTCTGAACTGAGTTCCGATTGGTAGGCGGTCTCTCTGGGATAGAAACGGGTTGGTTGGCTAAAGTTCCTTAGCATGAAGCACTAAAAATTTGTAGACGAGGATAATGAAGGAAAGAAGACTGACACGGGTACTGATGATGCGAAGGAGAATCCCTGGAGCTTTGGGTTTATATTGATTTAAAGCTATTTATACGTTTCATCTTTATACCTTATACTGCAATGTCCCTAGGTGTTGGGAATGTACTTGATGAGGCTACGCTTAATATAGCACAAAGTAACCTTATTTCTCTCACGGATAATGATGCTGAGAAAGTATTATTTGATCATCGTTAATTTCATAAATTGCCTGATGATACACCAATTTATCTCCATCATAAGTTATTGCGTTTGAGAAAAAGGGAAGTTGATCTGACCCTTCATGGGCAATTTCTCTCTGATTACTATAGGAACAAGAGGATCCCGCGTGGATTTCGGGTAAATACTCCAACCATCGGGTGGAATAACTTGTCCTTCTGTACACAATGGTGTGGAGTATTAAATAAATGTTCATTAGATCTTATACTATTGGTGATAGAAGAGGTTGGTGTAGAGTTGATTAAAGTCAGACAGGAACTCACTGATTTCAATTCCTTGCATCTGAATACCCTCACACGTGAGAAATCTGAAAATTGGATTGAGAAACTTAAAGATCAAATATCACATATCAACGTGATTTAATTGCGTTTAAACCTAAAAAGATGGATACAGTTAATTCTGATTATTCCAACCATCAAGTCTATAGATGGCTCAAAGGAGACTCTAGGAGTAACTCTACACGTAGGTTCCAACAAAACTCCCGTTTTAGATCACAGAGACAGTATGATAGTTCGTCTCAATCCAACTCTGATAGTGAGTTCACTGACTCTAGACCACCACGTGATAATTTTTTAGGACGGGTTACCCGCAACACCACAGATCCTCCAGAGAAACGTTCCACAAGTACCCGACAAGGAGGGGCGGTAGGAAACACAAAAAAAGGCAGGGTAGCAAAGACTTAACTGTGGTATTTAACCTATCTAACACTCCACTAACTGACACCGAAATGGAGGTACTTTCTCTGGGTCTTTCCTTCGTACCCACTGTCAAATACGACACCTTTCAGTGGTCTGTGGACCAATTTAAATTTGGAAGAAAGTTAAGACTTAGGGAATTCTTTTCCAATAAAACCCCCAATACACAACAGAATATGATCTTTTCCAAGCCCAGTAACTTTGATGCTATATCATACAATCCCAGCATTAAATCTTTCCTGAGATTAACCGAATATGAGATGAGGACATATAGATGTGATACTGTATATGATAGCCTTAGTAAAATACAGAGGACAGCATTACAATCACTGATAAAAAAAAAGATCAATAGGTAAAACACCCAGCAGATAAAGGCAGGGCTATAGTTATACAAGATTGGGTTGCATATGATATAGAGATCCGTCGTCAACTTTCTGATACTATGACATATTATGAAAGTTACATCTAATCTAATCCTATTTCTGATATAAAAAAACTTGTTGATACTACTGTTGAGATGGGTCTCCAGAATGGTTGGATTGATGATAAGATTGCGGCTTATCTAAATGTTGATCATCCTGTGTGTCCGATCTTGTACATACTTCCCAAGATCAATAAGTCCTTTGATGCCCCTCCAGGTCGTCCGATCATCTCAGCCAGGGATTCTGTTTTACAGCCTATTGCGAAATTTGTTGATCGTTTTTTTGCAACCTTTGGTTCAAATATGTGGAGTTACACTAGAGACACTGGTGATTTTTTGGATAAGCTGTCCAGACTGGATGACATCACCGATGACATCTGGTTGGCCTCTATGGATGTCAATTCACTGTATATGGTGATCCCCCATTCTGAGGGTTTGGAGTCGCTTAGGATGGCGTTCTTGAATGGTGCCCATGTCGGTCCCCCTGTTGAATTCTTGCTTGATTTAACAAGAATCACTTTTGCTATAGTAGTGAATTTTATATCCAAAACACGGGGACCGCCAAGGGTTCCAATTTGGCGCCATCCTATGTGAATTTATACATGCATCATTATGAAAATGTACATATTCTTCTTAATTTTGGTGACAAGTTTGCCTACTTTGGGCGATATATCGATGATATATTTATTTTGTGGAGGGGTACTGAGAGCGAGTTCTGTGGGATGGTCCAATACCTCAATTCCCTCAATAGTCCAATTCGGTTTACGTATCAAATAGATCGTAATGTCATTAACTTTTTGGATGTCCGATCTTTCGTTAACAAACTCATTTAGTATCAACTTTGTTTCGCAAACAAACTGATCGCAACACATTGCTCGATGCCACAATTCATCACCTGGAGAACCTGAAGGAGAATATGCCAATCTCCCAATTCTTACGTGTTCTGCGTAATAATTCCTCTCCAGCTAACGCAGATCTGCAATTGACAGAAATGTCTGAGAGATTTCTATCATGAGGGTACTCACCTAATGTTATTATGAGATGCCTTAAAAAAGCGAAGGTCAAATTCAATAACATCGCTCAGAAGTCTACCTCAGTGTTTGACCCAAGTCGACTGATTTTCACTTCAAGGTTTGACACCAATGCTCGGGTGTGCTGAGAAAGCAATCAAGAAGCACTGGCCTATCATTGCAACTGATCCCAAATTGGAAGGTTTTAACCAAAGACCTCCTATGCATTCATATTGTAGAGGGCCAAACCTATGACATCTTCTGATGTGACCTTTGCTACAACCACAAAAGATCAATACCACATGGTTGACGATGAGAAAAACAGGCTGCTTTCGCTGCTCAGATTGTACAACATGTAGGTCGGTGACTAGTGGATCCTCATTTTCACATCCACATAGTGGTAAAAGGATCCCCATTAAGCATAAGCTCTCTTGCACTTTGGATTTCGTTATCTATATCATCATATGCCCGTGTGGGCTTTACTATGTAGGCCTTACGATGCGGTGCTTTCGAGACCATATGGCCAATCATCACTATTCGATACGTCTGTCATTAGAGACAAATAAAATGGACAAACCTGTAGCCAAACATTTTCTACATTATAAACATTCAGTGTCTAGTCTCAAATGTATGCTGATTGACCACATCCCTTTATCCATCCATGGAGGGGATAGGGAAATGAGGTTGAAACAACGTGAATCTAGATGGATTTTTGAGCTGGACACTGTTACACCTCATGAACTTAATGAGGCGAACCCTTATGGAATTTTTTTAGATTGATGGTGCTATCGAGTTTTTTTTTTCTACAGCAGAGCCTCCTTATATGTGTATTGTGTGATTTTTTTTGTTTTGTTTTGGTCATTGGTGACTGCACCTGGTCTTTTGAGTCGGGTTGAGACTTGGTTATTTACCTTGGTATCATGCCATACTCGATGGCTAGGTGTGTTACCAATGACTATGATTTTAAAATGGGTTTATTAAAAGTTATATTTTATTATTTTTATTCTAACTATTAAGGTCTACGTATTGTGATGTTTGCTGGATTTTTGCTTTATGCCACTGCAATCTGAGACACCTGATATGTCCAATTGGTATGATCCAATAATTATTATAATATCTGGCTGTCATGTTAATATTATATAACCTTTATTTGGTGTATTATCCTTAATGACAGTATATTTTCACTTAATCGTGATGAACATCTGTATTACATACAACCAGCTGCCCCACTGCAATGCCCGTGGGTTTGTGTAATTGCCCCCTATATGTTTTGTTTATTGTGCATAATCTAGATGTTTACTATGTTGGGCTTCGTTGCCACTACTGCCAGTGAGTGCTGTTGTCCTGGTGATGCTATGTCACTTCCTCTGTCTGAACACGTCATTTCCGTTCCCGGAGTGTGTTCCAACACAGGTGGAATGCACGGCGACTTCCTGTCCAGGTATACTCATGTACTAAGCCATTATCTTTATGTTCCGTGTCCCAATCTAATGGTCATGACTGTGGTTTTTGTGAACCCGGTGTTAGTGAAGTCTGTGCGGGCAACTGGAGGACTATGTGTATATTAGGCTGGTCTGTAGGAATCAGTGAGAAGAAGAAGCAATCCCTGACCGGGGATCGAACCCGGGCCTCGGCAGAGGGAGCCATATCCTGACCACTGGATCACCAGGGACTTGGTGTTAATAGCAGGATGGTGAATGTATTGGTGAGATTGAACTGGATATACTGTCACAGGAGTAGGTGCTTGTGTACTCAAGGTTACTATGAAATAGGTTCTCTGGAGTTGCGCAGAACTGAGCTGGTTACTGGCGAGATTGAGAACTGGACTGGTTACTGGTGAGACTGGAACTGGGCTGGTTACTGGTGAGATTGTGAGCCGGACTGGTTACTGGTGAGACTGGAACTGGGCTGGTACCGGATATAACTGGAAACACAACTGTAAGTAGAACAATGACTGTAGCTGTGACTTTAAGGCAAGGCTGAAGGACACTGCGGCTGTGTCTTTAAGACGAGATTGAAGAATACTGCAGCTGTGGCTTTAAGATGAAACTGACAAATACTGCAACTGTGGCTTTAAGACAAGACTGTAGAGTACTGCAGCTGTGGCTTTAAGTCGAGTGGAGAAATACTGCAGCTGTGGTTTTAAGACGAGACTGGAGAAATACTGCAGCTGTAACTTTAAGATGAGACTGTACTGGATATCAATGGTAACACAACTGTAATCCAGACTGGGTAGCAAAAGAGCAGAGTTTTACAGGAACCAAAGTACAAGTGTTACATTTAGGGAGCTCAAGCTCACACATAGCTGAGTGTGTGACACAAGGAACTGGTAGAGTCTGCAACTCAAGTCTCCTGATTTATACTTCCTGGTCCTTGGTGATTGGTGAGCAGAGTCAGGTGATTCAGAGAGTCTCAGGCTGGCACAGGATTGGACAGCTCCGGGTCAAGTGATCAGACACTGTCACATGAGTACTCCAGATTAAGCTCTGATGTGGAGTGAGGCCTAGCAGGCCGAAAGAACACTGAAGCCTGAACTTCTGCAAATGAACAGAGTATGCTGCCTTTTAGGCCTAAATTCCAGATTGCTGAATTCAGATTCACACAGAAGGTTAATCACCACAGGTGGAGCTCGTTAACTCTGCACTGAGGATACTCATGGTACTGACAAGCTGTTTATCCCAGTGACCAAAAAGACACAGGATCTAGGACAGATGGCAGAGATAAGTCACCCAATATGAAAACTACAGTGAGGATCATGACACTAATAATATATACTACAGCGCTGTCTACAGGATTGTGTCTGATATAAATTATAATTACTACCTAAGCAGGTAGTGGTGATTTAGTTATACTTCCTGGTGGATTCACTAACAGGAAGTGATGTATGTGGGTGTCTTACGGTCTCTGATTGCTTATGGTATAAATATTCCAGCATGTGAGCTTGCTGTTCATGCTGCTCCTGGTGTCTTGCTTCTTACATTGCCTAATGATGTCTTGACAAAGATCATTGGATTTGCTCGAAACATCGACCTGACTATGGGGGTAATTCTGAGTTGATCGCAGCAGGAATTTTGTTAGCAGTTGGGTAAAACCATGTGCACTGCAGGGGGGGGGGGGGGGGGGGGGCAGATATAACATGTGCAGTGAGAGTTAGACTTGGGTGTGGTGTGTTCAATCTGCAATCTATATTGCAGTGTAAAAATAAAGCAGCCAGTATTTACCCTGCACAGAAACAAAATAACCCACCCAAATCTAACTCTCTCTGCAAATGTTATATCTGCCTCCCCTGCAGTGCACATGGTTTTGCCCAACTGCTTACAAACTTCCTGCTACAATCAACTCAGAATTACCCCCTATGCCTCCATAATAAATAACTTTCTGATGGTTTTTTACATAATGGTGAGTGCCCTCCTTCCCAAATGACTATATATTTATATATAATTTGTATTTGTTATTTTATAGTGTCGATTTGATCACAATAAATATGAAAATGTTTTAGTCAGTTTACTTGCAGAGTCTAAAGGCCCGTAAACACTGGTCGATATATCGGCCGTTCTCTTGAACGGCCGATATATCGCGGGTCCGTCGGCCAGTGTGTACGGCCGATACGTCTGTGAACTCCGTCATTCACAGACGTATCGCGTCGGCTGCACAGCACAGCCGACGGCCAACATATCTACCGATATATTGGCGCGTCGCTGTGTGTGTACGGGGCGGTCGTCCGCCCGCCCGTACACATGCTGCGGCGGCCGGTGGTGATTGACAGCTGAACTGGGCCCAGTTCATGACGTCAGTCCCCGACGGATCGGGCAGTGTGTATGCTCAACACACTGCCCGATCCGTCCATAGATATATCTGCAGATCAATTGATCTGCAGATATATCTATTAGTGTGTACCCACCTTAACTGGTCAGATATATTCTGCTGGTTGGACACATTTATTGTTTGGTTGATGGTCAGAGGAGCTGCATACTGTACTTTAGTTTGTCTGTTACGTTTGACTGAATGCTACCCAGGAAACCTTATGAGCTGTTCTTACCCAGCTAATAAAATCCAGCATGACTGGTTTACTACATGTTTCTTTCAACTGACTTTTTCCTACTACAACCCTGCCAGCCTACATGTAAATCAGTGAAATCCCTACAATATATGTATACTGTGAACCAATGAAAAACAGCCCCCCCCCCCAAGTATTAATGTTACACTCAGGGATTAAAGTGAGCCGGAACGGGGCGGAACTGCGTTCCGTCAGTTCCATTTGGAGACGGAACGCAGTTCCGCCTTCCCCGGCTCACCTAACCCGATGTCCCGGCGCTGCAGGGAGATGCCGGGCGGCCACTGTTATCAGCGGAGCCCAGCTCTCCCCGCACAGCGGCAGCCGGAGGCAGGAGCTCAGTACTGAGCTCTTGCCTCCGGCTCTGTCAGTACGCGCTGTGGGAGAGACGTCATGACGCCTCTCCCATAGTGCCGAGGAGCGGGCGCCAAGAGAGGACTGCGGCTGGAGCGGGGCTTGGTAAGTATGGTGCCTCTCCCCCCCCCCCTCCCATATGTGCACTACTAGCGGCGCTGTTATTGGGGGGTCTATACTACTGGGGGCAAACTACTGGGGGCTATACTGCAGAGGGGCCAAACTACTGGGGGGCTATACTACAGCGGGGCAAACTACTGGGGGGCTATATTACAGAGGGGCAAACTACTGGGGGGCTATACTACAGAGGGGCAAACTACTGGGGGGCTATACTACAGAGGGGCAAACTACTGGGGGGCTATACTACAGAGGGGCAAACTACTGGGGGGCTATACTACAGAGGGGCAAACTACTGGGGGGCTATACTACAGAGGGGCAAACTACTGGGGGGCTATACTACAGAGGGGCAAACTACTAGGGGGCTATACTACAGCGGGGCAAACTACTGGGGGGCTATATTACAGAGGGGCAAACTACTGGGGGGCTATACTACAGAGGGGCAAACTACTGGGGGGCTATACTACAGAGGGGAAAACGACTGGGGGGCTATACTACAGAGGGGCAAACGACTGGGGGGCTATACTACAGAGGGGCAAACGACTGGGGGCTTTACTACTGGGGGGCTATACTACAGAGGCAAGCTACTGGGGCAAACTACAGAGGGGCAAACTACTGGGGGGCTTTAATACTGGGGACAAACTGCAAACGGGGAAACTACTGGGGGCATTACTACAAGGGGGCAAACTACAGGGGGGCTGGGGCAAACTACTGGGGGCATTACTAACGGGGCTAAACTACATGGGGCAAAACTACTGGGGCCATTACCACTGGGAGGCTAAACTAAAGGGGGGGAAGTAAATTACTGGGGTAATAACTGCAGGGGCATTACCAGTGGGGGCATGACTACTGGGGCTAAAATACAGGGGGCTAAACGACTGGGGGCATTACTACAGGCAACATTACTACTGGGGGAAATACTACACAGGGGCATTACCATTAAGGGCATTACTGATGGGGTGCACTGCTAATGAGGGCATTGTAAAGGGGACACTTCATAAGGGGCACCACTCTTGGGGACATAAGGGGCACTACTATTGCGGGTATTGCATAAGGGGCACTACTATTGCGGGTATTGCATAAAGGACACTACTACTGTGGGCATAGTATAAGGGGTGCTACTGCTGTGGGCATTACTGTATGGGCTGACAAAGAAGCTGAGCTCCTGGTCCGCCCTCCGTCGCTCCGCCCCTACCATCGCCGCCGCACTGGGAGCCCTGGTTCCAGACTCCCAGCTGCAGCGGATCTGGGACCAGGCTGGCTTTATAATCCCTGCCGCCGCATCGTGCTCCTGTGACTGCGGAGCTACTAGTTCAAATCTGTCACTGATTGGCTGCCGGTCCGCAGCAGTTTTGAAATATTAGCACCGTGGTCACAAGAGCTCGATGCGGCGGCACGGATAATAAAGCCAGCCTGGTTCCTGATCCACTGCAGCCGCCCTCCGCCTCCTCTGCCGCCCCGCCCTCGGACCTCTGCATGCCCACAGCCTTCTCCTCCGCACTATCTCTAAGGCCCACAGCCTTCTCCACTCCACGCCTACCACAGCCTACTCATCCACAGCACCGCAGACCACCGCCGCTGCTAAACAGGTATTCTTACCCTGCTGCCTTTCTCTCTCTCTAGTGCCTACTGTATGCCCCTGCTGTCACTCTCCATGTCCCTGCTGTCACTTTGCATGTCCCTGCTGTCATTTTCCATGTCCCTGCTGTCACTCTCCCTGTCACTCTGTGATCTGAATTTCGGCTCATTCTGTATGCTATAATGTGAATGGCGGCTCATACCGTGTGCTATAATGTGAATTTTGTCTCATACCGTGTGCTGTAATGTGAATTTCGGCTCATACCGTGTGCTATAATGTGAATTTCGACTTATACTGTGTGGTGTAATGTGAATCTCTGCTCATACTGTGTGGTATAATGTGAATTTCGGCTCATACTGTGTGCTATAATGTGAAGGGGTCCTGTTATTGTGGTGTATAAGGGGTATATGGTGTGGTAAACTACACTGAAGGGCACACCCCCTTTTGCGTGGCCATGCCCCCTTTTCAGGAGCGCGCACGCCATCGGCGTGCACATAATTACAACCTTCACTTTTCATTACCCCCACTTCAAAATTTACACTTGGGTGCTACTACTGTGGGCATTATTACGATTGTGTGACCACGCCCCTTTCTTTTTGAGATCACACCCCCTTTTTGCTGCGCACTCCTACGGCGCGCGCAATACCTTTATTGCATGGGCGCCGTGGGGAGGGGGGTGAGTTCCACTACCTCTCTAGGACCACTTTAAGCACTGGTTACACTTAACGTTGTGGCAAGCCAACAGGGCAGCAAGCACATGATAGCTTGCACCCTGTAGGTAACAGACCAGCAGGTGGCAGGTCAGTGTCCCAAGTGGCCCTATAGGAAAGTCCCAACTGTATACAAGCTCACAATGAAGTAAAGATAATATTACTTTGACCAGAGCATTATCTTTCAGGTCAGTCTATCCTATATCAAACACACCAGTTTAAGACAGGGTATAATTGTTCTCCCAAAGCAGGAACTTACAGCCACCATCATTGGGGCCTTTTAACAGAGGAAGGTGACCATGTGCAAACTCCGGGTCTCCACCCCCCCCCCCCCCCTCACTGCACAGTATGCTACGGCATTGAGCTGGAGCCTACTGCGCTTGCACAGGTCTCCGGAAACATGGCACCTGCCATGTTCCAGAGACTAATTTCACTACTGCAAATGCACGGTGACCATTTTGGCTGTGAATATTGCCATGGCTGCAGTGCCTGACACTGGACTCCAGAACGATAAGTATTAGAACATAGGTGCAGTGTGTGCGGTGTGGCCCCCTCCTAGACCCAGGGCCCCATGTGCACCTCACACATTGCACCCATTATAGAAATGCCAATGACTGTACCTTTAATTGGTATGGGGCTGTTTGGTTAGCTTTGCAATGTGTAGCCTGTAGGTTACAGCGGGCTACCAATGATCATTCCAGAAATTCGTAAATCTGGCAGCATCACATTCCCCATAGAATCTTGTGAGGATGCGGCTGCCAGCGTTAATGAAGGGATTGCAGCAGGTATCAGAGATATCTGCTGTGATCCCTCTTACATGTACATGTAGGTGATACAAAAGGGTCTTTTCATGTGGCAGAAAAAAACTGTGTTTTGTGGAACTCTGGGCTATTCTTCTTTCTGCTCTTCACGGAGCGGGTTACCGTGAAGAAGTTCCTGATTGCTCCAGCGACCCCCCCCCCCCGCTCCGCGGCTGAATCACATCACCATACTTTAGTATGGTGAGTGTGATTCATGGCAGGAACGGAAAGCTCAGCTTCAGATTCTCCATGAAGTTCAGAGTCGCCAGTATGGTGCAATCTGAACTTTAGTGCAGAGACGGCAAGGAAGCTCAATTCTTCCCTGCTCTCTGCTTGGCTCCACCCCCTGACTTCCCATCAGCCACTGTAGCCTCCCGGGAGGTCAGGGGGAGTCACAGAGGGACCCTTCTGCTGATTCCAACATCACAGAAGGGGATCACCGGAGAAGACCGCACCGCTAGAGCCCTGTATACCGCATCGCCGGAAGGGTGCGTATACATGAATTACTACTTATCAAAGCTATACATCACATCAAAGTTATGCGATGTATAGTGATAAGTAACAATTCATTTTTAAATTTCTTTACTAATAGTCCTCTAAATATTTGTGGCTAGCCCCCGAAAATAAAAAGGCTTCATAACACCCCCGTTGTGAGTGCTTCAATGATACCCTCTGTATTACAACAATGGCTTACTGGTTTGACCTATGTTATTAACTACTCACAGGCACTTCTCGCTAGCGAAGTCATTAGATATTGTTACAAATCTCCCTCCTGGTTTCATCTATACATTGACCCAATATACTGTAGGAAACATACTAAAAATGTATTTCTTTTTAGCAATTTATATTTATTGAAGCATGTGCAGATTACATATCAAGAACAGATTTGACATATTTTACAGTGGTATTACTGTATGTGGCGTATTATATGCCAGAAACAAATAGTGTTCTGTGGTATATTATATTACCAGAAATGACAATATTATGCGATATATTGTTTTTTATTTGTAATACGTCACATAATAGAAACGTCCTAATATTAGCATTGCATGTTGTAATCCTACAGTATGTTCCCCTGTGCCCATGACCTGGCAGTATATAATGCAGGATGAATAGCGGGTGCCTATTAATGTTACCTTTATTAGTACAGTACTTGAGGGTACATATGCAAGGCGGAACATAGGAGAAAGATTTTGTAATGGGATGCAGTTAAAATGCCGGCTGTCGGGATCCCGGCATTCAGTATATCAATGCCGGCAGCAGGAATCCCAACGCACCAGAGCTATTCCCACTCGTGGGTATCCACGACACCCATAAAGTGGCAATAGATCCTGTTGCAAGCGCAGTGAGCCACAGAGCACACGAGGGGACTCTTAGCGCTCGCCCTGCCACTGTATTTCTGGCAGGTGGGATTCCGCTGTCTGGATATTGACAGCCGGCATCCCGCCCGCCGAGATTATGTATGTAACCCGCTGTAACCCATACCAGCTAATCAACAATCCCCCGTTATATTAATGCGCATATTACATTTTTTTTCAATGGGTTATTCAACCTGTTTTCATGTGCACCAGTTTTTCTAAATACTATAACAGTCTGCTAAATTAGTAAATTCTTATCCAGTAATTGTTCCATGTATTTTAGGAAGTCAGTGATACAAAAAAGAAAATGCTTCTATAGCCGTCGTAGGGCAGCTGTTTACATAAGTCTCACAGACACTTTTGTTTAGAGGGAAGTGCTACATTTTTACAACTTTAGGAATAAACATCACATCACAACATTCCATTGTAAAATGAATAGAGGAATTCTTGTACAATAAGAATGCATTAATTTGCCAAAAAATGTGTTCAATGCGGCCTTTCCGCCCACTGATAGAAGTGATGCTTATCTGTACCATATACAGTACATGCCACTTCTGTGCTGCCGGTATGTACAGTCATAGGCATTAAATTCCACTGTTATACAAAGTGATCTTTGTATAACAGTGATCAGACCATTGCTTGCAGTCTCTCTCAACTCCGTGCAAAACCTTGTCATTCCATTTAAAGCCTTAACTTAATCTATCCAAAGAGGGCATTTCATATCGCATTTCCTGAGACCCTGTACAATGCCTGGAAAGTTTTGGAAGACAGTAGCTGTTGCTGTGGTAAGCAATCTTAATACATCACACCTGACATATAAATATAATATAATCATAATATTTGCTATAAATAACACATTAGAATATAATGGATTATGCAGACTAAATTCTGTATAAATTATTAGAACTCACAAAAAGATTCCATGGTAATATAGGTGCACTAGGCTGCAGGAACTGGTAATACTTATAGAGAAGGAAGGCCCTCTTGTCAAAGAGTACAAGACCCAACAATTGTTAGAACTCAGCTGTGTTATGTAAGTAGCAATGGGTTAAACAGTACAATGAACAACATCATAGCTCATGAGTATTAGTATGAGAGAGCTAACTTGCTGAAGATATGGCTCTATTTGAGAGAGTTGAATGGTGTGTGCTATGAGGACAGTCACTGAAATCCTCTGCAGCTTTAAATACCCATAAATATACTGTACAATATATATTAACACATGGCATTTTATATTTTCTGCTTAGTAATTTATTTAATAATTATAGTATTTATTTTACTAACTCATATAGTACTGGTGATTAATGCTGCTTTGCTAATATACGTTGATTCTGCTTTATGTTCATTTATGCAATATGTTTTACCTTCAAAATTCACTGCGAATGCAGTTGATGGTATTGTATAATTTTTCAGCCTTAGGGGGCAATCCTGTTCCCTGCGAAGGGTGCAAGTTGCCGTTGCAGTGGCACGTAAACGCCGGCAACCTTACCAGTAATCACGAACTCCTTCTGGTGCTGGACTTGCACAACTTTGCTTGTAGCTCTATGAAGCTGTGAACAAAAATCCAGAAGTTGGCGGTACCGTAAGTGCGGCATACAGGCGCACATACTCACACCCGCTAATTCATTGCAGGTAATTGGATTCACCCCTAAGAATGATACTTACAAATATTTATGAAAGTGCATTTTTTATTTAAAAGTAAACCGGCTGCTGATTTTGTATATCAATAACCCTGATTGTCTTACCCTGACTCATTTGTTTTCCGTATTGCTTTAAAAAAATGGAAATAAATCAATGAATAATAAAAAATAACATATATATATATATATATATATATATATATATATATATTGTGGCAGTCCAGTCCGGATGCCACCCCGGATGTATGCAGGACAGGGCACAACAGTTCGGGTGCCCCGAGTTAAGGCGACCTGGGTTTAGGGCTGGACCATGAGGAAGCCCAGGGAGGTGTTGGAACACAGCAGGTTGTCTCTCTAATGTTGTGTCAAAGATTATCTGGCAGTTGGAAATTGTATTATTGTACTGCTGTTGATACTCAGCATACCTCCCAACATGACCCTCTCCAGGAGGGACAGAATGCTCTGCTTCTGGACTGCACTCTTAATTTATGATTGCCATCACCTGTGCTGAAACACCTTTCTTATCCATTAACCTGTCCAAAACAGGTGTCGTTAATCATAAATGAAGAGAAAAGTCCAGAAGCAGAGCATTGTGTCCCTCCTGGAGAGGGTCATGTTGGGAGGTATGACACAGAAATACCCTGCAATTTCATACATGAGATCCCATCCATGCAGGTCCGGTCCAGGTATTAGAGCAAGCGCTCCCTGCAATTAGGCACACCTGTGCCACACTTTTATAAAGCGCGTTAGGGCAAGGGTTCAGGGCTCTTGATGCCAACAAGTGGCCAGGCGATAGATGGCAGGCCAGTGGGTTAGAGACAGGGAGCCTGAGATTGTGTACATGCTGTTTGTGAACTAGTGCCTAATTAAGGTACCCATTGAAACTTGCTGTGAAAAGTCTGTTTACTATGCTGTGGAAGTAAACGGTCTGCATTTCTTTCATACAACTGTCTCAGTGTCTTGTCTGGTGGAAGGTAACTAGTTACAAATTATACAGTATATACAGTGGGGCAAAAAAGTATTTGGACAGCCACCGATTGTGCAAGTTGACCCACTTAAATAGATGAGAGAGGTCTGTAATTTCCATCATAGGTACACTTCAACTGTGAGAGACAGAATCTGGAAAAAGAAAAAACCCAGGAAATCGCATTGTATGATTTTTAAACAATTTATTTGTATATTCTTGTGGAAAATAAATATTTGGACACCTACCAAGCAGCAAGATTTCTGGCTCTCACAGACCTGTTACTTCTTCTTTAAGAAGCTCTTCTATCCTCCACTTCTTACCTGTATTAATGGCACCTGTTTGAACTGTATAAAAGACGCCTGTCCACACCCTCAAACAGTCAGACTGCTACCTCTCCACCATGGCCAAGACCAGAGCTGTCTGAGGACACCACGGACAAAATTGTAGAGCTGCACAAGGCTGGGATGAGCTACTCGACAATAGGCAAGCAGCTTGGTGAGAAGAGATCAAATGTTGGCGCAATTATTAAAAAATGGAAGAAATACAAGATCACTGACAATCTCCCTTGACCTGGGGCTCCATGCAAGATCTCACCTCGTGGCTATCAATGATCTTGAGAACGGTGAGGAATCAGCCCAGAACTACACGGGGGTAACCTGGTCAATGACCTCAAGAGAGCTGGGACCACAGTCACAAAGCTTACCATTAGTAACACACTACATCGTCATGGATTGAAATCCTGCAGCGCCTGAAAGTTCCCCCTGCTTAAACCGGTTCCGGTATGAAAGATAGATAGTGTCTAGTTAGACAGTCTATAGATAGACACCATATGTTAGACAGACATTAGGTCGACAGGGTCAAAAGGTTGACAGGGTCAAAAGGTTGACAGGGTCAAAAGGTCGACAGGTCAAAATGTTGACAGGGTCAAAAGGTCGACATGAAAATGGTCGACATTAAAAAGGTAGACACCATGTTTTTTGCATTTTTGTGGTTTGTGTGGATAGTTTTGTCATCTTGGACCCCCAATTGTAGAAAGGCATACCCTCGCGGGGCTCGCTACGCTCGCCACGCTTCGGGCACGGAGGCTCGCTGCGCTCGCCACAAGGTTTATAACCAACTCTATGCCGACATGGATAGAGAGGGTATGAAATAGTCCAAAAACATGTTACATTAAAAAAAAATTGTCTATCTTTTTTTATGTCGACCATTTTCATGCCGACCTTTGACCATGTCGACCTTTTGACTTGTCGACCTTTTGTACTGTCTACCTTTTTCATGTCGACCTTTTGAACCTGTCGACCTAATGTCTGTCTAACATATGGTGTCTATCCATTGACTGTCTAACTAGACACTGTCTATCTATCAAATGGATATCGCTTAAACCAGCACATGTCCAGGACCATCTAAAGTTTGCCAGTGACCATCTGGATGATCCAGAGGAGGATTGGGAGAATGTAATGTGGTCAGATGAGAACAAAATCGAACTTTTTGGTATAAACTCCACTCGCCGTGTTTGAAGGGAGAAAATGATGAATGGCATCCCAAGAACATCATACCCACTGTGAAGCATGGGGGTGGAAACATCATGCTTTGGGGCTGCTTTTCTGCAAAGGGGACAGGACGACTGATCCGTATTAAGGAGAGGATGAATGAGGCCATGTATCGTGAGCTTTTGGGCAAAAACCTCCTTCCCTCAGTAAGAGCATTGAAGATAGAACGTGGCTGGGTCTTCCAGCATGACAATGACCCCAAACATACCGCCCGGGCAACTAAGGAGTGGCTCCATAAGAAGCATTTCAAGGTCCTGGAGTGGCCTAGCTAGTGTCCAGACCTCAACCCAATAGAAAATTTGTGGAGGGAGTTGAAAGTCCGGGTTGGCCGGCGACAGCCACAAAACATGACAGATCTAGAGAAGATCTGCATGGATGAGTGGGCCAAAATACCTGCTACAGTATGTGAAAACCTGGTCAAGAACTACAGAAAACATTTGACCTCTGTAATTGCCAACCGAGGTTATATTACAAAGTATCAAATTAAACTTTTTGATTGTCCAAATATTTATTTTCCCCAAGAATATACAAATGAATTGTTTAAAAATCATACAATGTGATTTCCTAATTATTTTTTTCAGATTCTGTCTCTCACAGTTGAAGTGTACCTATGATGGAAATTACAGACTTCTCTCATCTTTTTAAGTGGGTCAACTTACACAATTGGTGGCTGCTCAAATACTTTTTTGCCCCACTGTGTATGTGTATATATGTGTGTGTGTGTGTGTGTGTGTGTGTGTGTGTATGTGTATATATATGTATGTATGTATGTATGTATGTATGTATGTATGTATATATATATATATATATATACATTATATCTCCTATAGAATTGCCCAGATCTGTCACTCTGTGATTGTGTGGTTAACGATGGGTGTGACTAGGAGCTCTCATTGGGTTAGCAGCAGGTCTATCACACCCAGCCCACAGCTGATTGGTCGAGAAATGCCCTCCCACACAGGTTACATCCAATGGGAGGTTCTGCCTCCCCTCCACAGCCGCGCCAAGATCCCAAGAGGCCCTGACTCCGCAACACAGCACCTGGGCTGCCAGCCTGGAAGCCCCGAGATGGCTAATGTAACGTATAGAGTGGGTGATATCGTGGGGGATAATGTCTGTCGCTGAATCAGTGTAAAAGGTGACAGTGCTGTGCAGTGCAGTGGGTGTGCAGTGTCACTGACACTGCACAGCAGTCTCACCTTTTACATTAATTCAGCCACTCAGTCAGTTCTGCCAGCCAGTCACTATTGTTAGCGCCGGTGTCCCAACTCGCAGCATTACAGGGAAGTAGACCGTCTAAATAAACTACAACTCCCTGTAGCCATTAACGCCAAAGCATTCCAGCGCTAAGGCCTGCTGGGAGCTGTAGTTTATTGAGTACATCTTCTTCCATGTAATGCGGCACGTTGGGACAGCGGCACTAACAATAGTGACTGGCTGCTTGACTACTGTGCGGGAGAGCCACTGCTAAATGGAGGACAGCAGCTTAGCTGCTACCGTGAGGAGAAGCATTACCTGCCCCTCACCCCCTCGCAGTACCTCCGAGCCCCATCTGCGGCACCCCCACACACACCCCTCCACCAGGGCCGGTTCCGGGGCTTCTTGCGCCCTGGGCGGCATTAGGGGGCGTGGCTTCATACAGGGGGCGTGGTCAGTTACACCCCCCTGTACTGTAGTAGGATGTGCGGTGCGCGATGACGTCATCGCGCACCGCACAGCAAAGGTCCTCTCCACGAAGGAAAACTAGACGCTAAGCGTCTTTTTCCCTTCATGGAGAGGACCTTTGCTCTGCGGTGCGCGATGACGTCAACGCGCACCGCACATCATTACAGTAAAGGTCCTCTCCACGAAGGGAAACTAGACGGCAGCCGACGAAGGGAAACTAGACGCGTAGCGTCTAGTTTCCCTTCACAGCGGGTAGCGGGCAGCGGCACGGAGGGCACAGCAGCAGCGGATCTTGCCATGGTGCGGTGTCCTCTGGATGGCGCCGGCGCCCTCCGGAAGGCGGCGCCCCAGGCAAGAGTCCTGCTTGCCCGTGGCAAGATCCGCTACTGCCCTCCACCACCCGTCGTGGCTCTGGACCCACACCCGCAGCACCCCTGCACCCACCCCTCCCCCACCCGCTGCACTACCTAACCTGCCCCTTCCCCACCCACGGCACCCCCCCCACGGTGGCTCCGGACCCCACCCGTGGCACCCACCCCTCCCCCACCCACCGCACTAGGCCCTCCCCCAACCACAGCACCTACTAGGTGATTCATCAGGCCCTGCGTGCGCTGTTCGCGCCATTGCAAGGGGCTACGACCTGTTAACCATCACAGGCCCTTTGTCCATGCAATATTTAACCACTCACACAATTATGATTGGAGGTACTGTAATACTCCATATAATACAAATATTGCACGCCACAAGGGCGTGAAAGAGTTAAGGGGGCGTAGCCCCTTACGACAGTGTGAAGAGCGCCCGTAGGGCGCGATGAATCACTATATATATATATATATATATATATACTGCTCAAAAAAATAAAGGGAACACTAAAATAACACATTCTAGATCTGAATGAATGAAATATTCTTATTAAATACTTTGTTCTTTACATAGTTGAATGTGCTGACAACAAAATCACACAAAAATTATCAATGGAAATCAAATTTATTAACCCATGGAGGTCTGGATTTGGCGTCACACTCAAAATTAAAGTGGAAAAACACACTACAGGCTGATCCAACTTTGATGTAATGTCCTTAAAACAAGTCAAAATGAGGCTCAGTAGTGTTTGTGGCCTCCACGTGCCTGTATGACCTCCCTACAACGCCTGGGCATGCTCCTGATGGGGTGGAGGATGGTCTCCTGAGGGATCTCCTCCCAGACCTGGACTAAAGCATCCGCCAACTCCTGGGCAGTCTGTGGTGCAACGTGGCGTTGGTGGATGGAGCGAGACATGATGTCCCAGATGTGCTCAATTGGATTCAGGTCTGGGGAACGGGCGGGCCAGTCCATAGCATCAATGCCTTCGTCTTGTAGGAACTGCTGACACACTCCAGCCACATGAGGTCTAGCATTGTCTTGCATTAGGAGGAACCCAGGGCCAACCGCACCAGCATATGGTCTCACAAGGGGTCTGAGAATCTCATCTCGGTACCTAATGGCAGTCAGGCTACCTCTGGCGAGCACGTGGAGGGCTGTGCGGCCCCCCAAAGAAATGCCACCCCACACCATTACTGACCCACTGCCAAACCGGTCATGCTGGAGGATATTGCAGGCAGCATAACATTCTCCTTGGCATCTCCAGACTCTGTCACGTCTGTCACATGTGCTCAGTGAGAACCTGCTTTCATCTGTGAAGAGCACAGGGCGCCAGTGGCGAATTTGCCAATCTTGGTGTTCTCTGGCAAATGCCAAACGTCCTGAACGGTGTTGGGCTGTAAGCACAACCCCCACCTGTGGACGTCGGGCCCTCATACCACCATCATGGAGTCTGTTTCTGATCCTTTGAGTAGACACATGCAAATTTGTGGCTTGCTGGAGGTCATTTTGCAGGACTCTGGCAGTGCTCCTCCTGTTCCTCCTTGCACAAAGGCGGAGGTAGCGGTCCTGCTGCCGGGTTGTTGCCCTCCTACAGTCTCCTCCACGTCTCCTGATGTATTGGCCTGTCTCCTGGTAGCGCCTCCATGCTCTGGACACTACGCTGACAGACACAGCAAACCTTCTTGCCACAGCTCGCATTGATGTGCCATCCTGGATGAGCTGCACTACCTGAGCCACTTGTGTGGGTTGTAGACTCCGTCTCATGCTACCACTAGAGTGAAAGCACCGCCAGCTTTCAAAAGTGACCAAAACATCAGCCAGAAAGCATAGGAGCTGAGAAGTGGTCTGTGGTCACCACCTGCAGAACAACTCCTTTATTGGGGGAGTCTTGCTAATTGCCTATAATTGCCACCTGTTGTCTATTCCATTTGCACAACAGCATGTGAAATTGATTGTCAATCAGTGTTGCTTCCTAAGTGGACAGTTTGATTTCACAGAAGTGTGATTGACTTGGAGTTACATTGTGTTGTTTAAGTGTTCCCTTTATTTTGTTGAGCAGTATGTGTGTATATATATATATATATGTATGTATGTATGTATGTATGTGTGTGTGTGTGTGTGTGTGTGTGTGTGTGTGATTGCATGTGATTTGTGATCCAAATAATTCCGTGCAAACAGATAATAAAGT